>NC_133648.1:13327032-13927032 GCF_009905375.1 Apium graveolens | reverse complement strand
AATTTTAGAATAATTATCGAGCCTTGGAAATAATTTAGAATAATATTTTAAAGCTCGAAACTATTTTTCGGAATTTTTAAATCATTTTTAAATAATTAAATCTAATTAAATAATTAATTAAAAATCAATTAATAATTAATTAAATCAATTAATCAATTAATTTTCGAATTAATTGACTAATTAATCAATTAAAAATTAACTGAAATTAATTAACTAATTAATTCAGATTTATTTGTGAATAAAAAATAATTTTCGGAATTAAAATAATAATTTTTAGAATTTTCAGAAATTAAAAACGAATTTTTATAATAAAAATAAATAAGAAATATGATTTTTAAACATTTTTAAAACAGAAATCCAATTTTTGCAAAGTCTGGAAACTACACGGACCAAACTGCATCGTTTTCAAAAGTTGGGGTACCAAACTGTAATTTTCCAGCTCTTCGCCGGAAAACAGTCGGGTTCACCGAAGAACATATCTAGACAACACCAGGAACACAACCATGCAATCAATTCATCCTAACAATCCCTGAGTTGGCCGGAATTTGGCCGTGAAGTTTTCCAGTTTCCGGCGAACATCGGAAAACTTCAAAACACAACTCCCTTCTCTACAGACCTCGTTGGTTCATGAAACTTATACGACTAGATTGCAAATTTCACAGAGAACACAACCCACTATAACACAACATCAATCTATCACAGAATAAGAAACCCCCAAATTTCAATTAAGAACATTCATACGGGTTATAAACCTTAATTTTGAAATTCGAAAATTAAACTCAAATTTGAACATGTTATTAAACTCCAAATCAGACGTATGACATATGAAAATCATCAGGAAAACAAGCTCTACAACATGCAATCATCAAATCATACAAACAATCATCCGAACAAAAATTCATATTTTTAATAAAATAAATTCGAAAATAAATAAATTTTTAGTAAAATAACCTTGATTTCTGCAGTGAAACAAAGCTCAGAATCTGATAGAACACCTCAAATCCTTCGTTTTGGTTACTCAAGCTTTGAACACAGAGATCGGTAACGCCTTCGTTTTGCTGTTTGATTCTTAGAACAGTTTTAGGAAATTAGGGTTTTTCTCTGAAAATTATATAATTAACTATCTGCAAATGATTTTGATACGAAATAAAATACGGTAAAAGGCTATATATAATTACGGAAAATTTGTATCCCGTTGGATCATTCCGGATATAAAACGGTACGTTTATTTGTAAAAACTGATCCAAACGGTATCAGTTTTCGGGATAATTATCCAAATCAGTACAATTTGTACTGCGGTCTTGGTCTCAGCGCCTGGTTACACGTATTACGAAGTGATAATTGGGATAGTTTAATAAAAAGCTCCCGTTTATCGAAAATACGGGTTTTATTGATTTACCGAAACGAATATTGTATCGAAAATGTTGCGCCGGGACCCGCGCAGGACAAACCGTACGCCGGATCGAAAAAGTCGAAATATGGAAAATGCTCGGAATATTACAATTAGGTTAGGAAGGAGTTCTCGGAAGAGTTTCGGGTTCCAAAGACGTAACAACGGTTGACGTCGGTTGGTTCCCGTTTTTATAAAATAGATTTTAATTACCCGGAAAAAGATTTTAGAAATTTTATATGATTCTTATAAATCCATAAATCAACATAAAAATAATTAGGAAGATATAACAATTATCTATATTTTATTTTGGACATATAAAAATTAAAATACTCAATTAATATTATTTTTGAATATTCAAGTACAGATAACACTTAACAATTAACTCACAGAATAGATACTGGGCACACATAATAATATCAAAAATAATTACACGATATATCCCGGATATTACATCCTTCCCTCCTTAAAAGGATTCTGTCCTCAGAATCTCCTAAGAAAATAAATGAGGGTACTTTTCTCTCATATCACTTTCTAATTCCCAAGTTGACTCTTCAACCTTTGGGTTTCTCCACAATACTCTTACTAACTTTACCACTTTATTTCTCAATACTTTCTCTCTTGCCTCTAGAATCTCTATCGGACTCTCTACATATGATAAATCTGCCTGAAGCTCTATTGGCTCATATTCTATTACATGCCTGGAGTCTGGATTATATTTCTTGAGCATCGATACATGAAAAACATTGTGAATGTGCTCCATGTGCGGAGGTAACGCTAATTCGTAAGCTACTTTGCCAACGCGCTTTAGGATCTCAAAAGGTCCGACATATCTTGGGCTTAGCTTCCCTTTCTTTCCAAACCTCGTTAGTCCTTTCCATGGTGATACTTTCAGTAATATCCAGCTTCCTTCTTCAAATTCCATGTCTTTCCTTGATTGGTCTGCATATTTCCTCTGACGATTTTGAGCGGCTATTAATCTTTTCTGGATAAGTTCAACAACTTCCTTTGTCTGCTGTACCAGTTCAGGTCCAAGTATCTTGCGTTCTCCTACTTCGTCCCAATATATTGGAGATCTACATTTGCGTCCATAAAGGGCTTCATAGGGTGGCATTCCAATGCTGGCATGATAACTGTTGTTGTAAGTAAACTGTACCAGAGGTAAATGTTCGTCCCAACTTCCTTTGAAATCAATCGCACAAACATGTAACATATCCTCGATTGTCTGGATCATTCTTTCACTTTGGCCATCCGTTTGGGGGTGATAAGCTGTACTCATATTCAGTCTTGTTCCCAAACATTCTTGAAAACTCTTCCAGAATCTTGAATTAAACCTTGGATCTCGATCAGATATGATAGACACTGGAACTCCATGACGAACTATAATTTCTTTTAGGTACATATGGACCAACTTGTCGAGCGAAAATCTTTCATTTATAGACAGAAAATGAGCTGACTTGGTAAGTCTATCCACTATAACCCAAATGGCATCATGATTAGCCCTTGTCCTTGGTAATCCAACTATGAAATCCATGGTAATATGTTCCCACTTCCACTCTGGAATCTCCAATGGCTATAGCAATCCGCTTGGTCTTTGATGCTCTGCTTTAACTCTCTGACAGGTATAACATTTGCTAACCCATTCCGCAATTTCCCTCTTCATATCTAGCCACCAATAATTCTTCTTTAAATCTCTGTACATTTTGGTACTCCCTGGATGGATGGAATATCTTGAACTATGTGCTTCTTGTAAAATTTCATTCTTTAACTCCGTCACTGGTGGAATCCAGATTCTAGACGAAAATCTCAAAATGCCTTGATCATCCTTCTGTGTGCATAATTCTTCACCTACCAAACGATTTATATCTTGATCCATTACATCTTTCTGACATTTCTTTATTTTCTCCAACAACTCCGGCTGGAAAGTCATACTGTACACTTTCACTTCCTCAGGTTCGCAAACTCTAATTTCCAATTCCAATTTCTGAAATTCCTTATATATATCCTCAGGTACTGATAACTCATTTAACTTTTCCTTCCGACTTAACGCGTCTGCCACCACGTTCGCCTTACCGGGATGATAATTAATCGAGCAATCATAATCCTTGATCAATTATAACCATCTCCTTTGCCTCATATTAAGTTCCTTCTGGGTAAATATATATTTCAAACTTTTGTGATCCGTGAAAATCTCACACTTTTCTCCATACAAATAATGTCTCTAAATCTTCAAAGCAAAAACTATAGCTGCTAGCTCCAAGTCATGAGTAGGATACTTTTGTTCGTGTGGTTTCAATTGTCTTGACGCATACGCAATCACCTTTTCGTGCTGCATTAAAACACATCCTAATCCTTTATGAGAAGCATCGCTATAAATTACGAAATTCCCTTGATCATCTGGAAGTGACAAAACAGGTGCCGTGATTAATCTCCGCTTCAACTCCTGGAAACTTTCTTCGCACTTGTCGTTCCATATAAACTTTTCATTCTTTCGTGTAAGCTTTGTTAATGGTGTGGCAATCCTTGAGAAATTCTGAACGAATCATCAATAATATCCTGCCAATCCCAAGAAACTTCTTACCTCAGTGGGTGTTCTCGGTCTCTCCCAATTCGTAATTGCTTCGATCTTTGCCAGGTCCACTTTGATCCCTTCGTTACTGACTATGTGTCCTAAGAACTGAACTTCTTGTAGCCAAAACTCACACTTCGAGAATTTAGCATATAACTTCTTTTTCCTTAAAATCTCCAAAGCCGTTCTCACATGTTCCGCATGATCCTCTTCCGTCTTTGAATAGATTAAAATATCGTCTATAAACACAATAACAAACTTATCCAAATACTCTTTGAAAATTCTATTCATCAGGTCCATAAACGCTGTCGGGGCATTGGTCAATCCAAAAGACATCACTAAAAACTCGTAATGTCCATACCTTGTTCTGAAAGCTGTCTTTGGTATATCTTCTGGCTTGATCTTTAGTTGATGATATCCCGATCTTAAATCAATTTTGGAGAAGTACTTGGCTCCCTTCAATTGGTCAAACAGATCATCGATTCTGGCTAACGGATACTTGTTCTTGATTGTCAACTTGTTGAGCTCCCTATAGTCGATGCACAGTCTCATGCTTCCATCTTTCTTCTTGACAAATAATACCGGGGCTCCCCACGGGGATAAGCTGGGTCTGATTACTCCTTTCTCTAACAATTCCTGCAATTGCTTTGCTAGCTCTTTCATCTCAACAGGCGCCATTCTGTACGGGGCCTTTGATACTGGTTCTGTTCCAGGTGCTAAGTTGATCGCAAATTCAATTTCTCTATCTGGAGGAAGTCCTGGCAATTCGTCAGGAAATACGTCTGGAAATTCATTCACTACTGGGATATCTTCAAGTTTTACTGGCTCCTGACTTTTGTCAATCACGTATGCTACGAAATGCTCGCATCCTTGCCGTAGTAACTTCTTGGCTTGAATCATCGTTAAGAACTTCTTTACCTGCTTCTGTCCCTTGAACGTTACTATTCTTTCGTCTAGCGTTTTCACCATTACTTTCTTATTTCGACAATCTATCTGAGCATCGTGCTTAGATAACCAATCCATCCCTAAGATCACATCAAATTCTCCTAACTTAAATGGTATCAAATCTACACAAAACTTACTACCAAAAATCTCAACTTCACAATTCTCACAAACTTGATTCACAGCTACACGTTCTTGATTTGCTAACTCCACAGTAATTATTTCATTTAAGCACTCAACTGGACAATTTAATTTACTAACAAAATCTTGTGAAACAAACGATCGAGTTGCTCCCGAATCTATTAACACTTTGGCACATAAAGAATTCACAATAAGCGTACCTGCCACGACATCCGTATCCTGGATCGCATCCTTCACCGACATGTCAAAAACTCTAGCCCTCGGAGTCTCATTCACTGTTGGGGTAGATTTCATAATCCTTAATGCATTACTGACTGGGGTTGGTGTCTTGCAATCCCTGGCCATATGTCCTGGCTTCCCACATTTAAAGCATGTAAATCCAATGACTGGAACTTTCACTGCTGGATTCCGGATAGGCTGATCTTTATTTGCTGGCTCTCTTGCTGGTTGATTTTGGCACTCTCTCGAGTGGTGCCCTTTCTGGTTGCATTTAAAACATACCACATTCAACTTGTTACAAACTCCTCCATGCTTCTTTCCACATACTTGACAATCTGGAAAAGTTAATCTCAACTGATTCGGCTGATTCACATTAGCTGAACGATTGCTCTGGCCTCCGTCTCCTGCATTTTGTCTCCTGAAATTAAAATTTCTCCCTGGCTGAAACTTGCCCTTCTTAAAATTTGGAAACTTCCCTGTTTGTGACTGACCCTCACTTCCCTCAACTTTCCTTTTCTTGCTTTCCTTTTCTTTCTGGAACATCTCACTCTCTGTCTCTGCGATCATAGCCTTCTGTACAACCCCGGCATAGGTATCCAATTCAAAAATAGCTACCTTCCCCCTGATCCATGGCTTCAACCCTTGCTGGAATCTCTTAGCTTTCTTTCTATCAGTATTAACATATGACGGCACATACCTTGACAATTCCTCAAACTTCCCCTCATAATCTGTTACCGACATATTCCCTTGTTTTAACTCTAAAAACTTCAGCTCCATTTGATCCTGAACAAACTGAGGAAAATACTTTTCTAAAAACAATTCCTTGAACCTTTCCCAACTAATAACATCTGTGCCTTCCAATGTCTTCACCATTTCCCACCAATAGGTGGCCTCATTCTTCAGATAGTAACTTGCAAACTCAACCTTCTGTTCCTCTTTCACTTTCACTAAGGCAAATGCCTTTTCTATTTCTTTTAACCAAATATTTGCTTCAATTGGATCTAAGGAACCCTTGAATTCTGGTGGGTTTATTGCCTGAAAAGTTTTGAAAGTTACCTGGGGATTGGTCTGTCTTTGTTGTTGTTGTGCCAGGTGAACTGTTTGTTGGGCCAAGATTTGAAGAATCTGGGCTATTGCTGGGTCCATGGGTCCTGGGTTCACATTCTGGGTTGTATCATCTTGGTTATTATTGTTGTTGGTTTCTTCATTCTGGGTGTTGGTGCGGGTATTTCTCCTGGGAGGCATTCTTTGTAAAGAATCAATCAACTTATTTAGCTTTTGAATCAATCTTTTACATAAAAGAATAGTTTTGCAAAACAGAAATATTTCTTTTTCAAAACAGTTGTGACTAAATAAATTGCATGCTTCTTTACAGAATATAAACAGTTATGGAAAACAGGGCACATGGTATCACAGGGTATAACTGGTGCAATAAATAAGGTAAGGTAAAATAGGTGCAATAAAATAAATGACAGTGCTGGAAAGGAAAAAGGTACTGATATATATAGATTAAAAGTTTTAGGGTAGTACAAGCGTAAAGACGCTTCGAAAGTAAAAGCAAAAAGGGTACAACAACCTACTCACTAGTCAGCATCGTTAGTCTATAAATATAACTCAAAAGTCTTCTGATACACACTACACACTACTGTCCATACTACATAACCATACAACACTGCTCAGTATCTCCATCTCTGAATCTCTAACTCAACTCCAAGGAAACTCTGGTCCTGCCAGCCTCTCAAAGTGCTCCATCACCTCAGTAGCCCAGCCCATCAGTGCATCAGGGCCTCTGCCAGGTAGTGTAGCTCCATGTAGCCTAGCCTCAAGAACCCTCCGTGTCACATGAATCTCCTCTCGAAGCTCCCTCACACCACGATCAACATCTGTAGTCCTGATGATATGCTGTAACTCTCTGATCTGAGCCAACAAGGAATCACACTCCAATAGAAGAGCCTCATACCGGTAATAAGGAACTGGGGGTAATGTAGACTGGAATGGGGCACTCGCTACTGAATGCCCAGTGGAATCTGAATCAGCTGGTGGGGGTCCTCTAACAGGTGGCCTCATGCCTGGAGGTGGAATAGCCTGCAGTGGTACGGGCTGCAACACAGGTGGAGGTAGAATAGCCAATGCTGGTGGAACAACAGGACGTGGATCCGAAAACGGCACTCCAACTGAAGGCTCTGAGTGATCAGCTGATACGGGAATAAAAGAGTCGGCCATCACTGCTATCTGAAATCATATCGCAATATAAGAATCTCGTACCACGACGCAAACTATACTAATACCGGTTATACCATAACACTCAACCTCTCGACATTCTATCATCTTATACCTTACTTCTAATCCTAACCCTCTGCCCATTCCCGTTAACCTAGGCTTGTGTCAGTGACTTATAACCTGTAGCTCTGATACCAAACCTGTGGCGCCCTCCAAACCCGGGTCAGAAGTTTGGGGTCCACACAAACACCTTAATTATAACCTGCTTATAACAATAATAAAGATAAAAATAATATATGCAATGACCCTACTTACCAATCACCACGGACCGCAATAGGTTAAAGTATGCACACAAGCCAAACACACTAATATATTATAAATCATTAAAATCCCAACTATTTCAAATTCAAACTGAGTATTAAACATTATTACAAACTTTTACAAACTTAAATTATTCCAAAAGAAGCCTACTAGCTCAGCTTTCTCAACCTGAACCCCTAGCTCTCGCGCTGGACTGGGGATCCTCTTTACCAACTGGTTCCTTTTTAACTGGAAAGAATATAAACAACATCGCACAAATGAGCTAACTAGCTCAGCAAGTCACAATGACAAAACTGAGAATAATGATCATCAGGTGAATATGTTTATGATATCAAGTGAACAATGGATTATGATTTAGAATTGGATATTATACTTTTAATTTAAAAATCAAGGTTAGGCTGCTGATCAGTCACGCACTAACCTCGAGCAAGGCACACAACATTGCTCTAACTACTGGATCCAAGGCACACATGGGCCTAACTTGACCATTATATGGTCTGACCACGAATCTGGTCCACAATTTTATAAAAACAATCCAATTCTAACATAATAACAGAATATGCAATAATAAACAATAACCGAAATCATTAATAACAATAAATGTTTAACAATGAAAGGGTTTAAATCCTTGTAAGGATCAACAAGGTACTTTTAAAGCTTGAATGCTGGGTAATGAAATAATTGGATAACAAAGGAAACAACGTTTCAGAGTTTCAAGGATTTGGTCTTTCAAAGCATAAGATATCATGGATTGAGTATATAATAATTCAGTTCAGTGTCTGGTATTTAGTTTGTATGTATTTGTGGAGTAGTATCGTAGATTTGTGGTTCTTGTTTGGGTATACAATAATCAATGGATTAGAAAGAATATGGTTCATAGCTCAAGAACAATAACTGAAATCAGGATTTAGGTTTCCGTGCTTCAAAGAACTTGCAATGTCAACAAGACTATCAAGAATTACAATATCTCGAGAAAGTTCAGAACACTTGCCTGATATTAGCTTACTATCCTGCACTTGCTTTCAATCACAATCGTCTTACTCCTCAACTACCTATTTCCCTTTCCTACGCCTTGCCTCTTCTGCTCATATATCATAAACATCTATCAATCATCAACTCACAGGATTCTATTCAACACATACTTCTATCTATCCTTCGTTTTACCTAAATCCGATTAACGAATTGAAATCTATGCAATAACCAAGTAAACACCGAATATATAGAACGATAGTCAAACAACAGGTCACGTATAACACATAATACATCACATAATCAATGACATATCATCTATAAAGAAGTCTCGGGTCATAAATATGCTTTCGGGTATTTAAAATGATTTTTAAAACATTTTTCGGAATTAAAACGGGTCGTTGGATCAATTTCGGAATAATAAACAGGGTTCGGTTGGCCAATTCTGGCTCCGAAACAATTTTAGAATAATTATCGAGCCTTGGAAATAATTTAGAATAATATTTTAAAGCTCGAAACTATTTTTCGGAATTTTTAAATCATTTTTAAATAATTAAATCTAATTAAATAATTAATTAAAAATCAATTAATAATTAATTAAATCAATTAATCAATTAATTTTCGAATTAATTAACTAATTAATCAATTAAAAATTAACTGCAATTAATTAACTAATTAATTCAGATTTATTTGTGAATAAATAATAATTTTCGGAATTAAAATAATAATTTTTAGAATTTTCAGAAATTAAAAACGAATTTTTATAATAAAAATAAATAAGAAATATGATTTTTAAACATTTTTAAAACAGAAATCCAATTTTTGCAAAGTCTGGAAACTACAGGGACCAAACTGCATCGTTTTCAAAAGGGACCAAAGTCTCTACAAACCTCGTTGGTTCATGAAACTTATACGACTAGATTGCGAATTTCACAGAGAACACAACCCACTATAACACAACATCAATCTATCACAGAATAAGAAACCCCCAAATTTCAATTAAGAACATTCATAAGGGTTATAAACCCTAATTTTGAAATTCGAAAATTAAACTCAAATTTGAACATGTTATTGAACTCCAAATCAGACGTATGACATATGAAAATCATCTGGAAAACAAGCTCTACAACATGCAATCATCAAATCATACAAACAATCATCCGAACAAAAATTCATATTTTTAATAAAATAAATTCGAAAATAAATAAATTTTTAGAAAAATAACCTTGATTTCTGCAGTGAAACAAAGCTCAGAATCTGATAGAACACCTCAAATCCTTCGTTTTGGTTACTCAAGCTTTGAAAACAGAGATCGGTAACGCCTTCGTTTTGTTGTTTGATTCTTAGAACAGTTTTAGGAAATTAGGGCTTTTCTCTGAAAATTATATAATTAACTATCTGCAAATGATTTTGATACGAAATAAAATACGGTAAAAGGCTATTTATAATTACGGAAAATTTGTATCCCGTTGGATCATTCCGGATATAAAACGGTACGTTTATTTGTAAAAACTGATCCAAACGGTATCGGTTTTCGGGATAATTATCCAAATCAGTACAATTTGTACTGCGGTCTTGGTCTCAGCGCCTGGTTACACGTATTACGAAGTGATAATTGGGATAGTTTAATAAAAAGCTCCCGTTTATCGAAAATACGGGTTTTATTGATTTACCGAAACAAATATTGTATCGAAAATGTTGCGCCGGGACCCGCGCAGGACAAACCGTACGCCGGATCGAAAAAGTCGAAACATGGAAAATGCTCGGAATATTACAATTAGGTTAGGAAGGAGTTCTCGGAAGAGTTTCGGGTTCCAAAGACGTAACAACGGTTGACGTCGGTTGGTTCCCGTTTTTATAAAATAGATTTTAATTACCCGGAAAAAGATTTTAGAAATTTCATATAATTCTTATAAATCCATAAATCAACATAAAAATAATTAGGAAGATATAACAATTATCTATATTTTATTTTGGACATATAAAAATTAAAATACTCAATTAATATTATTTTTGAATATTCAAGTACAGATAACACTTAACAATTAACTCACAGAATAGATACTGGGCACACATAATAATATCAAAAATAATTACACGATATATCCCGGATATTACAAGCTCAAGAACACATAAAATCAAACCCTTAACATCTCAAGAACCAAATATTTACCAAAATTACAGAGTTGTGATTTGAAAATCGAACATAAACCCTAATAATCGAACTTTACTATCCAGTTATCGTTTGTTCAATTAAACACCATGAATCGATTGCAAATAACATCAGGAAGCTATAGAACGTTTGATTTTATGTACGATTCTGTGATTTCGTATTTTGGCCGGAGTTCATGTCGGTTTTGTTCGGAGTTGAGGATTCCGTGATGTTTTTGATATGTTTTGGCCAGAGATGAGTTACTGCAGTTGTGTGGAATTGAAACCCAGTGAGAAACACACCAAACGGTGTTGTTTTTTTCCTGAACTTTGCTCGCCGAAATCTGCTCCGATGGCCGGTTTCTGGAAAAATCCGGTCATGTTTTTCATGACCCGGATTGTGACCCGGTTGACCCGTTTGGTTAACCCGGCTTTGATCCTAAATTGTCAGAGTTTGAATTCTGACAGGTGTTTCTGGATTTTTATTTTTATTTTTATTTTTATAAATTTTAAAAATCAGTTTTATTTATTTTATAAATTGAATAATTAATTATTTAATTATTTGAGTTATATTATAAATAATTCTGAAATATTTTCTAAAAATCAGATTTAATTATTTATTTATTATTTAATAATTATTTAAAAAAGATTAATTATTTTGATAATTAATCAAATAATTTTTAATAAATCATAATAAATTCTTTTTAATTCCAAAATTATAGAAAAAATCATTTTCAGTCATAAGCGAATGGGTAGACAATAGGAACAATGTGAAGTCGGTTCAAGACGCAAGTGAAATATGAATTGACTAAACTAGTCTATTTCTCTAACTGAAGCTAAGCCAGCAAGGCAGGTTGAGTCGGTGATAGACGAAGGTGACATATTTGAAGTGAGTCGTGCAGAAGGCAAGTTTTTCCCCTATTCTAATTTCAGAATAGTGATATTTCTTCAGATTCTTATCACGCTTGCACTCTTTTGATTCTTGTTGATAAACACTGATACACACTTGTTATTCTCTTATTCATATTTCACTTCGATTCTTGATTTCTCCTTTTATTCGAATTCCTTATTCATATTCCAATTGATATTCACATATATTGATATATTCTGGTGATTAAAATATATCAAAGTATACCGATTGTTCCGGTTACTATTTCAGGTGTGGCGCCCTCCAAACCTGGGTCAGAAGTTTGCAGTCCACAACACATACACAATATATAAACCTGTATAACAAATATTATTTGCAATGACCCTGCTTTACATAACCACGGATCGCAACAGGTTAAAGTACAAAAATAAGCCACAACCTTAACTTTTATTACAACGTACCAAATCCCAACTAATTTAACTCACAACTGATAATAAAATTATTCTTACAATCTTACTATCTCACTACTGCAATAAGCTCCAGCTAGCTCAATCCAACTCAATTTGGAATCCTATCTCGTACATTGAACTGGGAAACCTCGTTATCAACCGTATCCTTCTTAACTGTAAAATACATAAAAAGATTCGCAAGAGTGAGCTAACTAGCTCAGCAAGTCACAGTGACAATAATTGGGGTTAATCAATGATAAAACGAGATGATTCAGAGGAATCAAGTTTATTGCTAGACAATCATTAGAATTGGATATTCAGTTTAACTTTTAAAACCAAGGTTAGGCTGCTGATCAGTCACGCACTAACCCTGAGCAAAGCACACATCACTGCTCTAATTACTGGATCCAAGGCACACATTGGCCTAACTTGACCATTAATATGGTCTGACAACGAATCTGGTCCACATAAAAAAAAACTATCCAATCATAAAGCAGTTCAATATGATAAACAATATAATTCGATAAAACAAGATCATAATCAATGATGATTAAACACTTAAATAAAAACGTAAGGAAACTCATGGATATCACAGGGGTATATCAAGATATGTATGAGAAACGGTTTTTAGCCTGTAAAAGGATCAAGTTTTGGACAGATAATGATTTTTTTTCAAGGTATAGTTCTTTGATGTTATAAAGAATGGTTGGAGTATAAAAGTTTCTGTGTTTTCAAACAATTTTGTTCCAGTGTTTGGTGTTTGGTAGTTATACATTTGGGAAGTAGTATCATATTTGTGTGATTTGGTATCTGAGGATCAACAAAGGATGGTTTACAAAGAATAAGGCTTACGGCTCAAGATCACGAAAAATCAGGGTTCAAGGGTAAATAGTTTAAAGCACTTGCAATATAAAACAAGAGTTATTTTGAATAATAGCGACATGTTATGAAACAGTTCAAAAATATTTGTGATATATCTTCAAGAAAAGTTCAGAAGTACTTGCCTTACAGGGCTTTACAACTATTACTGATCAATTTTGAACCGAGTCTGTCGCTCAGGCTTTAACGTTCAACCACTAGATCCCATTGGATTCGACTTCGACACTTAGGTTTTTCTGTTGAAACTCTACAGAGCTGGTCGACTGACCACTAGGTTATCTCTAGTCCATTGTCCACTTTCGGTTTTCCGATTAGAACCTACAGGGTCGAAATACTCTATGTTAGATACCCAGTTATGCTTGACATATCCTCGCTACAACCTACCCATACGATAGCATATTTCGACTTGTAATTATTCATATTATAATACCACATACAACAATTAGGGTTCACGTTCTCAAAATCGGTTCAGTGTTCATTTTCTGAAAATACGTATACTCGTCATTTTATAAAATTAGGGTTACTGAGTTTTGAACAGAACATTCACCACGACATACAATCAAGTTCGTATAAAGTATAAGTATATATATTCACTTGACGTCCCGATAATCACTGGATACGCTCCCGCAATTTCATAGTTGATTTCCCGGAAATCGGGCAGCGTCTCCTTTGTTTATCGGACTACCCGTCGAAACATCAATCGACATCAACCCACAAAGTTCACAATAATAACAACTACAATAATTCACCACTCCATTCTAAAATTCCCAATCACCGATATAATTCAATAATCACAATCAACTCAAGCATCCCGACTCAACATTTACTAATTAACTAATTTGATCCTGAATAAAAAAACACAACACGAATTTTAATTATTAAAAATATTAGGACTCAGAATAGTGTCATCACAGTCCACCGTCGGCTCGCCGAGGCTCATCGCCGACGGTGGCAAAATTTTAGGGGCACCCGATTATTCAGGTTCCAACACAAAAATTTCACCGATTAATCACTAACAATTCCCGCACGAAATATTAATTCATTTCACGAATATTACTCAAATATTTTTTGCAGAGAACCAGCAAATACAATAAAATAATAATAAAAATTACAATTGAAGTCACAGAACCACTGTAACGCAAACGAGAGTCAATACACGGCACATGACACACATGCGCCACCTCCCCCACCGGAAAACGGGGAGGGTGGCGATGGAGGAACTAAAAACGCAGTACAGGACCAGGCACACACACAGATTTACACACACCTGTATACACATACACGAGTACACCACACGCGCCCACCGGAGACAGGCCGGAGAACCAAGAAGCGGCGGAACTCCGGGGACAGGGCAAGGAAAATATACAGGGGAAACGAGGAAATAGAGGGAGATAATGAGAGAGATGTGAGGCACCGAGAGAGAGAGATGAAACTGAGTGAGATTAGCAGAAAAAGAAAGAAGAGATTAAAGAGTTATTAGATTGGAATTGAGAAATGAGTATAATCTGTAAAAATTTACTCTGCAGCCACGTGTTATTTGTTTGATAGGAAAGCAACACCTGTACCTTATAACGCTTGACAACTTAATTCTGAATCGCTTTTTTACAATTTATCGACCCAAGCGATACCTAAAATTTCGAAATTTTAAAACAATTTCTCAAATGTAATTTATACCCGCTTTTAACAAATAAACGAATCAACGCGTGGGTGAAATTAATCTCAAAAGTACCCAAAATAATTTTAAAATTCCCGGAATATTCCCAACTTAAATAAATATGAGTTTCATAATTTTTGAAGAATTCGGGAATTAAATACAGATTTTACAAATAAATGTAATCAGAAAATCATACAGGGTTAAATAATTGATAAAATATTGATTTATAAATTTTGTAAAATCCCAAAAATAAATATTGAAATTATAGTCATAAAACTAATTTTAGAGACAATCCAAATATTTACGGATTCAAAACTGTAATAAAATCACCTTTAAAAATAAAACAGAACAGTATAACTCAATTTTTTTTAACTACACATTCCAATCTTTTACACCAATAAATCACTGATAAATAATATATACCAACACACTGTTGCCAAAACCAAGACACATATTTTATTTAACTAATATTGCCACCATTACATATTTAAATAATTCAAAAAGACACGAGTCGTTATATTAGGGACTGGATAGTGATACTTTTGGGGATTAAGCTTACTTAATCCTAAGGACCGGGACATAACCGGATCCTTGAGATGGGTCGTAGTGCCTGGGTGCCCGACTGGATCTATATAGTGGGATATAGATTTGCACTGTATCCTGGCTCATCAGCAGGGTATATATGCGAACTTGAGTCCAGTTTAGTTCATTTGTACTCGCCAGCGGTGGCCTTCTTTCTATTCCTTTGGGGTTATATCTTTGTAGATATACCCAGATTACCGATTCATTTAAACTGCTTTAGTACTGTTTATAGTATGCTGACTTGTTGAGCAATTTTTGGCTCACCCCTTTTTGTTATTATTCACCTTATTGTTTTCAGTTAAGAAGGAGTATAAAACCCATCAGGACTTGAGTGGTAAAGAAGCGGGTAAAGCCTCGGGATCCTTTCATACCCAAGGTGTTGATCCCAATCCAGGAAGAAAGCTTTGAGTTGCCCGAACAGGTGCAGTGTAGATAGTTAGTGTGTGTGTTTGAATAAAAGATAAAATTAGTTTAAAAACTGGTTAGACAATGGTTTGTATTAAAGAGAGTTTGTAAGATTTTGAATTTGATTTATAATGAAGTAGTTAGTGGTTCTTGTTTTCATACTTCAACCTAGAAAGATCCTGGTTAGTGTTAAAGGGGTTTAGATACATTTATTTATTATTTGTTAATTAGATTGTACAGGTTTGGTGATTAGCTAGTAACCCCCAGACTTATACCCCGGGTCTGGAGGGCGTTACAGATTGCACAAGGGTTTAGAGATTTTGGGAGATATTTTTCATAAATCGCTGAAAAAACCCGCATGACCAAGAAAACTGCAGATTCCTTTAACTGAGATTGGTGGAAGAGGATTTTCAAGGCCTTATCCACTTTAAGAATTTTTTTAGATACCTTTTTCCCAAGAGTGATACCCTATTACACCATGAAGTGACATTTTTCCCAGTTGAGCACCACATTGGTCTCAACACATCTTTTCAGCACCAAGCCAAGATTATGCAAACACTCATCATAAGAAGTCCCGAACAGAGAAAAGCATCCATGAACACCTCCACATGTACCAAGCATGTCTGAGAATATGGCCATCATGCATCTCTGAAAAAACTCGACGGAAAGCGAAAGTGCCAAAAGGACAACTAAAAGTGGTCTTCTCTTGATCTTCTGGGAAATGCAAATCTGATTATAGCCCGAATACCCATCTAGAGGACAATAATACTCATGCTCAGCCAATCTGTCAAGCATTTGATCAATGAATGGAAGAGGGAACTGATCCTTCTTGGTGGCTTTATTCATCTTCCGATAATCCATGCATACTCTCCATCATGTGACTGTCCGAGTAGGAATGAGCTCATTCTTTTCATTAGAAACAATTGTAATGCCTCCTTTCTTAGGCACACACTGTACTGGACTCACCCTTGAACTATCAGAAATACGATAGATAATCCCTACATCCATCCATTTAAGAATTTATTTCTTCACTACCTCCTTCATGATAGGATTGAGTCTCATTTGTTGTTTAATGGTTGGTTTACTTCCTTTCTCAAGCAGTATTTTATGCATGCAATAAGAAGGGTCGATTCCCTTGATATCTGTTATAGTCCAAAGGATCGATGATTTAAACTCTCTCAGAATTCTCAAGAGCTTGTCTTCATCACTACCAGAAAGGTTAGATGCGATAATAACAGCAAAAGTAGATGCATTACCTAAAAACGCACACCTCAAGTGATCAGGCAGAGGTTTTAGTTCAATTGTGGGAGCTTCCCTAATAGATGGTTTGAGACGCTCCTGAGAATTTTTAAGCTCTGATAATCCAAGAGACTCGAATGGCAAGTCCAATCTCCTTTCCCACAGAGATTCATTCAAATACTGCAGTTGCTCTTCCCCTTCTTCATCTTCACTATCAGATTCCCTTGTTAAGGCTCTCTCTAAGGTGTCATCCCTTAACAATTGATCAAGCTTCGAATTCAATACAGAGTCGACCAACTCTACTTTAAAGCACTCCTCTTTATCAGTAGGGAAATTCATTGTATTGAAGATATTAAAGGTAACGTCCTGATCTTGAACCCTCATAGTAAGCTCACCCTTTTACATATCGATCATAATTCGGTCAGTAGCTAAGAATGGTCTCCCCAAGATAATGGGAATCTTCTTATCTTCCTCAAATTCCAGAATGACAAAATCAGCAGGGAAGATGAGTTTGTCCACCTTAACCAATACATCCTCCACTATACCTCACGGATAAGTGATGGATTGATCAGCCAGTTGTAAGGACAAGTTTACAGGTTTTGGATCAGGCAGACCAAGTTTCTTGAAGGCAGAAAATGGCATTAGATTAATGCTAGCTCCCAAGTCACACAAACACTTGCCAAAAGATAAGTTTCCAATAGTGCATGGTATCGTGAAGCTTTCTGGATCTTTAAGTTTAGGAGGTAGTTTTTGTTACAGCACAGCACTGCACTCTTCCGTTAGAACAATGGTTTCCAACTCCTTAACTTTTAGCTTCTGAGAAAGAATACCCTTCATGAACTTAGCATAGTTCCGCATTTTTTCTAGAGCTTCCGCAAAAGGTATGTTAATATGCAATTTCTTGAAAAACTCTAGAAACTTGTCAAATTATTTATCGAACTTCTGCTTCTGAAGTCTTTTAGAATATGGAGGAGGCGGATAGACTTATTTATCTCCATTATTTTTCTCAAGAGTAGTGTTTTCATTAGAAGTCCTCTTCGTTTCTGCTTCGACCCCCTTCTGATCAGCTGTTTCCTCAATAATTGCAATTTCTTAAGCTGGCAAGGGTGCAGGCGCGCTTGATATGGGCGCGGGCGTGCTTGATATGGGCGCGGGCGCGCCCACCTTCTGGAGAAATTTTTCAGATTCTTCGTTTTGATGATTTTTTGGGCTAGCGACCTTTCCAGACCTCAAGGTGATTGCCTTCAACTGTTCTTTGACTTCCCTCTTTCCTAGATTAGCTTCTGTATCACTAGGACGAGTTTCTTGCGATCGGTTCAATAAAGCATTAGCAATTTGCCCTATTTGATTCTCCAAAGTTTTGATTGAAACCACTTGGCTTTTGCACATCAGCCTCAACTCCTCCAATCCAGATTTTTCATTGAAGATGGACCTGTACCTCCATGAAATTGTTGTTGCATTCCCTATGGCTGAAATTGTTGCCTTAGTTTAAACTGTTGCTGAAAACCAAGAGGATTGAAAGGCTTGTTTCCAAACTGCTGGTAAGGCAATTAAATACCACCCTGATTATTTCTCCAGCTGAATTTAGGATGGTTGCGGTTGTTAGGATGATAAGTTGCAGGAACTAGTTATTGTAGTATCTGAAAATTTCTCATAAATTGTGTTGGCTCACTAGATATAACACATTGATCCATCGCATGTGCACCTGCACAAAACTCAAAAACACTTGTTATCTAATGAACTCCATAGTTAGCCAGAGAATCCACTTTCATAGTTAACACCTTTAGCTGAGAAACTATAGCCGTAGCTGTATCCACCTCCAGAATTCCTGCTACCTTGCCTTGTGGTAGTCTCTAAGTTGGATTCTGATATTCATTAGCGTCCATCTTCTCAATTAACTAATAAGTTTCTTCATAGCTCTTAGCCCATAAATCTCTACTTAATATTGCATCAAGCATAGGTCTTGACCGTGTTCCCAAACCATTATAAAAGCAATTTATCACCATCCAGTCTGGCATTCAATGATGAGGACACTTCCTAAGCATCTCCTTGTAGCGCTCCCAGGCTTCACATAGAGATTCGCCTGATTGCTACGCAAATTGAGGAAGAGCATTCCTGATTACAGCTGTCTTTGCCATAGGGATGAATTTAGTAAGAATTTTCTGAGCATGATCCTCCCATGTCGCAATAGAACCTGGTGGTAGAGAGTGCAACCAGCTCTTAGCTTTATCCCTCAGAGAAAATGGGAAAAGTCTCAGTTTCATAGCATCTTCCGAAACACCGTTGAACTTGAAGGTGTTGTAGATCTCGATGAAATACCTAATGTGCATATTGGGATCTTTCGTTGGAGAACCCCCAAACTGGACTGAATTATGTACCATTTGAATCGTTCCAGGCTTGATTTCAAAGGTATTAGTTGCAATGGATGGTCTGACAATTCTACACTGAATGTCATTGATTTTCGGTTGAGAATAATCCTTCAACGTCTTCATTTTTTATGCAGGTTCTCCCATTGCTATGATCACTTCCTTTTCTACTTCTTCTAGTTTGTCCTTACGAGATTGAGAACGTGTTCACATACACGCTTGATCGAATACCTGAAACACACAAACAAAGTAAACTTTGTATGAGAATAATCCGAGTCAGTGAACTTTAACGACCACTGATGACAAGCACATAAACTAAATTTAACACCGATCCCTTACAGCGGTGCCAAATATTTGTTCGCACAAAAGCACGCAAGCGTACGCGATCACAAGTAGTATAAGATTAAGTTAAGTTTGTTCCCACAGAGACTGGTTTAAACAGAATATGCACTTATGCAACAATGTATGTTTATTATTCACTGCTAAGACAAATATCAATTTTGAGTTGATTAACTAATTAAAGTGATTATACTAGCATGCATTATTTAAGAGAATAAAACTGATTTACTTATATGAGATAAAATATGGGATTCTAACTTCATTAAATAGTTCATCCAGAGTTTATGCCTTTAATCTTAGCACGTGATGGTGATGACAACTTATCAGATAACACAAAATTAGTATATGTTATCTTTAGATATACGTATACCCTACTACTAAACACCCACAAATAAGATAGAAGTTGAGCAGACACCAATTATGCTTAGACCCTTTATATCTATAGATTTGACTTGGACTCTCGCAATAACCAAATTATAATCAAACCAGGATTCTGCAAAATTTGGTTGGCGCGGGCGCGCTTGAACAGGCGCGGGCACACTCTGTGTCTGATAAATGGGGTATGGGCACGCCTGCTTTCTGTAGAATTTCTGCAGCTTTCTTCTTTTTGTGCTCCATCCTTTGTACAAACTTCCACAACTCCTTCCTGATCTCTTATCAACATATAATCATTTAAAAGCTGTTTTCCACCTTTGACTAGTGCCCTGCAACGACTCAACACAAAACACATCAAAAACACCAAATACTTGAGTCCAAAACACCAACTTAAGCCGATATGAAGCGTTCCAAGTATATAAAATCCACTTATCAACAGAACCTTCAATAGTTTGAGAAAGAAATGGCAAGTGATCCAATAAATCATCTATAAGATGATGATCACTTGCTTGAGATTTTGGCTCCTCTATGAATTTGAGAGATAGAGAATCAGGAATTGATGTGTTGATATTATCCACATCCAGAGAATTTATGGAAGAATTTTATATGTGTGCTATTCCAATTGTGAGAGAATTTGGCCGTGACTCCACATTTATTGGAGCCACATCAGTCTGACTATGAGAAGGCATAGTAACTGAGTCTTTGACAGTAGTTGGCACTGTGTGTACACCCTGTGACTCCCCCATAGGTTTATCCTTCTTCTCTCTTATATAAGTTTATGTTTAGTCAGTGCCCCTACCCCTCTTGTTCTGTGCTCTTGGAGGAGAGCTAGTTTCAATAGTTGCACCCTTTTGGGAGGATGCAACTAGAAATGAGGTTATTTCCTTTTGAACAACTACAGTCTTTTGTGAGACTGTAGTGTGGCTATTTTGGGTGACACTTACCTCACACACCTTATCCTTGGGGCTTCTTTGATTTTCACCACCCTCACCATGCTCACTATCATGTACACCCCCTCAAGGATTATGGTAGTTTTTAGAGCTGGTGTATTTTGGGAGAGACTAGAGGTTGGTTTCTTAGACTAGGGTTTAAAGATTTTGGTTTAGTGGCTTGGGTAGGCACCTATTTGGTCACTGTCGCATATGCCATAGTCATATAAGAATTCAAAGAAATTGTAGGTTGGGAAGAGATATGAAGAGAAACATTTACATCACTTACATAAGGTGCCTCAGTGATTGGAACATAGTTGAGGGGCACCTCACTGTTTAGGTTGTTCCTGTTTAAGTCTGCAAGAACTCTATTCTCTTGCACCCAACAAGCAAGCTTGTTGTTTGGGTTCTCAATCACAAGATCCTCAGAAATATAGTTAGTTATCATCATTAAAAATCTAGCATAATACACATTACCAAGTCTTTTCTGAATGTATCATAACTTGTACCCTATATTTAGCATAATATAATTGCTAAAATTGAAATATTTATCAGATAAGAGCATATAAATCATGTCGACCAAGGAAGAAGTTATGGCCTCAAATCACTTATTTTTCCAAAAAATACCTTAGTGAAAGCATCACACATAAAACTCCACTCTTTTTAAGGCCCCTCATCTTAATTCTACATAAACTATCAGTATCAAGAGAATATCCCATAGAATTAAGCAAGTTAACCATATCAGTGTCAGTGTGTGGAACAGTTGTGTTATTTTCAGGTAATTTAAAACAAGACTGAATAGCATCACATCTAACACAGTAGTTTGTACCTTTTAGAGCAAAGTTAATAGTCATGTTCTTAGAATTAAATACAGCAGATGTCTATACCTCTTTTACAACTTCACAAAAAATAGTAGGTGACTCGAGCATGGCATACTTCAATTTGCAGTTGCTAATGCAGTCCATCATTTTGTGATAATCTTCCTGAGCAACGCTTTTGTCCACCAAAGCCACAAAATTGTTCTTCTCATAGACAAAACCAGATTGAGACATAATTTTAACAACATGTGCCATTTTTGCTAGCTTTTGAAGTTACAGAGAGAAAAGGGGTTTTGGAGATGAAGAGAGTTAATTTGCCTTGTAAATTTAAAGAAAGATAAAAGTGAGATCTCTAAAACAAATAGGCTTTTATACTTTCTTAGTAAAAGAAAAATAAATGATTAAAAATAAAAGTAAATACCCAATGATAATTGCCAAAAAAATCATTTAAAAATAAAGTAAATTGTAGAAATTCCAAAAATAATCTGTCAACGTATACTTACAAACCTTTAAGTATATTTCAACATATAAAGATTTAGATTTAACGGTTATGATTATTCAACAGATATTCAATATATTATCTTCCGTTTAAGGATAATTTTTCCATAAATATATTTGACTTTCAACATATAATATTTATCCGTTGAATTCCATCAATACTTACCTTTAGTAAATCTTGATTTTGGTGTTAGGATTTGTCAACCTGCAAATCCTGATTTGTAACTATAATAAATTCAAATTTATTTTTGACTACATTACAAATTGCAAAGACATCAACAGTATTGAATTAAGAGTAATTAAGCATACCTAACTCATTTACCAACCTAGTAAAAGTTGATTCATCAAGTGGCTTGGTAAATATGTCTCAAAGTTGTTGCTCACTTGGAACAAAATGAAGTTCCACAGTACCATTCATAATATGCTCTCTTATGAAGTGGTATTTAATGTCAGTGTGCTTTGTCCTTGAATGCTGCACATGATTTTTAGTAATGGCAATGGCATTTATGTTATCACAGAAAATTGAAATCTTGTCCACATATAGACCATAATCCAATAGTTGATTTTTCATCCATAAAATATGTGCACAACAGCTACCAGTAGCAATATATTTAGCCTCAGTTATCGAAGTAGAAACTGAATTTTGTTTCTTACTAAACCATGACACACACTTGTTTCCTAAAAATTGACATGTGCAAGTTGTGCTTTTTCTGTCTATTTTGCACCCTCCATAATATGCATCTGAATAACCAATTAGATCAAAGACAGAATCTCTAGAGTACCAAATGTCAATTTTTGGTGTACCCTTGAGATATCTTAAAATTCTCTAAATAGGTACTAAATGAGATTTTCTAGGATCTGCCTGAAATCTAGCACAAAGAAAAGTAGCAAACATTATATCTGGCCTACTAGTTGTCAAATATAAAAGTGAGCCAACCATGCCTCTATAGTTTGAAATGTCCACAGACTTTTCAGTAATGTTCAATTCAAGTTTAGTGGCAGTGGCCATGAGAGTTTTTGCAGATGTGCAATTCATTAAGTCAAACTTCTTTAAAAGATCATGAATATATTTAGTTTAACTAATGATAATTCCAACACTAACTTGTTTAACTTGTAAACAAAGAAATTAAGTTAGTTCTCCCATCATTGCTCATTTTATATTTACTTTGCATCAATTTCGCAAACTTTTTGCAGAGTTTCTCATCTATAGAGCCAAATATAATATCATCTACATAAATCTGAACAAGTATACTAGAGCCATTAACATTTCTAAAAAAAAGAGTTTTGTCAACAGTACCTCTTGTGAAAAGATTTTCTAAAAGAAACTTTAACAAAGTATCATACCAGGCTCTAGGTGCTTGCTTCAATCCATAAAGTGATTTCTAAAGATAGTAAACATAATCTGAAAAGTTGAGGTCTTCAAAACCTGGAGGCTGACTAATATAGACTTCCTCCTCCAAGTCTCCATTCAGAAATGACCTTTTGAAATCCATTTGATAGACTTTGAAATTGGCATGGGCTGCATAGGCTAGAAAGATTTTGATTGCTTCAAGTCTTGCAACTGGAGCAAATATTTCACCAAAATATATTCCTTCTTGTTGACAGTAGTCCATAGCAACCAATCTAGCTTTATTCCTTATGACCATGCCATTCTCATCCATCTTGTTTTTAAATACTCATTTGGTGTCAATAGAATTCTTTCCTTTAGGCTTAGGGACCCGCTTCCATACTTTATTCCTTTGAAATTGGTTTAGCTCTTCCTACATTGATAACACCCAATCAGGATCAATCAAAACTTCTTCTGCCTTCTTTGGCTCTTCCTGTAACAGAAAGCTGCAATATAGATATTCATCTTGAGTTGCTTTCCTTGTTTGCACTCTTGATGTTGCATCACCAATGATCAGTTCAAATGGGTGATCTATTGTCCATTTTTTTGAGGTGGTAGATTGGCTCTAGATGATGTGGCCTCTTTAGTGTCTTAATGTATAACTGAGTATTGACTAGTTGAAACTCCTCTTGAGTTTGTGGATCTTTAATTTGAAGATGGGGTTCTATCAAACAATGATCTAGAGTTATTTTCAACTGATGCTAAGTTCTGCCTTTCAATGGATGATGCACTGTGTCTCTCAACGGATGCTGCATTTTATCTTTCAACGGATGCAGTATCTTGTATTTCATTCGATGTTGCACTTTGTCTTTCAACGGATGTAGCACTCTGTGCATCAACTGTTGTTCCTTCACTTGAAGATAATTTTGAATATTCTTTTTTCATTATTTCTAGATCACTTTCATCATCAGTTTCATTAGAATATATCTTAACATTATCAAATTTGAGACTTTCATGGAAACTTTCATCTGTCAGCCTTTCAATCTTTTTATCATCAAACATCAACATGTATAGATTCCATTACAATGTTGGTTATTAGATTATAGAATATATATGCTTTTCTAACAGCATATCCAACAAAGATACCTTCATCAGCTTTGGCATCAAACTTTCCATGTTGATCAGTTGATTTCATAGAATATAACACTTGCATCCAAACACATGAAGAAAGTTTAGTGTTGGCTTTCTATTCTTGAACAATTGATAAGGAGTCATGCATTTGGCTTGATTAATCAAAGAAATATTCTGAGTATAGCATGCAGTGTTTTGAGCCTCAGCCCAAAAATAAGTGTTACTTTGATTCTTCTTGCATTGTTCTAGTTACTTCAATCAATGATCTATTTTTTCTCTCAACCACTCCATTTTGTTGTGGTGTCCTTGCAGCTGAGAACTCATGCATGATTCCATTTTCTTCACAGAATAACCTCATAGTAGATTTTTGAACTCATTTTTATTGTCACTCATAATTCTTCTTATTTGGAGATCATGATGATTGTTGACTTGCCTTATATGATTGATAATGATTTTACTAGCTTCATCTTTGGATCCAAGAAAACATGTCCATGAGAACTTTGATAAATCATCCACAATTAATAGGCAATACTTTTTCTTTGAGATTGATAATACATTGACTGGTCCAAACAAATCCATGTGCAGTAGTTGTAGAGGTTCATCAATTATTGATTCAAGCTTCCTTTTGAATGATGTTTTCACTTGTTTTCCTTTCTGACAAGCACCACACAGTCCATCTTTTGAGAACTCAACTTGAGGAATGCCTCTAACAAGGTCTTTCCAGACCAATTCATTTATGGTCTTAAAGTTTAAATGAGACAGCTTCGTGTGCCATAGCCAACTTTCATCTTGACTTGCTTTTCTGAAAAGACAAGTAATAAAATCTGCATTTATTGAGTTGAAATCAGCTAGGTACATATATCATTTCCTCACTCTAGTAAGGACCATTTTGTTGTTTTTCTTGTAGGTAACAACACAGGCTTCAGTTGTGAAAGTAACAGAGTTGCCTTTGTCATATAATTGGTTGACACTCAAAAGTTTGTGTTTGAGTCCATTAACAAAAGCAACTTCTTCAATGATGACATTCTCTCTTGAAATCAATCCATATCCCATAATATGTCCTTTGTTGTCATCTCCAAAGGTAATGCTTGGTCCAGCTCTCTCCTTGAACTCAGTGAGCAGGGTAGAATCTCAAATCATGTGCCTTGAGCAACCACTGTCTAGATACCAAAATTTGTTTTTGTTTCCCTGCACACACCAAAACCAAATCAAGTTGATTTTGGTTCCCAAGTTTCCTTGGGTCCAGCCCTGTTAGCTTTTTCATAGGTTTCTTAGTCTTTCCATCATTAGACTTAGGTGACTGTAATTCAACCTTTGTCTTAGGAGTGGGACTTTGAAACACTTTATATAACTATCCGGCACATTGGGATTAACATGGTATGGCAAATATTGTGCAAACATGTTATTCCATTAAGGCATGCTAAATGGCATTTGGGGCATATTAAATGCAGCATAATAAAATGTGTGCAAATGGCATATTAGCATAATATGCAGATAAATTTTATGCAGGCATAACAGGAAAAACATGCATGGGTGATATGGCATGTTAGGCAAAGATGGAGGTGCAGACATGGGTGCATGTGCCACAGACTTGCAATTTGTAGATAAATGATTAACACTACAATACTTAACATATGTCTTTCTAGGTGCATACTTATCAGGTGTGTAGTTATTGTGTTTGTTAATCCCTACTTTCCCATTCCTATTGTTTTTCCTTTTTGAATCTTCCTTGACCTCAATCTTCTCCAATCTGTCACTCAACTGCTTTATTGATAGATGCCCCATATGCACTCTACTTGCATCTTTGGATTTGCTTGATTCCCCATGACAAAGTACTTGGTTACTAAACCATACTTATCATGGAGCATTTTTAGTTTTCCATTGATAATGGTCTTTTTCTCATTTAACGGATGAGAATCAACTTTCAACGAATGAGCATTATCTTTCTACGGATAAGATTCATCATCCGTTGACTCAACATCTGTTGAAAGACCATCAACCAAGTTTTGCTCCAGTTTCTTCTTGTTCTTTTTCCAGGATTCTTTACAGAAAGACTCAATTCTTTGAACTTTGGAAATTTGGGCACTTACATCCCTCGATGATTTCCAGGCCTTGATCACCTCTTACTCACTTTCAAGCTGATTTCTCAAAATCTCTTCTTTCTTCAAAGATTCAATTAATTCATCCTTGGCTATCTTAGACTCTATTTTCAATTTCTCAAACTCAATGAATTGAGTTTCTAACACTGCGTTTCTATCACTCAAAAACAAATTATTCTCTTTAATTTTATTATTTTTTTTAGTGAGTGATTTTAGTGTGACACATAACTTGATGAACTGACTTCTGTCTCATCTGACTTGGCCATTAGGGTTAGGTTGACATAAGTCATGTCTTCGTTTGCATCCTCACCATCAGCTGCCCTGTGACTTTGTTAAGTGATAAAAACCTTTTCCTTTTGTTTTAGAAATTCAAAGTATTTCTTCTTATAATCCAAAGGATCAAGCTTCTCGTTTCTAAGCCTGGATTTCTGGATTCATTGGCAAAGTGACCATTCATCCCACATTTGAAACATTTGAGTTTAGTTTTATCAACCATGTTTCTGTTGGATTTTGCAGCTCCAAAGTTTCTCTTGAATTTGAGTTTGGAAAACATCTTTGACAGAAAAGCCAAATGCTCATCAATATCATCCATTCCATTATGGCTTGTGCAGTACTCATCTTTAGCAACCAACCATTTTCCCTTTCCTTCATAAACACTTGTGTTTGGTGCAGATTCAACAGCTTCAACTTTCAACTTTTTCCTCTCTCTTGTTTAGCTACTAATGCAGCAGATCCACCCTTCTTTCTTCCTTTCTCTAAAAGCTCATCCTATTCTATTTCGAGCTCATAGGTTTTTAAGATACCATACAGTCCCTCTAGATTAAATTTTTTATACTCTTGAGAATTTATGAGAGAGACTGTCATTGACTTCCATTCTTTTGGTAGAGACCTCGGAAATTTCAGATATGAATCTTTAGTTTGGTACATCCTCCCATTCAACTTTAAACCATTCAGTAGTTTCTAAAATCTACTGAAAATGTCACTTAGTGACTCACCATCTTTAAAGTGAAAATGTTCATATTGTTGTATGAGAAGTTGTACCTTATTTTCTCTGACTTGCTCAGTTCCCTCACATAGTACTTGAATTTGGTCCCAAATTTCCTTAGCAGTATTACATTTAATAATATTGCCAAACATATCTCCATCAAAACCATTGAACTGAATATCATGGCCTTTTTATCTTTATGAACTTGCTCAATGTCTTCATATGTCCATTCTGACTTTGACTTTGGGACTGTTTGCTCATTTCCAACAACTCCTTCAACATCTGTTGAAGCCCTGCGAGGAACATGAGGTCCTTTCTCTATGCAGTCAACATTTCTTTCATCTTGAGAGAGTAGATGAAGGTGCATCTTCACTTTCCAGTGATAATAATTGTCCTTGTCCATAATTGGGATCTTCACTCCAACATCATTTCTACTCATATTGTTAGATTGGTTGATCTTTAAAATCTTTGTATATCAAGAGCTTGCTTTAATACCAAATGTTATTCCCTGACAATCTATCAAGAGAATTACATAAGAGGGTTGGAATGGAATTCTAGTTTATGAAATTCTGAAAACTTTTCTTACTAAAATATAATTATGCTTGAATATGCTTGAGTGCAGATTAACAATAATTGTATTCAAGGACACAAAGTAAATAAACAGATGTTTAAAAACTTTCTGGTGGATTGATATTTCCATCATAGATATATATATAAATGTGAAAAAATCTCCGTGATGCAAATAGCACACAACTGCTTACAAGTGTTTACAAACTTAGAAGTTGAGAGACTAAGGATACAGCTTTCTTACTCTATAGTTCTAAATCAAAATTATAATTCTTAATTTTAAACATTTGCTACTCTTGGTTTATATATCACCAAGTTACATGTGAAATAAGATAAAATACAAAACCTATCAGCTAGGTCCAATCACATGTTTTTTCATTTCTCTATCCCATGCAATCCACTTAGATAAAGCATCTTTGAACATCCCTGTTTTGCATGGAAATGAAAATACTTCATTTTATTTTAACGTTTGAAATTAGGCTGCCACATTCCTTTTATATACAATCAAATGGAAGCTGACTAGCAATCGCGCGTTTTTCTTATTAGCGAATCGAGGGGATGAATTCATATTCCACACGATAGGTTTTCCCCGCCCATTCCGTGGCCAGTTCCCCTTCTCTTCCAACCGTAACGTAGATTTGTCTGGCTTCTTAGAGAAAGAATGATTAAATTCTTTACTTAGCCTGAAGGGCAATAAACGAGAGACTGAAAAGGAAGGTATCTCGAAATAAAAAGAAGGAACTCTAGCATCGGTCTATCGCTATACTACGACGAGGGTTGTTCTACCGACCGGCCCAGATGCTGACTACCTTAGCGTACGTCGCTCGGGGCCTACAAACCTCTCTTTAGTTCCATCCCTTCTTAAGCCTGTAACATATTTAGGTCAGCGGAGAAAGCGTGTCCCTCATCTGATGATGCAGGGGACCCGTCGACTTTCTCCCTCATTGGCTCAGGACGCTCGTAAGGTGCTTATTACGGGGGTACGGATACAACCCTTCATAGCACCTAAACAAAGCCATAGGCAAGTTTAAATCAATATTCAATCTAGAAGAGAACCAGCCTTAGTAAACTTACAGGAAAGAAAGGAACCTAATAAACTCAAGCCGTATCGTTTTTCGCGGATTAGCACCTCGAGTTCCCTTCCAACTGCTATTTTGGTTGATCATCGGTTGAGGCTTCATAAGAGTTATCCGTTGAAGCTTCTTCTTTTATCGGTTGAAACTTGACTAGCTCATCCGTTGAAAGTATGCTGAATTATCCATAGAGTTGTATAGGATCATCTATTGAAGCTTTGTAGATTAGCAGTTGAAGTAGTTTCCATAGCAGTTGTATTGTTTTTATATTAAAAATATTTATATTCTAGTTATCTAAAATATTCAGTAAGGTTAAAAAAAATATTTTAATTTATGTGTGCGTAATTTTAATTTAATGTATAATTATTTTATGACTAGAATTTTAAAATATGTGTAGTTGCTTTATAAATATATTTATTTAAGAATCTTCAATCAAAAACTGTTGTTAGTGGAGATAGACATCAGTTTAAAATAGTGGTTACTTACCATTATTCTAGTAGCACGTTAAACTTAATTATGTATCTTCTTAACAAGGTACCTCTTAATCTATTATATTTTCCTATTTATTTCTTGTCTTACTAAAATCTATCCCCGTGTACTTACTTGATGTTAATGTGTTGATTGATGTTATAATAATTCATGTGTATATAGGTCTCAGTAGTGTCTCTTCTCTTTCTTTTCTTTTCGACATATATGTTTTTGTAATACTCACATATATAACATAATATGTATTGTTAGTTACCATGATTTGCATTTAGTTTTATAACATGTTATATGTTTGGTAAATCCTGTAAATTTGTTATCACAAAACTAGTATACGTAAGTAGTTAAAATTATTAATATTTAAATATTTTATTCTGTTTTACTAATAAATTAATGTTATTAATTTGAATATATGCAAAAGAATGAGTAAATTGTATACTTGTTTAAATCATTTATTAGTATAAAAAAAATTATAATTAATATATTTAGTTTCTTGTTGATTTAATTTTATATAAATAACTATATTTATGCCAATTATTTATTTTGATAAAGAAATACACATACTTTTATTTGGTTTTATTCTTTTTTGAATGAGTATTATATAATTTGAAATAGACTGTGATTGTAATTTTTGGTATTTATATATTGTAGTCAACTAAATATATGAATTTGTTAAGTTAAATGTAATTTTTTGTGTTAGTTAACAATTATATATTTAGGTATATGGATGTATGTGTTTTGTCAGGTGTTCATATGACCTAGCTGTAATTATATAATTAATATTCTATTGGCCATATATATCTTATTAAGTTGTGGGAGTTAATTTCATGATTGTTACATGTTTTTTTCACTTCTAGTGTGTAATTTTAAAAATAAAGATTGCGTATTTGTTCAATTTAGGTTTGTCTCCTATCATAAATCTGGAAATTGTTTATTTAGTGATTTTTCAGCTAAGGTAAGTTAACTATTCACACTTTATTTTATTTTGAAATCTTTTACATATTTGTGCACTACTTTTGTTTTAAAATTTAGGGATCAAGTACATGTTTTAGAAATAAGAATTCTCAGTGAGTTCTGACTTATGAACCGTTGGATATATTTGAGATGTCATGTCTAATATGTTTCATGTTTAGTTTTCAGATCTTAACTAACAGGAAATATCAGTTCTTACTGAAATCAGGACTTACTGGAAGTCAGGACTTAAGGATATTAGGATTTAGATTATCAGAAGATGGATATCAGAACTGAAGTACTGGAGGACTAACAATTAAGGAAGGAAGTTGATTTACAGGAAAGAAGATCGAAACTAATACGGAATAAGATATGCATGGAAAGAGTTCGAGGACTAGAAGAATTATATAAGATATCGGGTTGATATACTTTAGGAGACAGAATTATATTCCATATCAACTAGAAGTTATCTTGTAATTGTGTGTCTATATAAACACAGACATAGGTTTACTCTATAAGAGTTACGATCATCAAGAAGATCATATATTGTAACCTAGCAGCTCTCGTGATATTTGTTCATCACTGAGAGAGAATAGTTCCATTGTAACAGAGTTTGTTATACGAATATATCTGTTTTCTGTTACTTGTGCTTTAAATCGATTTGATTGTATTTATCACTGTATTCAACCCCATTCTACAGTGTTGTGTGACCTAACAAGTGGTATCAGAGCTTATTTGTTAACACACATACAATAAAGATCTAAAACAATCATGTCTGAAGAAGTAGAAAATCCAACCAAGCCCGCTAAAACTGAAGAAACTCCAAAGACTCAAACCCATAGTCGATATGAGACTATCAGGGTTCCCATGCTGAGACCGTCTAAGTATCCCATATGGAAAGTGAAGATGGCTGTGTTTCTGGAAGCTACAGATCCAGAATACCTTGACAGAATTTATGAAGGACCGTATAGCCAACCAAGCTCTCTGTTGTAGTTGCAGATCAGCCTGCAAAGACCATACCAAAGGAGAAAAGTGAATACACAGCTGAAGATATCTCATCTATTTCCAAGGATGCAAAGGTAAGGCATTTGCTGCATAGTGTCATTGATAATGTCATGTCAAATAGGGAAATTCAAAGCAAGACTACAAAGGAGATATGGGATGCTTTGTAGACAATGTGTCAGGGAACTGATGCAATCAAGAAAAACAGGAGGACTATACTCACTCAAGAGTATGAGCACTTTGACTCAAAAAGTGATGAATCATTAACTGACTTATATGACAGGTTTGTCAAACTCTTGAATGATATGTCACTGGTGGACAAGAAATATGACATTGAAGATTCAAATATAAAATTCCTTTTAGCTCTTCCTGAAAGTTGGGATTTGAAAGCTACTATTATAAAGATAACTATGCTCTTGATGAAACTACTCTTGATGAAATTTATGGAATGCTCAAGACTTATGAACTTGAGATGGATCAAAGAAGCAAGAGACATAGGAGAAAGTCAAGAACAGTTGCTCTTAATGCTGAGGAGGAATCCCCCAAAGTGGCTGTCTCAAAGAAAGGAAAAGAAAAGGCTCTCATCATAAAGTCTGATTCAGAATCATCGAGTTCTGATGATGATGATTCAGAAACTGAAAGTCTACCTGAAGTAGATGCTGATGAAGAGATGATGAAGCTGTGTGCTCTTATGGTGAAGGGTATCACAAAGATAGCCTACAAGATATTCAGAAGGGGAAAGAAGTTTTCCAGGAATGGAAGAAGTTCTGATAGGAAGGGTTTCAGAAAATCTGAAGGCAAAGGAGGAAAGTCTGACAGAGGAGATTACTCAAATGTCAAATGCTACAACTGTGGTGAGAAAGGCCACATATCTTCTAACTGCAAGAAAGGAAAGAGTGACAAAGGCAAGGCACTTGTCATAAAGAAGAAAAGTTGGACATACACCTCAGATTCTGAAGATGAGGAGAACTATGCCTTGATGGCAAATACTGATAGCAGTTCTGATGCTGCTGAGTTAAAGGTACCACAACAAACTTATGCCTTTCATACTAATGATATTACTGAGTTGAGATTATATCTTAAAACCATGTTTATTAGCTATAGAGATCAAACTTTAACATGTGAAAGATTAACTTCTGAAAATTTTGCTTTTAAAAAGAGGAATGATTATTTAGAAAAAGAGTTAGTTATGTTCCATCAAACTCAGAAGGATAGAGATGATGCTCTCTATGTGAGAGATCAAGTGCTAAAAATGAATAAATCTCTAAAAACTGAGTTAGAAAATGAGAGAGAGATTATCAGGAATTGGACTAACTCTGGCAGAACAACTCAGAATATACTAAGTAGTGAGAACTGGAAAGAGGGCTTAGGTTATGGAGATGAGAAAAGTGAAAAAGGAACTGAACAAGTTAAGCCAATTATTGTTAAACAGACTACTAAGGCAAAGGTAAATCCTGTTAAATTTGTAACTGAAACTGTAAAGTCTGATTCTGAAAAGATGAAAGATGTTAAGACAGAAGTGATAGCATAGCCAAATTCTGACAAATTAGAACATGATAAATCAACTGAAGTTAACATAGGCTTAATGACAAAAAAGCAACTTAAACATAAGCTGAAAGAGATTACCAGTGTAAATAAGGTAAAGGAAGCTAGGAAAAATAGAAATGGAAATGAAAGTGTGTATAAAAGCAACAATTATATGCATGTTCCTAATGCTCCTAGAAAGAAATGCTATAACTGTGGAAATTCTAACCATCTGGCTTCTTTTTGCAGGAAGAATAAGAATATAAACTCCTTACCTTCTAAGTCAGGAGTTAAGAGTCAGTCTGTTAGGTTTAAGCCACAAAATCCTTGTTTTCATTGTGGTAGTGTGTGGCATTCCATTTGTACTTGTAAGGAATATCATAGTTTGTACTATGATTATTATCAGATAAAACCTTCTTTGAAGAAAGTTACTTTAATTCCTTCTAGTGTAAAGTATGATGCAAAGTCTGATAATGTTAATACTGATAAGAAAATTGTTAGCATAAACTCTGATGTTAAATCCGCTGCAAATGTTAACAAACTTAAAAAGTCCAAAGGATCCAAGCAAGTCTGGGTCCTTAAAACTAACCTTTAGTGGTATTTGTGATTCCAGGGCAACAGGAAGAACATCCTAGTTCTGGACAGTGGATGTTTAGGACATATGACTGGAAATAAAGCCCTGTTATCAAACTTTGTGGAGAAAGCTGGCCCAGGAGTTTCTTATAGAGATGGAAATATTGGGAAAACTCTGGGAAATGGCAAGATCAATCTTGGGAATGTCATCATTGAATCAGTAGCTCCAGTTTCAGGACTTAAACATAATCTGTTGAGTATAAGTCAAATCTGTGACAGAGATTATCATGTGGATTTCTTTGAAGAACACTGTGAAGTTATAAGTAATTTAACATGCAAATTTGTTCTGAAAGGATATAGGCATGGTAACATTTATGAAGCTAGACTTTCAACAAGTATTGATGGTTCTGCAATCTGTCTGTTGAGTAGAGCATCAATTGAAGAAAGCTGGAATTGGCACAAGAAACTCTCTCATTTAAATTTCAAAAATATAAATGAGCTTGTAAAGAAAGATCTTGTGAGAGGACTGCCAAAAAAAGTATTTGCTCCTGATGGCCTTTGTGATTCATGTTAGAAGGCAAAACAAAGAAAATCTTCTTTCAAGAGCAAAACTGAGTCATCAATTCTTAAGCCTTATCACCTACTGCATGTTGATCTATTTGGTCCACTCAATGTCATGTCTATTGCAAAGAAGAAATATGATATGGTTATAGTGTTTGAGTTCACAAGGTACACATGGGTGTACTTCTTGCACAAAAAGACTGAAACTGCATCTACCCTAACTGATCATGTCAGACAGCTGGATAAATTGATCAAAGATTCTGTTAAAATCATAAGGAGTGATAATGACACTGAGTTCAAGAATTCAATCATGAAAGAGTTCTGCAAAGATCATGGAATCAAACAGGAATTTTCTGTACCTGAAACTCCACAACAAAATGGAGTTGTAGAAAGAAAGAACAGGACTCTCATTGAAGTTGTGCAGACTGCTTGTTTTACACAAAATGCAACACTCATAAACAAGCATGGAAAAACACCATATGAAATGGTAAAGAAGAAGAATCCAAATCTGAAATACTTTCATGTATTTGGTTGCAAGTGTTTTGTTCTTAAGACTCATACTGAGCAGCTGTCAAAACTTGATCCAAAAGCTGATGAAGGAATTTTTGTTGGATATCCACTTTCCATAAAAGCCTTCAGAGTCTACAATTTAAGAACACGAGTTGTCATGCAATCTATCAATATCTCTTTTGATGATAAGAAGATTACTGGACTTCAAGATTTTGATGATCATAATCAGCTGAGATTTGAGAATGAAGATTTAAATTATGATTCTGAAAATTCTGATCCTGTAAGTTCTGATGGATTAAGTTCTTATGACATTAAAACTGTGGTAACAACTCCAAAGGAAAATGCACCTATCCAGGGGGAGCAAGCTGAAGATCCTACCACATCTCAAGACTCCCCAGAAGCATCAGAACCTGTCACTGGCTCTTCAAGTTTTGATTCATCTAGTTCTGATGAGCTAAAGTCTGATAAGTTTGGAAGCTCTGATTCTTCAACTTCTGAAAAATAAAATTCATATTCTGAAGTCTCAGAGAGCATAACTACAGGAGGGCATCAGAAAATGCTGATGGAGACAGCATGGGTCATGGGGGAGGATCCAGTTCTAGAGATCAACTTCCATCTGCAAGAAAGTAGACTAAAGCACATACACCTGATTTAATCATTGGAGATCCTGAAGCAGGTGTCAGAACTAGAACTACAACTTCAAATGAATGTCCCTATCATTCTTTTCTATCTCATACTGAACCAAAGAAAGTGGAAGAAGCTCTTCAAGATGCTGATTTGGTGCAAGCAATGCAAGAAGAGTTAAATGAATTTGAAAGAAATAAAGTCTGGACCCTAGTGCCAAGAACAAAGAACAGGTCAGTTGTTGGTACAAAATGGGTGTTCAGAAATAAAACTGACAGTGATGGCATAATTACAAGGAATAAAACAAGACTGGTTGCTAAAGTTTACTCTCAGTAGGAGGGTGTTGATTATAATGAAACATTTACACCAGTTGCTAGATTAGAAGCCATAAGGATCTTTTTGGCTTATGCTGCTCACAAAAAGTTTAAAGTCTTTCAAATGGATGTGAAAAGTGTTTTTCTGAATAGAGAATTGGAAGAAGAGGTATATATTGAACAACCTTCAGGCTTTGTAGATCTTAAGTTTCCCAATCATGTCTACATGCTTGAGAAAGCACTTTATGGCCTTAAGCAACCTCCAAGTGCATTTCAATTCCTTCTGGAAAGTGGATTTCATAGAGGTACAATTGACAAGACTTTATTCTACCTCAACCATGTAAAGGACTTACTTTTGGTACAGATATATATTGATGATATCATATTTGGTTCTACTAATTCCAAAATATGTGAGAAGTTTGCAAAGCTAATGCATTCAAGATATCAAATGAGTATGATGGAAGAACTCAGCTATTTTCTGGGCCTTCAAGTCAAGCAAACTGAAGAAGGCACTTTTAACTGTCAATCCAAGTCTACCAGAAATTTACTGAAGAAATTTGGAATGCAAGATTGTTCAACTGCATCCACTCCCATGGCCACTGCAACCAAGTTAGATAAGGATACTGGTAAATCAGTAGATATTACTAACTACAGAGGTATGATTGGCTCATTACTCTATCTAACTGCAAGTGCCTATCTTTGTGCAAGATTTCAGGCTGATCCAAGAGAACCTCACTTATTAGCTGTGAAAAGAATTTTCAAGTACCTTAAGGGTATAGCTGATCTAGGATTGTGGTATCCTAGGGAATCAGATTTTAAGCTAATTGGTTACTCAGATGCAGATTTTGCAGGATGCAAAATAGACAGGAAAAGCACTAGTGGAAGCTGCCAATTTCTTGGAGGCAGATTGGTTTCTTGGTTTAGCAAGAAACAAAAGTCAATTTCCACATCAACTGCAGAAGCTGAATATATTGTTGCAAGAAGCTGTTGTGCACAGATTCTTTGGAAGAAGAATCAGTTATTGGATTATGGGTTAGAATTTTCTAAAATCCCTATTTACTGTGATAATCAAAGTGTTATTGCTATGACAGGTAATCCAGTTCAACACTCAATGACAAAGCACATCAGCATTAGGTACCATTTCATAAGGGAACATATGGATGAGTGTACAGTAGAATTGCATTTTGTTCCAAGAGATCAACAGCTAGCAGATATCTTCACAAAACCACTATGTGAAGCTACTTTTATAAGATTGGTAAATGAACTTGGAATGGTTTCAGGTTCTTTCTCTAAATCTGCTTAGTTTTTGTTCTTTGCATCAGAATTTATGATCACTGTTTACAGACTATATTATCTATATGTAATATGTGCTTAATTTGAAAATTCTTTAAATGCTGATTGTTATCTGATGTGGATTTATATACTCTGATAAGTGTTTTGAATGTTCTGTGACTATTCAATCCAATGAGGATAACTGTGCTAGATGCTGACCTAGTAGTCTTTAACATACTAGAAATCCCATATTTGAATTAGTTGTTTATGTGGAAACTCATTAACACAAGCAGATTCTGATATTGAGCTTAGTCAAGTTTACTTTGTGTATCTTATTACTAAGTCACAAACTAGATTCTTGTTTCTTATCTGTCAAATTCTGATGTCAGTAAATCTTAAGAATGAACTAAGTGCGGATAAAGCCTCACTTATCAAAAGAAAAGAAAAGAAAAGAAAAGAATAAAAGTCAGGTACTCCTTTGAGATCTAGAGTATAAATGTGGAAGGGAAGACCCAAGTGCATTGCTGGTATTAAGTAATATGCATTAGAAAAGCAAAAAAAAAAATCTTAGTGACTTTTCACACTTTATGATTACTGGAGAAATACTCTGATGACAGCATAAATTCTGATAAGCAGTCATGACTCACTTACACTGAGAAGCCATTGTAAAAAGGAATTTCAAAAGATGCATAAAATGAGCACAAACAGTTGAGGTGGACTCTTGCATAAATTTGTTCTATAGTAGACATCATGAATGATGACATATTTTAAGCATTTTTCTTAGTTATGCCTTATTTTTAAGATGTACTGAAGTTGATCAGACTTTAATCCTTATCTGATATTTTGCTGAATGCACACACTTTCACTCCATATGAATGATGAAAATTACTGTGGTGATTAAGTTGTTTTTGATAAATAGTTAAGTGTCATTTGCATAAATTCTGAGGACAAGTTCTGATGAAAGTTCTGATGATTAAACTCTGAAGAAAATAAGTCAGTATTTGTATGAAGAATCACAGAAAAAGATATTCACTATTTGAGTACAGAAGTCATGTTCTGATGACTATTAAAATCTGATATGAGTTAAGTTCTGATACTTTGAAAAGGAAATTTGTAAATTCTGAAGCTGCTGAAGCAACTCCTTCATTGGCAAGGAGATTGAAGAAAATGAAAGCAATGAGGTATTTGGCTAAGGCTATATGAGAAGATACTGAAGAAGCTGAGGAAGGGGATCAGGAATCTCTCCATCTACATCAAAGACACCAGCTCTGGAGATAAATTCTGCTTATCAGAATTTAGATGATGTAATTCCTGAATCTCCAGTTATTTCACACACTGTTGAGCTCTCTGAACAGAATGAGTCTTCCTCAAGTTCTGATGACAGTGTTTCTGCTGAGACTCCACTACCTATTCTGGGCAAGAAGAATTGGTGAAGAAATTTGTTGAAAACGAAGCCCCTATTCCTTGGGAGGATACTCATAGAGGTGTTGAGTGGACCAAGAAGTGGAATGAATTAGATGTTATTCCATGTTCTAAAATTCCTGACAGAGCATATTATAAAAGCTGTTGAGTTGCTCACAAATGTTGATTTCAAGACACAACTCAAGATCACAGCTCTGTCTACGAAACATCTTCAAGGTCTACATACTGCTACTCATGAAAAGGTTGATACACTCAGAGAACAAGATGATAAGCTCGATCAGGTGCTCAAGCTTGACAAAAAGAGGTATATTAGACCTATTTCTGAAAAAGTTGCAGCCATTGAGAAAACTCAAGAAAAGCAACAGGCCCAAATTGCTGAGGTTCTGGTTAATCAAGCTTCTCAGAAACCTCAATTGGATGAAATCCAATCTTCAGTTGAACTTCTTCTTTCTCTCTTACTTCCTGATGATGCCAAAAAGGGGGAGAAGGTAGTTAAGTCCAAATGCTCACCTACTCAAGAACTGAAGAAAAAGGATGATGAAGGTGATGATCAGGGAAACTCTGAAAAGAGCAGAGGTCAAAGAAAAGTTCAAGGAAAATCTTCTATTCAGAATAAGTCAAGTTCTGATGATGTGAATGCTCAAAGACTGAAGTCAAGTGGTGATAAGCAAAGTCTGATGTCAAGTTCTGATATTCTGATTCAGTCAGGATCTAAAGACTCTCAGAAGTTCTTGCAAACTCTGAAGTTAAAAGGGAAGCAGACTACCGTTTATTACAGAGATCCTAAAATCCAGACACTTGATGAGGAGATAGCAAGAAGATTATTTCTGAAACACAATCCAGGAATGGATTTAGAAACTCTCAAGGAGGAAGAAGCTAGATTTGCTGTTGAGAAGACAAATCCTAAGTCTAAAGGTTCTGATGCAAAGAAACCTCCAAGGCCAAAGGAAAAGGGCATTGTGATCAAGGAAAAGTCAAATTCTGAAACTTCAAAGTTCATAACTAGATAACAGAATGAGAGTAATCCCAAAGGGAAAGGAAAAATTGATGAACCAACCAAGTCACTGGACTTGAAAACTTCTCAAGATCTGATGAAAGCAGTGTGTAAAATGGTTCAAGTATCTGATGATAATCTTGTTGAAGATGAAACTGTTCAAATTCTGAAAAGAAGAAAGATAAGTAAAGATTCTAAAACAACCTCTGACACTGCTCAAGTTATTGTTCAGAATAAAGGACAGGAAGGTATAGAAGAAACAACAAATTCTGATCAAGCTATTAAGACATTAACTGCTGGCAATGCTCAAGTTGATTTGAATAAATTGACAATTGCTGATAAGAAGAAGCTGTTATGGAAGAAAGCTACTCCAGTTGAACCAAAATCCAATCTCATGATTAATCAACTTGCTACATTTGGGTTGAAAGCCAAGCATCCTAGAGATAGAGCTGGATTAGGTTCTGACGAAGAGAAGATTCAAACAGGAGTAGAGGTTACTCTAAAAGATCCTTTCATATTGACAGAAAAACCATATGAATAAATCAAACAAAGGCACCTTAACAAGGTGTTGTCTACTCAAGTTGTGAAAGATGCTCATGATAAGGAGAATCTGAAAGAGAAATTAATCTTATTTCTCAATGATGGAAGGACTTATAGAGTAGCTGATTCTGATGTATTAAAGAAGTCTATTATAGAACTTCAATATATTCATTATCTTCGGGAAGTAAAATCTGATGTTACAAGAAGATGGTCAGAATATATTTTGAAGGCTATAAGAGATCTATTCAGAATCTTTGGTACAAAGACTTCTTAATACATTCCAATGAATAATAAAGGTGATGGAAGAGAAATTCCTATGCTGAAGAATTCTGCTAAGGTGGAAGTTATTCTGAAAGGAAGATGCTTATGTTATAATGAAAACTCTTCACATCCTAAGGTTATCAGAATTGGTCATGGACTTGAAAGAACATCCATTCAAGCTCTCAGAACAGCCATTTATCAAATTGGTGACAATAAAGAAGAAGAACTGATGCAGGTCAAAGCACAGTTAGCATAAGTTCTGAAGAAAGCTGAAGATAATCTGATAAATGATTTTGTTAATAATCATTATGGATTCAGATTGATTCGGTGATGTTGGTAAAGATGGATGTTTTGTAAGTTGTAATTTATAGTCTTATTAAACTCTTATTTCATTTGAACTTAAGTGTTTTTGACATCATCAAATCTATTAACTTGTATATTCTTGCATAATTTACAAGTTGGGGGAGATTGTTGGATATATTTGAGATGTCATGTCTAATATGTTTCATGTTTAGTTTTCATATCTTAACTAACAGGAAATATCAGTTCTTACTGAAATTAGGACTTACTGGAAGTCAGGACTTAAGGATATCAGGACTTAGATTATCAGAAGATAATATCAGAAGATGGATATCAGAACTTAAGTACTAGAGGACTAACAGTTAAGGAAGAAAGCTGATTTACAGGAAAGATTATCAAAACTAATACGGAATAAGATATGCATGGAAAGATTTCGAGGACTAGAAGAATTATATAAGATATCTGGTTGATATATATTAGGAGACAGAATTATATTCCATATCAACTAGAAGTTATCTTGTAACTGTGTGTCTATATAAACACTGACATAGGTTTACTCTATAAGAGTTACGATCATCGAGAAGATCATATATTGTAACCTAGCAGCTCTCGTGATATTTGTTTATCATTGAGAGAGAACAGTTTCATTGTAGCAGAGTTTGTTATATTGAATACATCTGTTTTCTGTTACTTGTGCTTTAAATCGATTTGATTGTATTCTACACTGTATTCAACCCCCTTCTAAAGTGTTGTGTGACCTAACATGAACCAGTTAGTAATTGCGTATAGTTCTGGAACTAGCCTTTGATAGATTACTAGGGAGTGATACTTATGATGCCTTCGGGAGTGCACACTCTATGATACCTTAGTAAGGGCGCATTATTGACATAAATTATGGACTTTTGATACTGTGTCACCAGGTATTTGTGGCCTTATCCAGCTGTGGAATTAAATATTATTTTATGTCATATGGATTTTTGAATAATAATTTTGGTTTTATAAAATTATGATACTTGGTCCACAAGTGTAGAATTATTTTCTTGCTCGGCTTTTTGGCTCATTACTTACAAATTTTCAGGTGTTTAGCTTTTAGGACATCTTAAAGGTGGACTTGATTTGAGCTTGCTTTGAAATAATATTTTAGTGATTATGTTTGTATTGGAGCTGCATTTCCCAGGATTTGATTTATTTTCAGCTTAAATGATTTTATTTATGTATCGGATTTTAGAATTTTATGGACAACTAGAAACTTATTCTTTTTATGAATATAATTTGGAGTTTTAGATAAATATTTAAGTTTAATTATTGTCTGAAAAGTCGGGGTATTAGAAAGACCCAAAAGCCCAACATGAGTATAAAAATTGTGAGATAATTTATTATTGTGAAATGACTGAATTACCCATTATTTATTATATATAAAAAATATTGTTGTTAAAGAGGATCAAACTTGAATTTACCAATTCAACAATACATGTATATACTACCCCACCAAACTTAAGGTTGGTGTGCAAGACATGTACATAACAAGAGTAAGTCACTTTGACAATCCTATGATTTAGGTGACTTATAATTTTATGTATTCTGTAATGATGTTTCTTGAGTCTGTAAAATTGTTAAGTATACTAGACTGGAGTATTTTTCAGTAAATAGCCAACAAGCTAGGAATAAATTTCTGGAAGAAGATCAAGTGTGATCATGCCTTAAAATAAAGATAAACTGCTTGATGAAGAATAATGATGTGGATTGAAAAATGTTCTAAGTCAAATGTCAAGAAGTCTCATATAAAGTTATATCGAGAAGTCTATACAGAAGTCAGATAAGCTTATAGAGAAGTCACTCTATTTTTAGAGAAGTCATTATACTTGTAAAGATGTCACTCTACTTGTAGAGAAGCCATTATACTTATAGAGAATTTAAAACTGTATATAGAGAAGTGGAGATATCGACAAGTCAAAACTGCACGTAGAGAAGTGGGGATATCGATAAGCCTAAACTGGAAGTTGAGAACTGGAGATATCGATAAGTCAAAACTGCATGTAGAAAACTAGAGATATCGAAAAGTCAAAACTGCATGTAGAGAACTGGAGATATCGACAAGTCAAACTGCATGTAGAAAACTGGAGATATCGACAAGTCAAACTGCACATAGAGAACTGGAGATATTGACGTCATAACTCTTGTAGAGAAGTAGAGATTTTGATAGGTCATTCTACATGTCCATATTAGACATCTCTACACATGAATGAAGATCTCGATAACAGCTCAAAATACAGAATACAACCAACTTGAAGATTCAAGATTATCAGTCAACAAACCATTTTATCAATGAAATGGAAAGTCTACAAATACAGCTTGAGGAGTGCAATATCAAGGGCCAAGATGAACTGGACAAAGGAGGGTCACAGAACTGGAAGATTATATACAGATTTGTTGCACTTAAAATGGATATATATAAAAGGACTTTAGAAAATATGTTAGTTTATTTTAGTACAAGTTCTGTAAACCGTACATGTTGATCTATATAACATGTCATGGGTCCTTAGTTGAGAAGAAACAAAAAAAACAAATCTTGAAATATTGCACTCTCTCAAGAGAACTAGATGTGTTCTTATTTTTCAGGAACACGGATTTGTAGCACAACTAATTTGATTTTAATATAAATCAAGTGAGTTTTGATAATTGGATTTTTGTTTTTACAGTTGTTTGATTATCACTACAAATATTTAGTTTGTCAAGTTCAAGTAGCCAAACATTCTTAACTTGATTATCTTAAAAATATTCAAACATAGTTTTTAAGTAAGAAAAATCAAGAAAACACATTCACTCCCCCTCCCCTTGTGTGTGCATTTCATACGTAAAAAGTGGTATTAGAGCAAAATTTAAAAGGAAACAGATTAGATCTTGGAAGTATGAATGCACAAAAATTTAGCAAGGTCAAGATCCATGTCTTTAACAAAGTGAACTACACTCTATGGAAGAAGAAGATGATGTTGTTCATCGAGATGGATCATCCACTATATCTTGAAATTCTAAAGCATGGACCATTCATTCCTATGGTATGGGTACCTGAAGTAACTAAAGGTGATTAAGTCATTCCTGGTCACTACTCTCCTAAAGATTCATCTACGTACACTGAACCAGAAAAGGAGAGAGTGTCACTTGACAGTAGCTTGCAACACATTTTAATTGAGACTCTTGATAATGTCATATATAATAATATTATCAACTGTGAGTCAGCCAAGCGGATCTGGGAGAAGATAGAGATTCGGTGTGAAGGTACTGAGGAAGTGAGGTCAAACTAAAGAAGAATTTTAATCTCACAATATGAGGGTTTCATGGATAAACCTAAAGAATGCAGTACTGAGGTTTTTGAAAGTTTCGAAAAATTGATAAATGACTTGCAGCAGCATGACAAGTTCTATGAAGCTGAGGAGGTCAATATAAAATTCTTTCTCACACTTCCCGACCATTTGGAATAAAAGATCTTGCAATAAGGGAAGGAAGAGATCTAGGGAGAAGAACTTTGGAGGTTTTATATGGTATTCTTAAAACCTATGAGCTGGAGATGATGCAGAGAAAATCATTAAAGATGAGTCAAGGACATGTTGTGGATATGTCAAGTGCCTTGATAGCTAATGATTAAAAAATAAATAAAGATGAAACTGAATCTCAGACTCAATTTATATAACATGTTGAGGAGACGATCAAGGAACCCCAAAAGCAAGTCATTCTGGAAGTGGGAGAAGAAGAGTTCTATAATCTTGAAAAATTGAATAAATGGACCAATCCATGGCTTAAATGGAAAGAATATTTTCAAATAATAACATTCAAAAATCCAAGACCTTTCAAAGTTCAGGGTCAAACATCCTACAACAACTGGAAGGGAAAAACTCAGACAAGTGCAACCGGCAAAGGTGGCTATAAATCAAGATTTGTGGACAGATCTAAGATTAGGTGCTATAAATGTGATGAGCTTGGCCACTTTGCTACGGAATGCAAGAAGTCAAAAAGGGTGAAGAAAGACAAGGTATACTTGGAGCTTAAGGCTAAGTATGAAACACTTTTGAAGAAACAACAAGGAAAAGTTTATATTGTTGAGGGAAAGAGTTGGGATGACATGGATAATGAAGATGACAGTGAAAAATATGAAAACTATGCTCTCATGGCCTTGGAGGAAGGAGAATCATCTGCATCAAAGTCTGAGGTACCTATCCTAACCACCATTAATTTGAATGCCTCATAATATAAGGAAACTGTTGAAATGATGAGTATGGAAATGTTTCACATTCACACAAGCATGGTAGCTACAACTGAGGAAATGAATCGACTATCAAAAGTGAATGAGAAACTGAAAATTGATAAACAAGAGCTAGAGCTGCAACTTGTGAGCCTAGAATAGGTTAGGCAAGAAAATGAATATCTTAAAAACAATCTGAAATGTGCAGAGGAGATAGAGGATGTACTGAGAAATAAAAATGAGAAAAATGAACTTAAACTTAAGTCATTTAAAAATGTTTCTCAACTAATTGGCCAATATAACAAAAAGAAGAAACCCTTTGCTAACATAGTAATTGGTCTGGACTATGAGGCTGGTTCATCCCAAAAGAAAAGTCAAGTTGACAAAGGCAAAGAAAGTGAGAACAAGGAGGTTCCTTTTGTGCTTCAAAAGGTGAATGCACCCTTGTTCAAAGCCTGTGAGGTGAACTTCCATGAAGAAAAGCTCATCATTAAGCAAGAAATTGCAGACGAATATGAATGCAAGAAAAATGTAAAATTAACTATCAACAATGAAAGTGAGAAAAAAACCCGAGATTAGTCAAGTCGCCAAGACACTAGAAACTGAAACAAGAAATGAAAGCAGCGTAAGGAAAAGGAAGAACCATGGAAAGATAGGAGTCAACAAAAGTAACAATTATGCTTATGTTACAAATGCCCCTAGAAAGCAATGTCAAAGATGTGTCCCAACAGATCACCTAAGTCATCTTTGTAGATAGATTGTTAGTGAGTCAAAGCATAAGGCATGCAAGTATAATGAAGCTCAAACAGATGACCACTACTATTTATGTTACAAGTTTGATTGCATTCCATGCAACATGAAGGTTATGACTAGCTGTCATAAGCTAAGAAAAGATCTAAAAGAAGTTAATCTTAAATCTATGGTAAAAAAATGAGAATGTTAATCAAACTAAGAAAACTTTTTATTTTGATTGCTCAAGTTATACCCCTGTTAACTCTACCAAGAAGAAGAATGTGCCCAACACTGCTTGGGTAGCTAAAAACACTTAAACCTTAATATATTCAGAGCAAGAAAAATAAGGTCATGTGGAACATTGATAGTGGATGTTCCAGGAACATGACAAGTGATAAATTATTGCTATCACAGTTTGAGAAGATGGTTGGCCCTTTGGTGACCTTTGGAGACAACAGTAAAGGATTCATAATGGGATGTGGTAATTTAATTTGTAAAAATATTGTCATTCAATATATAGCATTGGTTGGAGGTCTTGAAGTTAATCTTCTAAGTGTCAGTCAATTTATAGATGAAGGTTTCAAAGTTATATTTGACAAAGAAGATTTCTCAATCATAAGAAAGAAGACTGGTAAAATTGCTCTCAAGGGAGTAAGAAAAGGAATCCTGTTTATTGAAGACATGAACTCAGCAAACAAGGACAAAGTGTGTTGCTTCTACACTAAGGCATCAAGTGAACAAAGCAGACTTTGGCTGAAAAGATCTCTCACCTAAACTTCAAAGCAATCAACACTCTTGTGAAAAGAGAATTGGTGAGAGACATGCCAGCCTTGGAGTTTGTCCAAGATGAATTATATGCTTGTCTATTGAAGTAATTTTCAGTGTTTCATTCACAGTGAAGGACTGAATTTAATACTAGTTCAGGTTGTAATTCTTTTAATTGTATAGTTGATGCCATGGAAGGACACACTCCATCTGCCCTCACTATCCGTTGTGCCCTTGGTAGCGATAGGGCTAAGAAGAAACTGAATACTGATGAACTCTCCATCCTCTAGTACCGCCCTTATGGCCATCCTAGCTCTGGAGTCTCCCTGACTACAGTCAAAAGTTCATCAGTGGTCATCTCTTCATTTTTTGTCAGGATCCTCCTCAAGATCCTCCTCAGCAACAATCTCTTCTAGGACAACATCCTCAATCGCTACATCCTCAACATAAACATTATCCGGTCCCTCGTTAGGGTACTCCATCGGATCCACTATTTGATCTACAATATGCAATAAAATGTCATCATGTTGTTGTTCCTGAACCTCGGGGTCTGATGCCCCATTACCCTATACGATAATGAACTATGTTACCATAATGATACTTATAAGGGTTCCCGTAACGGTTTTAATTGTCAGTACTACGTTAGGTAGTCCGATTATGAACTTGGAAAGAGTTTTTATTATCTTAGTGAACTTATTATTTTAACAACGCATCATCTCTGAGGTTTATAATGCTTAGCTCTGATACCATTTCTGTAATACCCCCAAATCCGGGGTCGGATGTAACGCCCTCCAAACCCGGGTCAGAAGTTTGGGACTCACAACACACACCACCATATTTAAACCTGTATATAAAGTATTATATGCATTGACCCTTATTTACACAACCACAGATATGTATTTGTGGAGTAGTATCGTATGTGTTTGGCTCGCATTTGAGAATTCAATAATCAATAGTTTATGAAGAATAAGGCTTATGGTTCAAGATCAATAAGAATTAGGGTTCAAGGTTAAATAGTTTAAAGTGCTTACAATATAAAACATGAGTTATTTTGAATAATAGCGACATATTATGAAACAATTCGAAAATATTTGCAATATATCTTGAAGAAGGTTCAGAAGTACTTGCCTTATCATCGACGATTTCCACTTTACTTGTACTCATCTAACAGTTTTACTCATCAACCATTTTTCTTCTCTTTCTATGACTTGCTTCCATTTATTAATCACTGGTTTCCTTTTCTATGCCTCACTGACTCTGCTAGGCATCACAAGTATCTATCAATTATTCATACTCATATTATTCTAATCATCACATAGACGTCATAAGCTTTTATCTACCCTTCGTTTCACCCAAACCCGACTTACGGATTAAAAGTTATGACTAAAATAGTCAAACCATAACCACATAAACATATAACACATTAATCAGTTAGCACGTAGCACAGAGCATGCAAGATATTCGATCAAAATAATTTTTCAAAGAAGATTCGGGGTTAAAATGATTTTCCAGGTATTTAATACGAATTTTTGAACATTTTTCGGAATTAAAACGGGTCTCCAAATTATTTTATAATTAAATAATAGGGTTCAAACACCCAAATCTGGCTTCAAAATAATTTTACAATAACTATCCAGCCTTGAAAATAATTTTAAATAATATTTTAAAGCTCGAAACTATTTTTCGAAATTTTTAAATCAAAAGAAATAATTAAATCTAATTATTAAATCAATTAATAATTAATTAAATTAATTAATCAATTAACATTAAATTAATTGATTAATTAAAATAATTAAAAACTAATTAAAATTAATTAATAAAATAAATCAGATTTATTTTTAAATTTATAAATAAACAAAAAAAATGATTTTTAGAATTTTAAATAATTAAAAACCATTTTATGAAATTAATATAAAAAGGAAATACTATTTTTAAAAAGATTTAAAATAACAATCCTGTTTTTGTAAGGTTTTGAATTTGAAATACAGGATTGGGAAGTTTGGCAAACCAGAGGGGGTTAAATTACACGTTCCCCTCTGCCGCCTCCAGATTCAAAAAGTGGCTTCCCAGGAACCCGTTTCTGCAGTCTAATTCACTAATAGACTCGTTTCTTGGTCGTGATTCGCGAGCGAAGCTCGCCGGCGGCGGGCCTCGTTTCCAGAATCCGGCGAGTGAAATCGAGGTCGTTGATTCGATTTAATTATATGAATAGATTCCTTGAAACAAGATAAACACTCTCGTATACTCAGTTACATCCCAGAATTCCCCAATCACAAACCCCCAAATTCCAATCAAGAACATTTATCGACCTAAACCCTAATTTCAATAATTTGATAATCAAACCATGACATCTCTGTGATATGGAATCCAAATATAGTAGTATGATATAACAAATTGACCAGGACAACATATTCTACCACATAGAATCATCAAAACAATTAAACAATCAGGTTTATAAAAATTCATATTTTCATTTTCAAATAATTTGAGATTAATTAAATAAATAAGAAAATCACCTTGATTCCTGCATAAAAACGGATTATTGATTGTGAAAGTACTTTTTGAGAGCTTCGTTTTGATATGTTGCACACCCGAATCGGAGTTCGATAACGCCTTCGTTCGTATGTTTGATTCTCAAGAACGCGACATGAATTCGACATTTTCTCTGTATTTTATAGAGTTTTACTGACTGATTATGATTATACGAATAAAATGAAATGATAAAAGGGCTATATATATTTTTGGAATATTGGTTCGTGTTAGATCGTTAAAGTAGTTACTTGGCCACTAAGTAACTGCAAAAACGAGTATTGAATCGATAAATTAGTTACTTAGCCGCTAAGTAACTGCAAAAACGATCCAATTTAGTACCCGTACTGGATAATTATCCAAACCGGGCTTCTTATAAAACACTTTATACAAAAATATTGTAATAATATCCCGTCTTTCGAGAATACGGGTTTTGATCATTCACCGAGATGGTTATCGTAATGAAAATCTGGCGCCGGGTCGCGCACGGGTCAAACCGTAATCCGGATTGAAAAAGTCATAACAAGGAAAATGTCCGGAATTACCAGATTAGGTTAGAAAGGAGTTTTCGGAATTGTTTCGGGTTGTAAAAACGTAAAAACGGTTGAAGTCGGACGATTCCCAGCTTTACAAAATAATTTTATAATTATTCAGAAAATAATTAATAAATTCATAAATCAACATAAAATCATTTAATAGCCCAAAAATTACCAGAAAAATACCGTAATTATCTATATTTTATTCTGGTCATAATTAAATTAACATACTTATACTGTATCACATATGAGCATTCAAATATCCACACCAATCATCAGATAATTCACCAAAAATCACATCAAAATTATATAAAAAACATTTATTGATAAAAATAATTACGCGCGATATCCTAGATATTACATCCTTCCCCCCTTAAAAGGATTATGTCCTCAGAATTACTCTAAGGATCAGATAGTGATACCTTCAAATATCTAACTCTCATTTTCTCGGGTTGATTCCTCAACCTTATAACTTTTCATAAATTTTTACTTGCAGCATCAACCATTACTTAACAACCTCTCATTGACATCATATTCTATCTGTTGCTCATATAACTCAACTCGAGTCTCCAATTTATATATAATGGAGCTAAATTACTTTTCCTGAGTATACACGTATAAATACCGTATGAATCTGCTAAACGTGTGGCGATGAAGCTAAATTACTTACACTTATCCTGACTTTTTTACTGTCTCAAAAAGACCAGCGTAATTCTTACTAATTATCTTTTCTTTGCAATATTAGTAATTCATGCTCATGAACGTTGGCAATAGATACTGGTTATTGAACCCCATTCCCACATGTTTCTCTATTCAATTAACTTAGTTTATAATCGCTTCCAATCGCATTTGAGGCTCTTTAATCGTTCTCTTAATCTTCTCGTCCATCTGCGAATGATATACTGAAACCATGGCGTATTCGATTTCTAACGTTCTCGAGATTACTCCAGAGTTGAGAATTAACGAGAAAATCTTGACTGAATATAACTGACACACAGACTTATCACCATATTTTATTTTCCTTGAAGCACAATCGAGGATATTTATCGAGCGAAGAACTCTTATTATTTTAAAGAAAGTACACTAACCTGCAGAAATCACCGGCATACTTTTAACCTATATTATCATTTATTTTGGTTCTCAGGAGTTCTCATACGAGACTGACTGTAATGTGTTCCTTGATGTCTAATCACATATAACGTTTATTCTCTATTTATGTCATACTACTAGAGAGTCTTCTTTGACATCTATGTCTCGTATCATACCTTCGGAGTAGCTTGGATCTCTTGAGTTATCGTTGTTCAACCAAATTCCTATCTTTTTAGTTCCGCTTTAGTTAATATCCGTTCATATAGAAGTAGTACATACCATTCTAGTTCGATATAATTTATCGTATTCTGAATACTTCTGTCAAATTTCAAATCACACAATATTGATTATCTACAATTAGTTACTGGATCTGATGACGTACCACCATTTCTTTAAGCAGCAATTAACCCACTTATGGGATAAACCGTTTATTCCTAAATGAGAATGATCAGGTTTATATAACATATCAATAATAATGCAATTAACGCTTTCCTCACTTTTGGTTCTCAGGTGACATTACCATGACGTTTCTTGGCAAAATATATCCATCTAGTCTTTGATGTCCCGCCTTAACTCCTTGACACGTGTATCATTTGCTAATCTATCCCCCATTTCTTTCTTCATATCTGGCCACCAATGATTTTCCTCTAAATCTCTATATATACATATTGGTACTCTATATATGGATTGAATATCTTGGGTTGTGAGCTTCTTGTCAAATTTCATTCTTCAATTCTGTCACTGGTGGAATCCCATATTCTGAAATAAAATATGGGAATGCTTTGATCATCTTTTTGAGTATATATATATATATATATATATATATATATATTTTCTAACGATAATATCTTGATCTATTATTTCCCCTTGACGTTTCTTTACCTTCTCTAGCAATTCCGGCTGAAAAGTCATACTATACATCTTTGCATTGTTAGGTTTGCAAATTCAGGCTTCCAATTTCAACTTTTGAAATTCCTTTTATAATTCTTCTGACACTGTAGACACGTTCGGTCTTTCCTTTCTGATTAGTGCATCTGTTTCTACATTTACTTTTCCTGGCATTTTATAAAATTTCTTTATCACCCTTTTGATTCCTCTTCCTTTTCTATCTCCGTTTTTTATTTTCATAGCTTATTCAAAACCGAACTCTTGACAATAATACTCATTTTGTCATCATATCAAATTAGATATTAATACGAACTTTGATGCTCACAACATCCCATTATGAAGTAAACATCAATCATTTGTATTAATACCACTTTCGATCTTTAACAACAACCTAAGTATCAACATCAGTCGAAAACTGAATTAAAACTGTATCTCACACTTTATCCCAAAATAGAAAAACTTGACAAATCATTATTGTATGATTATCAAAAGCAAGATGTCCTTTGATAAAACTTTGTTGCAGATGAGAACATCTCCCTGACTGTCTAATGAAATCCATACTGGTGTAGTTATTAATTTCTACTTTATTCCATCTCCCTTCTTCCTTTCTTCTCGTTGCTTTATCTTAAATCTTTAGCACTTGAAAATATTCTTCTCACTTGTCCATTCAAATGACTTTTTATTTCTCTTGTCCATTATGGAGGGCCTACTCATCCAAGTAAAAACTCACACATTTGCAGCAATTTCTGAATTCTACTAGCGTCCTTACTTCTTCCCAATTCCTCATTATTTTGATTTCGGATTTGAAAGTCACATCAAAATTTGACTTAATCTAATTGGAATTGATTTCCATCTAACTGGCCATTAATTAGTAAAATTAACCAATTAACTTACTTAATTGATCAATTATACCAGGTGATGACTAGCTAAATAAAATCAAAAACCAATTACATATAGTCGGATTGGATGTAACAACCTCCCTCGAGAACCAAGGTCTCACAATTATTTGGAGTATCACAGGAATATCAATAACATACGAAAGTTTACATTCTATCTTTAAAAGCAGGGTAATCTCTGAAAATTTGGGCAGCATCTCCTTTATATTATTGACTACCAGTCGTACTCAAGCTGACACCAACAATCAATCCTCACGTGTACCAATCCACTGCCACTTTCTAAACTCGCCATTTTACCCTACGCCATAAGTGGGCTATTGTAATGCAAGTGTTACAAGCAGTGTTACAATAGGTAAGAAATTTTTGTTCTATTGTAACACCTATCAATTAATGTTACAGTAGCAATAAACCTAGTGTTGCACAGAAATACTGGTGTTACACATCATATAACACCAGCACCTGGTGTTACATTAGTTACTTTTTTATTTTTTAAAATATTAAAGTGAAAATATTATTATAAATTACTATTAAAATTATTTTGTGGTTCTTTTACTGAATAAAAAATGTAACATATAATATAATTCAAATTTTATAATTTCTTGTACATGAATACAAAGATATATTTATTTTATATAATAAATAATAATTAAATAATTGAAATAAAAAATTAAAATCAAAAATTATGCACCATTCCCTAAGTGAAATATTTGGGCGGTATTTTTCCCCCCAAATGGAAAGACACTTATATACCTTCCTAGAGAAAAGACTTTGGAAAAATCTCTCTCTACCCGCTCTCGAACACTCTCTCTCAATCCCCTCTCTTTGCCCCGTCTCTCTTCAAACAGCGTCTCAAAAGTAAGATCGACCATCCTTATTCTCGGTGTGTACACCCTCTCTCTCCTTCCTTGACTGAATACAAAAACAGTTACAAACTTTTTATTTTTCAATCTTGTTAGACTTTTCATTTTTTATTTTTTATTTAATTTGGAGGTTATATTTAGGGCTTTGTATTTCTTAGCATCTTCTTCCCTCCGTTTTGATTAGTAATTTATTTATATTTGACTAATTAGGGTGTTTGAGTAATTAGGTTACTAACTAGGATTTTTTGAATGATTATGCATCTCAATTGATTTCAGGTACTGAAAATTTGATGAAAAGACAAAAACTCGAGGTATACAGTTTTGGGATTGGGCTACTTTGCTTTCTTTCCATTAGATGATGCCTGTACAAGCTATTTTTGTTGTCTCGGGAAAGATAAGCTTTATTTAAATTGAACACTTCAGTCTTTGAATTAATGAGAATATGTGTGAATAGATACATAAATCTATGCCTGACATTTCACCCAATTTTTTAAAAAATATAGAATTTTTATGTTTGTGCTTGCTTCACTTAATTTTTTCAAAAATTTGGTAGAACGAACGACCACCACCGCCACAAATCTGTCTACCTGCGCTTGCGCATCTCATAAACCACTATTGGGCATTTCCTAACACTAGTTGGATTGGTTTTCATTTATATGCATTTATACCTCTTATTTTGATATGAATATTTGTGCCATTTTAATTAGATATCTCTTTGTAGCTTTAATTTTATAACAGTGTTACTTGTTGCCGTATACTATTGTTCATGCTTTAGAGAAAATAAAATATTCTGGTTCGGACATCCATCGGGAGAAATTTAATAAAAAATATCACTTCACCGGTCAATTCACAGCTGAACTTATTGCTATAAATCATACTAATCTCATCATTAGCATGTACATTCTAGGTAATAGTTGGAAGGTAGTACTTAACTCAATTTGTTTGCTATTACTAAATATATTTATTGACAAGATACATATTTAACTATAAGTTCTTTTTTTTATTTTTAAACATTGTAGCAAGGATACTGTTGGACAGTATGAGAGTCATACACCCTTTACATAGCAAACATTGTAATTTTCCTTATTCTCACTAGTGCACACCTTTTAGCCTAAATTATATATCATCTAACTCGGTTATTATTATTTTCCATTTTTAGTTGTGTACTAAAGAATAAAAATAAGCCTGTACTATTTACCATGGCAAGGTTGGATAATGTGAATAACTTAACATGATTTCTTGAGTGGTATGCTAAAAATCCCGAGTTACGTTAATCTATTCTTTTAAGTGGAAACTTCTTAGTTCTGAAGAGTCAAGCTTAAGTTGTAGAATTAAATCTTTTTCCTACAGATTTTAAAATCGTTCAACATAAAGTCGTTGGTTGTTCTATGGCATGATGATGATACTCGTCGGCGTTAACAAAGCCGAGATCGGTAATTATTAACATTGGCTTATACACTCTCCCTATACGTAAGTTCCTTATATGTAGCCATCTGCTTTTAGGCCATAATTACCAGAGTCAAGTTTTATAAAGATATTTTAACCCCACATATGTATACTTTACATTATTGAATTGACATGTCAACCTTGTGCTAATTCGGTTTGCAGGTACAAGTTCACAAACCAACAGTTTTTTTCATTAAATTTGGTTTGTTACAACTGAAACATCTACCAATATGAAAAAAGGAGGTATTTTGAACTCTTTATACATGAACCTAGACCCACAACAGACTTGTTACAACTTCCAACAATGTCTAACCGACATTTAATATTATATTAATTCTTTTCTTTACTTTTTTTTGTTTACCTTTTTCTCGTTCGTATTCCCATGTGCAGATTCAGGGACAAGGTCAAGAATGACATAATAACAGGACAGAAGCAACATAAAAAGAACTTGGATAGAAGATATTTGTATACGTGGAAAGAAAGTCAAATGCAGCAAAGAAATATGGACGTAGCAAGGCTTTTCTTTTTCTTCTTGTTTGCTTTAAATTGTAGAAAACTTATGTAAAACATCTGAATATGTAATTTTACTTGTTGGGTTGTTCTTAGTTATGTTCAAGTAATTTTACTTGTTTTTTTTGTCAATACATAAAATTGCAATGAAATGGAAAGCTAGGCTACTGAGAATAAGATTTAAAAATAATAATAATATATAAAATTAATATACCCACATTAGTCGTGGGCCTCATTTATGCAATCTTGATCAAAGTATTGTATCACTCATTTTGCGTTACATTTGGGCCTTTTAGTGTTACAGTAGTTGCAATAGACCTATTATAACGCTTTTGGGGCCTATTGTAACACCATTTAGGCATTACAATAGCCCACTTATGGTGATGTTAATCAGTACAACCCATATTTAGTTCAACCTAGGATTATAGCGAACGATTCGGATGATACCATGTCCTTTATCATATCTTCTGATTATAACAGAATATCAATACTGAGTATAATTATAAATTATTCTAGAATTCTTCTAGTTCATGTTTTAAATAAAGCTCTCTACTTAACAATTCATCCATCCTTGGCAATATACACTTGTTCTTATTAATTAACTTGTTCAACCTCTGATGACCAACACCTGGTCTCAACCAACACTCTTAAAATCTTGCGAATGAGTTCATTTGGTTTTAAAGCTTCACATCTTAAAAATTGTTACAGTCAAACCACCATACCTTCATTTCCCCTTATGTCTTTCCATATTGAACCTTCTTTGTCGTCCCTGTTACAAGCATAAATTTTACCACAACTTACTTGAGTGGGAAAACCCAATCATCCCTTGATGAACACACTTAAAGTTTATTCGTAACTAGCATTTCTTCGATCTTGAATCTTTATGACAAATATATCCCACATGATTGAGATATGCTTCTTTTTTACAATGTTTTAATCGATTATCTGGTTATTATTAAAAATTTCTTCATTCACCTTCATTATCCAATCGATCATTTGCCTCATCTGATACATGCAGCATTACTTTCTTATTTCTCTAGTTAATTTACCTTATACGGTTCGCTAATTACTTCAATTCATGCAGTACGCCATAGATTGAATTCCGCAACCGTTCACACTGGGGTTGCAAACAAAAGTGTAATAATAGCCTTCTAAACCGATGTCTATCGCAACCCCTATTTTTTGATGTTGTGGTATAGTCAAAATGTGTTACCAAAATGACATAAATGATTAAAGATGATTTTTTAATTTAACTAATTAATAATTATTACAACCATAACTATTTTATATTATTCAAAAAAATAAAAAAATAGTGTTATATATTCGCGAAACTACTAAATTGTTAAATTATTAGATATAATATATTTATCCTACTAAAATACGACCACATGTTGTCCTATTTTTTTATAAATTTATAATTATATATTTATATAAATAATTTTAAAATTATAATATAACGTGAAAAATAAAAAATTTAAATATTAACGAAAACCGTACGATATCTGCATCTTTTCACATACATCAAACAAAAAGAAATATATATCTTCACTCCTAAAATCCTAGTATTATTAAAGTATTTTCCGGTGACATATTTCCGGGGTGGGTAATTGGGCAGTACGCATTTGTGCGAGGGGTATTGAAAACGGTATTTTTAACCAACCGACCCGACAAATGGCAATCTCGTGCTTTTCAATTAAAAACGGTTATTTTTTACATTTTTTCAAAAAAGACCCGGCCTTTCCCCTGCTTATTTCACCAAATATTTCCCCTCTTTACACCTAATGTATTTCCTCTCTTAAACCAAAAAATCTAATCTCCCCCTTCCCCCCTTTCCTTTCACACTCACAGTCCCACTCTTTCACTTGTGTCTTTCTATGTTCTCTCCCGTCTCTCTTTCTCTCTCTCACATCCCTTTCCTCATCTCACATTATCTCTCATCATCTTATATTATTTGTAATTAGGATTTTAGGGTTTAAATTGAACCCCAAATTGAAGAACATCTTAATGAATCAAACTGCAGCTTTGAGAAACCCTAGTTTCATGATACGGTTAGTGTTTTTATCTTTCGATTTTTTTTTGCCTAATTTTTTTTGTTTTTTTACAGTTCTGAAGCTTTCTTCCCGGTCTTTGTATATATTCTTTGGTTTATTTTGATGAGACAATGTTTATGTGTGTGTATGTTGGTAGGTGTTTGTGTTCTTATATATATTTATATTCTTGTTTGATTTAGGTTTTTATGTGTGTTTTTGAGTCAATTATTTGTTGGATTTATGTGTACCTGAATGCCAATTCTTGTATTCGTCTAGGGGTTTAAAGGTGAGAAGGAATTGAAATTTCTTTTACAAAAGTTGTTCAAGGTGAGAAGAAATTGTATATTTTTTTATATTATCGATTTAGTTGTATATTTTCTTTTTTTGAATAATATTTTTGATCAGTTAATGATAGTACTTGTGTTGGATAGTTGTATAGATGTGAAGTATTCGAATCTCTGTATTTTTGTTCTATTTTGATAGTTGTACATCCTTAAATTATTTAGTAATTATAAATGTTAGATCTTTTACAATTTATGAGGTGACTCATGTATGCTAGTTTCTCAGGCTTGTTCCTCACAATGTTGTGTAAACATGACATGTTGGGTACATTCGGTATAAGCAATAATAGCATCTTATATTAGAAATTATGGCTAAATTATTATTTTCTGGAAGTAGTTGCACATACCTTTTACAAGGAATAGTTGCACATAGCTAAATTTCTAATTACATTAGAAATTACAGCTAAATAATTTATTATTAAGTATATATATATGAATGAATGAGCAGGTAATCGACGGATGTCTCAATTTGAGATCTGAATTAGTTCTTAGGAACCCTTCAAGGGGTTTTTATTATCGTGAACATCAAGGAATTGATTCGGAACTACGGAATTTACAAAATTTGTTTATAGTGGATCCACTTGGATTTTGTACTGTAGATTTTCTGATTTCCTTATGTTATTTTCTTATTATTTTTGCTTGTGAAATGGTAGACTTTGATAAAACAATTTTAATTTGAGAAGTTGGAATTTTGTTTTGCCTGACAAAGGTTATGGAATCTTGAATTAACATTTATTTTTCTTTACAGCTGAATGCTGGACTTAAAAAGGATGGCTAATATTTCAGAATCTAAGACCCAAATAATGTCATTATTATTCTTGAAAATTGATTTGAACGGCTTGAACAGGTACTGTAACATAGCCTTAGTCAAGGTCATCTATTTTGTGGAAGTATCTCTATGTTTTCCACTGATTTTATGTTTATTTTTCCTTTATAGTTTTTATTATGTGCTTCACTACATTTTCACGGGTATATTTACAGGATGTACGTCTTGTTGTTATGAGCTGCATTGAAGGGTTATTCAAAGTATGGCCACGTGTTACTCTTTCAGGAAAAAAGAATGGTACTGATTTTAATGTATGTTGTTTGTTCATCTTCAAAATTCTTCTATACCGAACTTATAATTTAGGAAGTTACAAGAAGTGCATTAGGGAGTCAGTTTCTGGGGGAGCTTTTAGGATTACTGATTAAGCAACAAAGGCTAATTATATCCGACAAAAATATTCTCCTCTCATTGTTTACAAATTTACTAGGCACTTCCCATCATAGCATTTTAGTTTCTGAGAGCGTTGGACAGAGGTATTTAAATAACCTTTAACTATTTTTATTCAAGCCATTCCGAAGTTTAAGTTTCAATGCCATTCTTTTATATGTTAAGTTATACGTTCTTACATGAAATGCATGCCAACTGTGAAAGATGAATGCCTCAGAAACTTTTTGCCCCACTCTTTCCAGTGACTTGTAGTGCTCTATCTTATACAAGTTGGGGACTTTTATATATAGAGTTGTTAGCTACTGCTAAGTTGATGTGTTTTCTTTCATCCAAGAACTGAAATTGTCTATGGTCTTTGTTATCTCGACATACCTCATAATTCTCAGTTTTCACCAGAATCAACTTATGATACGTATTATTGTTAGTGGTCCCATACAGTTTCTAATTCTTCGCTTAGTTTTAATACTTTAACTTTAAAGTGAATGCTCATATCCACTTGTACCATAATTTATTCTCTTTGAATTCAAGTTTTTTATCAATATTAATGCATTTTATTCACGAGTCACTGGTAATTTTTGAAACTGTGAGTTACTTTATCAAATGCATATTTGTTTGTTTGTTTTACAATTTTGTTTGATCCATTTTTTTCAGATTCGAGAAGTCTGTGAAAGAGGATATGATGCACTTCCTTGTTGCATCTGCTCTTAAACTTTCTGCATATGGAAAGGTTAGTATCTTATTTACTGAATTTTACTTCCATTTTTCTGTCATAGTGGAATTTATAATTGATTTGCTGAAGTCGAATATTTTCCAATTATTATCATCTAGCAGTAATGGCACAACTAGAAAGGATATAATTCTGACTTGGTTATTGCTTTTGTTTTATGCAGCTAATGCTTTTATCTTTGCTCAAAGGAGTTGGGAGTGAAGTTATGCTTGTTGAGGAAGTTGAGTTATTGCTGAATGAACTTCTGAACCGTCGTCATCAGTTTCACCTTGGAAATGATCAATTATGTATGAAGATATCAAAGATTGAAGTTGATACTATGTGTCTTTTCCTGGAGGTGATACAATTTCAAGTGACCATGATGATGGCACTCCTGTTACCATGGTCACTCCTATTACTGGAGGTGGTTCCACCTAGTCAGAAGCGTTCTAGCAGCATTCTATGTTTAGATTTTGAATTGTAACTTTAACTTGTTTAAACTTCCACTTTTGTTTTATGGTTGGTAGACAATTAGTGGTATAAGGATGGTAGTATGGTGATAGTGAAGGTTGTGGTAGTATGGGGAAACTGATGGTAGTATGGTTAAGGTAGTGGTAGTATGGTGATGGTTGGTGGACTGATGTTTATGGTTTGTGGATTGTGGATTGTGTTGGTGTAAGACAATGGTCTTATTTATGGGCATGTCAATTTACAAATAGTTTCTAGCATTATTTTTATAAAAGCGTTGCAATGGGTCTTTATAATGTTGCTAATAATCACTAAAAACGTTGCTAAAAACACTAAAAAGCGTTGCAAAAAACACTAAAAAGCGTCGCAAAAAATACTAAAAGTGTTGCAAAAAAACACTAAAAAGCGTTGCAAAAAGGTTGCATCGATACCCCACATGTGGGCCCCATTGCGGGGCCCATAAATATTGTACTGAGCCCAAACCCTATTGTAACACTTTTGAAGACCTATTACAATATAATAACCAATGTAAATCAATAAGCTGAATTATAAATGATATTTATCTTGAAGCAGAGGGTGATTCATAACACCATGAACGCATAACAGGGAATTCAAAAAGATTGGCTTTCAATCAAGGAAAGATTCAGAAAATGGAAGACCAAGGGTTCCAAGGATTGGTCTTCTGTTAAACAAGGAATAAGGATTGGTATGCTAAGAAATTCAATATTAGGATCAGTATGTGGTAGATATGTATTTGTGGAGTAGTATCGTATGTGTTTGGCTCGTATTTGAGAATTCAATAATCAATGGTTTATGAAGAATAAGGCTTATGGCTCAAGATCAATAAGAATCAAGGTTCAAGGTTAAATAGTCTAAAGTGCTTACAATATAAAACAAGAGTTATTTTGAATAATAGCGATATATTATGAAACAGTTAGAAAATATTTGCAATATATCTTGAAGAATGTTCAGAAGTACTTGCTTATCATCGACGATTTCCACTTTACTTGTACTCATCTGACAGTTTTACTCATCAACCACTTTTCTTCTCTTTCTATGACTTGCTTCTATTTATCAATCACTGGTTTCCTTTTCTATGCCTCGCTGACTCTGCTAGGCATCACAATTATCTATCAATTATTCATACTCGTATTATTTTAATCGTCACATAGACGTCATTAGCTTTTATCTACCCTACGTTTCACCCAAATCCGATTTAGGGATTAAAAGTTATGACTAAAACAGTCAAACCATAACCACATAGGCATATAACACATCAATCAGTTAGCACGTAGCACATAGCACGCAAGATATTCGATCAAAATAATTTTTCAAAGAAGATTCGGGGTTAAAATGATTTTCCAGGTATTTAATACGAATTTTTGAACATTTTTCGGAATTAAAACGGGTCTCCGAATCATTTTATAATTAAATAATAGGGTTCGAACACCCGAATCTGGCTTTAAAATAATTTTACAATAATTATCGAGCCTTGAAAATAATTTTAAATAATATTTTAAAGCTCGAAACTATTTTTCGGAATTTTTAAATCAAAAGATATAATTAAATCTAATTATTAAATCAATTAAAATCAATAATAATTAAATAATTAATTAATCAATTAACATTAAATTAATTGATTAATTAAAATAATTAAAAACTAATTAAAATTAATTAATAAAATAAATCAAATTTATTTTTGAATTTATAAATAAATTAAAAAAATGATTTTTGGAATTTTAAATAATTAAAAACCATTTTATGAAATTAATATAAAAAGGAAATACTATTTTTGAAAAGATTTAAAATAAGAATCCTGTTTTTGTAAGGTTTTGAATTCGAAATACAGGATTGGGAAGTTTTGCAAACCACAGGGGGTTAAATTACACTTTCCCCCCTGCCACATGTTCCGGCCACCGCGCCGCCACCGGCCGGTGACCGGCCGTCTTCTACCTGCACAGAATTCCTCCAGGAACTGCAGATTCAAAGAGTGGCTTCCCATAAACCCGTTTCTACAGTTTATTTCACTAATAGACTCGTTTCTTGGCCGTGATTCGCGAGCGAAGCTCGCCGGCGGTGGGCCTCGTTTCCAGTATCCGGCGAGTGAAATCGAGGTTGTTGATTCGAATTAATTATACGAAAAGGATCCTTTCAACAAGATAAACACTCTGGTATACTCAGTTTCATCCCAGAATTCCCCAATCACAAACCCCCAAATTCCAATCAAGAACATTCATCGACCTAAACCCTAATTTCAATAATTCGATAATCAAACCATGATATCTCTGTGATATGGAATCCAAATATAGTAGTATGATATACCAAATTGACCAAGAAAACATGTTCTACCACATAGAATCATCAAAACAATTAAACAATCAGGTTTACAAAAATTCATATTTTCATTTTCAAATAATTCGAGATTAATTAAATAAATAAGAAAATCACCTTGATTCCTGCATAAAAACGGATGATTGATTATGAAAGTACTTTTCGAGAGCTTCGTTTTGATATGTTGCACACCCGAATCGGAGTTCGATAACGCCTTCGTTCGTACGTTTGATTCTCAAGAACGCGACATGAATTCTACATTTTCTCTGTATTTTACGGAATTTTACCGACTAATTATGATTATACGAATAAAATGAAATGATAAAAGGGCTATATATATTTTTGGAATATTGGTTCGTGTTGGATCGTTAAATTAGTTACTTGTCCACTAAGTAACTGCAAAAAGGAGTATTGGATTGATAAATTAGTTACTTAGCCGCTAAGTAACTACAAAATCGATCCAATTTAGTACCCGTACTGAATAATTATCCAAACTGAGCTTCTTATAAAACACTTTATACGAAAATATTGTAATAATATCTCGTCTTTCGAGAATACGGTTTTTGATGATTCACTGAGATGGTTATCGTAATGAAAATCTGGCGTCGGGCCGCGCACGGGTCAAACCGTAATTCGGATTGAAAATGTCAAAACACGGAAAATGTCTGGAATTACTATATTAGGTTAGGAAGGAGTTTTCGGAAGAGTTTCGGGTTATAAAAACGTAAAAATAGTTGAAGTCGGACGATTCCCAGCTTTATAAAATAATTTTTTAATTATTCAGAAAATAATTAATAAATTCATAAATCAATATAAAATCATTTAATGGCCCAAAAATTACCAGAAAAATACCGTAATTATCTATATTTTATTCTGGTCATAATTAAATTAACATACTTATACTGTATCACATATAAGCATTCACATATCCACACCAATCATCAGATAATTCATCAAAAATCACATAAAAATCATATAAAAAATATTTATTGATAAAAATAATTACATGCGATATCCCGGATATTACATCGGATATCCGGGTTGTCACGAGTTCCATTTCCATCAATGACACTTAATCTTAATAAACAACCAACTACTGCATACTGTGACCCCATAATATAGATACACACACACACCACAAGTTATAGTCTCATAGATGAAATCCGAAAATAATACAAGTCATATTATCCACAATTATAAGTTATTACACCTCAAAAGGATTTCTGAATAAATTTACATGTTCCTTGACTTTATAACAATTCATAGATATACATAAGTCTAGTACATCAAAAGTTGAAATCCTAGCCTATTGGTAGCTCTTACCTCAGTCATAGCGGCATCAACGCCTACCGGAAACTGCGGAATGTTTTCTATCCGTTCGCAAATTGGGAGCTTGGTCATGTCCATCTTGTCTAGTTGTTATTGTGTGATGAAGAAATGAAGCAAGGGTGAGCAAAATAGCATGTATATTAATTAACAATATATGAGCATTCTCATAGTATTTATGAAAGTCTTGGTCAAGCAAAAATGAACCAAGTTGATATCTTAACGCGACGAAGTCGCAAAATACTCAATATATATATATATACTTTCAAAATATATGTATAGTTTGTTCGCTAGTGCAAAGTATCTTTATAGATAACTTTCTGAAAATCTTTTTATGTATAAGATAATCATTTACTAGATATAAGATTTAAAGATAAAGTTACAAAATACTCCAGTATACTTATATCTTTTCCAAAAACTACTTGAACTACCATTGTTCAAAGTATAATTAGTTTCAAAAGTTTGTCACATAGATGACGCTACAAGATAGAACTTTTATAGAATCAATCTTTGAAATATAATTTAAAAGAAATGAAGTTACGAGATACTTCATTAAGTTCGTATGTATACACACACACACACACATATATATATATATATCATACACTTCGTGAAAACCTCTATTATGAAAAGTATAAATAGAGTTATAATATCCAATAATTTTGGAAGGAGGAAAGATTTGTTATAATCTCGATACCATGCTGATCAGGCAAAGATATCAATCAAGTCACTTCTCTACTAGTAGATGGATGAATTCCGCACTGGTTCTCACCTTGGCCGTATTAGGACCTTATACTGGACCCTCACTGTGGCGCCCTCCAAACCCGGGTCAGAAGTTTGGGGTCCACAACACATACACAATATATAAACCTGTATAAGAAATATTATTTGCAATGACCCTGCTTTACATAACCACGGATCGCAACAGGATAAAGTATGAAAATAAGCCACAACCTTAACTTTTATTATAACGTACCAAATCCCAACTAATTTAACTCACAACTAATAATAAAATTATTCTTACAATCTTACTACCTCACTACCGCAATAAGCTCCAGCTAGCTCAATCCAACTCAATTTGGAATCCTATCTCGTACATTGAACTGGGAAACCTCGCTATCAACCGTATCCTTCTTAACTGTAAAATACATAAAAAGATTCGCAAGAGTGAGCTAACTAGCTCAGTAAGTCACAATGACAATAATTGGGGTTAATCAATGATCGAACGAGATGATTCAGAGGAATCAATTTTATTGCTAGACAATCATTAGAATTGGATATTAAGTTTAAGTTTTAATACCAAGGTTAGGCTGTTGATCAGTCATGCACTAACCCCGAGCAAAGCACACAACACTGCTTTAATTACTGGATCCAAGGCACACATTGGACTAACTTGACCATTGACATGGTCTGACCACGAATCTGGTCCACATAAAAAAAACTATCCAATTCTAAAGCAGTTCAATATGATAAAAATATAATTCGATAAAACAAGATCATAATCACTGATGAATAAACACTTAAATAAAAACGTAAGGAAACTCATGGATATCACAAGGGTATATCAGGGTATGTATGAGAAACGGTTTTTAGCCTGTAAAAAGATCAGGTTTTGGACAAATAATGATGTTTTTCAAGGTATAGTTCTTTGATGTTACAAAGAATGGTTGGAGTATAAAAGTTTATGTGTTTTCAAACAATTTTGTTCCAGTGTTTGGTAATTATACATTTGGGAAGTAGTATCATATTTGTGTGATTTGGTATATGAGGATCAACAACGGATGGTTTACAAAGAATAAGGCTTACGGCTCAAGATCACAAAAAATTAGTGTTAGTCCCTTAACAATATAGCAAGAATTACAGAAGGGGGGTTGAATGGAATTCTTGAACTTTTTCTTGAAATAAAAATGTTCAACTCGATTATAGATATATTTGTTTTGATTAGCACAATGCGGAATATAAACTTTAATGAATCAAAACAAGAGTAATTAAAAACAAGAGTCTTTAAAAACTTTCTGGTGGATTTAAACAATTCCACCAGAGATATATTTAATATATCGAGAGGACTCTGTGTGCAGAAATGCTCACAGCTGCTTATACAAGATAGAACTACTAAGAACACAGGAAATGCTAAAGATAGTGCTTACAAAGATTTCTCTGTGTTTGTTTCTTAGCTCTCTTAGTTTTTTTTTATTTGCTACTCTCTTGGTTTATATATTACGAAGATTACAAAGTCAAAAGAACTGAATAAATATAAAATCTAACAGTCTTGATCTTTGCTGCTTTTCGTCCTCTATTACCCAGTTAATGGGCTTCCACAGTGTGTTTGTATCCAACTCGACGGCTGTGTATCAGCTTTCACTGTTCAACTGATGTTTGAATCTTGATATGATCATCCGTCGACTTTTAGATCATCCGTCGATGACTTACTTGATCATCCGTCGACTGCTATTTTAAACATCCGTTGAAAGTCATTTGATCATCCGTCGAAGCTTTGTTAAGCATCCGTTGATAGCTATTTTGGCACTTGACTTCATTTCACTTATACAGAATTACAAGACATTGCTTATGTACAGTTAATCAACCTATTCTGCATATCTAGTTAAAGTCAACATGACTTATATACTACTACAGATTCTATACATAGGTGCATACAACACTGTGCTACAAACTTATTATTACATAAGCTACTCACTCGATGGATAATAAGTTACTCATCCGTCGGGACTAAAACGAGTTATCCGTCGGGACTATAATTCTTATCTGTCGAGTGCTATATTATTTCACTAAGTAAAATTTACTTAGATGTTTTGTTTAGGTAATCATCAAGTACACAACATATTCACAACAATCTCCCCCAATTTATGTCTACTGGAATTGTAGCCATAAATTAAGAGATACTTGATGATAACAAAACATCCTAAACATATATCTTTAAAGATAAGTAGATAAAACTGAGAGTGCTTCAATTTAAACAGGATATACAAGGTTTGGCTCACAGTCAGTTCAAGATGCTCCTCTAGCCTGAGCAGATTTTTCTAGTTTCTTGAAGGTCTGGATCTTTTTCCAAGCTTTCTGTTGTTTTCTTCAATTTGATTCTGGAGCTGTCTGTGGAATTCTAATTCATCAGATTCTGAGAGATCTAACATTTCTTGCATTTCCAAGAGAGTCTCATTGCTAGAGATACTCAATTGGTCTTCTAATCTGAAGAATCTTCTCACACCCTTGTCATCCATGAATTCCATCAGCCAGTAGGGCCTTAGATGCACTCTTCTCCCTGTGTATGGGATGTTAAGAGTTTTGGGTAGTGCATCTTTGGCTTTAACACTCCTTAGCTCTTCAATCTTCTTCAATACTAATCTTCTTGCAGTAACATTAAACCCAAAGTTTTTCTTGAAGGATGAATAGACTTTGATCAACACAGCTTGGCTTTCTTGAAGTATCCTGTGAAGAGGCCACTAAATCTCTCTTCCTCCTTTGTACTTGAATACCAACCTTTCAGGTAGGTTTCTGTATGCCTCAATTGCCCTTACCTCATCCAGCTCCTCCAGATAAAGGTTTAGGTCTGAGAATTCTTTGATGTCACACAAGTACAAGTAGTCTCCCTTGTTGATCTTGAGTTAAGCTTTGACTACTGCCTTGGATTTGAGAGGTGACAGCTTCACTTTCTTGACTGCCCTTGATTTTATCCTTCTTGGCTTGGTGAGAATTGGCAAGTTGAAGTCAGGAATTGGTAATTTATCCCACTCTATTGGCTCATCCTTTGGCACAATAGGCTCTCCATGTATGTTCCTGTAGGGGTCCACCACCCTTATGTCTTCAAATACCACAGAGGGCTTTGATGCTTGAGTTTCAGCTTTAGTGGATTCCATTGGAAATTGATCTTCCAATTCCTTGTTAACAATATCCAACTTTCTTTTTGTTCTTTTAGCCAGTTCTTTCTTTCTTGGAGATTTCTTCTGTTCTTCAATCTTCTTCTTTGATTCAGTAGCTTGAGTTGGTTGAGAGGGAATTTGTTGAGAAGAGTTCACAGCCTGTAGCTTGGTCAAGATAGCAAACTGTTCTTTCTTTTGTTTAGACTTCTTTGTATCTAGAGCAGCTTGCCTCTTTTCCTGCTTCAATCTGACTTTTTCTTCTTCCTTTGCATGAGCAAATTGTAGATGTCCAGCTACCACACAAATTTCCTTCCCATTTCTGAATATCTTTGCAATTCTCTTTCTTGAGGCTGAATCAGCTGGATCTTTGTAGAGGAGAATAGATCTTGACAGAAGCTTCTTTTCATCAGGCTTGGGTGTCTCATACACAGTATCCATAGGGTTCTTCAAAGATGACTTTGGATAGTTTGCCCTTGGTTTAAGAATTATCTCAACCTTTTTAGTCTTGATGCAGGAAGATTGTCCTTTCTCCAGATAGTTCATGCTCATCTCATTCACATTGATTGGCTTGACATGAGAGTGATGGATGGCTGACTGATCTGATTCCTTGACTAATTGAAACTTTTTCTGTATTTCCTCATCAATCTTTTTCCAGTTGATCAGAGTCAACTCTTCTTTATCAGCATCTTTCAAATTTGTTGCTGCTGCATTTATAAGATCTATACCATCTGCAACTGGTGGCTTGGAGATAGTAATTGAAGGTACAATTACTTTGCTGATTTGAACTAAAATGTTCTCCCCCTCAGTTGGTCCTTTCTCCCCCTTACTTGATTTTCTCTCCCCCTTTTTGTTATCATCAAGTGGAGGAGTTAGGCCTTGTGCTTTAGCCAGTTGCATGAGAAGATTTGTCTGAGTCTGTTGATTTTGAAGAAGTAGAGCCACTGAATTCTCAATAACTTGAACTCTGGTCTCCATCTTGGCTATCTTCTTGTCAGAATCTGATTCTCTTCTCAACCTTAGTAATAGATCATGCATGGTACCATATGGCATTATTGAATCCAGCTTCTCAGAGTTGTATGTCTTTAAGTCAGCTATCTCCTTTTTCAATTCATCCACACTGATATTCTGTCTTGAGTGTTGGATCTTCATTAAGTGCAAAGAGTCTAGATGAGCTTTAAGAACAACCTTGGTACCAGCATCTGAAGCTTCCTGAAGGGCTTGCTGAATAGCTGTTACTTGTTTTACCAAAGACACCTCAAATTGTCCTGCTGTAAATTCCTTTGCCCATGCCCATTCAGGTAAACTTAAAGCAAAACTTGGGCCTTCAGCTCCCCCTAAGTTCATGCTACCATTCAAAGAACTAGAGTCATCATCATCAGAATTTACTCCAAATTCTTCAGATGGCTCTCCAGCTTGAGGAGGCATCCTGTTTACAGCAGCTTTATCTCTTTGAAGAGATTCTGTGGTGTGCACTAAGTGCAAAGTCTGCTCTGCCTCCACATTGCCCTGAGCAGCCAACAGTTGATAGGCTGAAACAGGGTGAGTAAAAGTGTCAGCATCCAAGGAAATGTTATCAATTACATCTTTGTAATGTTGCTGAAATTGTCTTTCCTTTTCAGCATCATCCACAATCATTGACTCACTAGCAATGGCTGGTTCCATCCTTATTTCTCCAGTACCTGCTTTTCTCTCATGTTCTCTCTTTTGTTGCATCAGGGTCTCACCCTGGCTCCCCACCCTCACACCCTCACCTTCACCTACTAAGGTGGGACTCCTCTCACTCACTTTTGCCAATCCTGAATGAATGGATTGCTGAGATTCACTCTTTTCCTCTCTTTTTTCCTGGGAGTAACCCAGCCTCTCACTCAATGCACTCTCCTTTCTAAGTCCTAAGAGTGATTGTATTACCACCAAATCTTCTGCACTTGAAATTATTGAAGTTTGAAGTTGTGCAGAGACACTCGACGGATAACTGATATCCGTCGGGTGAGTGGTAAAGCTATCCGACGGATAACTGCTGTTAAGCTTATCCATTGGGATACAATCACTACTCGACGGATGAGCAACATCCATCGAGAGAGTGGAAATGAATGAGGTGGGAAGAGAAACTATTGTTGACTCTGTGTTGATTGAAGTTATTTGAGGCACAGATGTCACAATAGAATCAGAAAGAATTGGTAAGTGAGCCAACAAATCATCTAAAAGATGATGCTCACTTGCACTGGATTTTGGCTTCCCCAACAGAGTTAAAGAAGGGGAATGAGGAATTGAAGTGTTTATCATGTCCACTTCCAGTGAGTTGGTTGGTGAGTATTGTGTTTCAGTGGCTTCTATAATGAGAGATTTTGGCTGTGACTCCACATTTATTGGAGCCACATCAATCTGAATTTGAGAAGGTGCAGGGACTGTGTCTTTAGCACCAGTTTGCACAAATTGTGTGCCCTGTGCATCCCCAGTTGTTTTGGATTTCTTCTTTCTAGTGTAAGTTTGGTGTGAGCTTGTGTCCCTAACCCTCTTGGCCTGTGCTCTTGGATGAGAGCTTTGTTCAATAGCCACATCCTTTTGGGAGGATGCAGCTAGAAGTGAGCTTCTGTCCTTTTTAAGCACTGCAGTTTGTTGGGAAACTGCAGTGTGGCTAGGCTGGGATTCACTCATCTCTCCAATCTTATCCTTGGGGTTTCTTTGATGTTCACCCATTCCCTCACCTATCTTACCCTCCTTCACACTCCCCTCTTTGGCTTTGGTAGATTTTTCAACTGGTACCTTTTGAGAGATACCAGAGGGGGTTTTCTTTGATTTGGATTTGGGAATTGCAGTTGTTTTGGCAGCTTTGGCAGGCAACTGTTTGGTCATTTTTACAGTTGCCATAGTTATGCCTAAAGTCAAAGAAATAGAAGAGATTGGAATAGTTGAGGGTATGGATAAACTTACCTGAGGTGTCAGCATTACAGGAAAATAGAACATTGGCACATCCTTGTGATGGTTGGCTCTGTTCAAGTCTGCAATGATTCTTCTCTCTTGAACCCAATAAGCTAATTTGTTGTTTAGGTTCTCAAGTTCAATCTCTTGACAAAGATGGTTAGCCAAAAGCATAAAAAATCTAGCATAGTAAATATTCTTTCCTCTTTTGGCTAAGTCACCTAATTTAAAACCTAACTCATACACAACAAGGTCACTGAAATTATAATATTTGTCTGTAACTAGCATGTATAGCATGTTAAGCATGGAAATGTTCACAGAATCAAAATTACTGATTTTTCCAGAAAAGACTTTAGTTACTACATCACACAAGTAACTCCATTCCTTCCTAAGACCTAGTCTTCTAATTTCACTTAGTTTTGCAGTAGGAAGTGCATAATGAATGGAATTAAGCATATTGACAATATCAATGTCAGTGTGTGCTGCAGTTACATTATCATCAGGAATCTTGAAACATGCTTTTATTACATCACTATTGATACAGAAATCATTACCTTTGATGGTCAGAGTGATGGTTTTGTCAGTAGAGTTGTAGATTGTTGTTGTCCACATTTCCTCAACAACTTCACAATAGATTGTGGGTGATTCCAGCATAGCAAAACTTAACTTGCAGTTCTTCACGAAGTCCATTATCTTATGATAGTCTTCAGATTGCTGAATCCCCTTATTGACCAAGGCAGTGAAGTTGTTCTTCTCATAGATGAACCCAGTCTGTGACATGATCTTTACTACGGGTGCCATTGTTAGAGAAGAAAAGCTTGAAGAGAAAGAGGATTTTTGCTTGAGAGAGAATGAAATAACACAGTTGAATTTGAGAATGATAAAAGAAAATGATTAGAATGAAATAGGCTTTTATACTTTGCTCAGACTCAACGGATGAAAATAATAAAGAGAAGTAAATTACCCAATAGAAATTGCCTAAAACGACCGTTTTAAAATAAGCTTTAAAAAGTCCACCCATTATCCGTCGTGTAATGCTTATAAACTGTAAGTATACTCGATGGATAATGTTCAGGGAATTAACGGTTCAGATTTAGATACTTCGACGGATGAGGATAAAATGTTATCCGTCGAGCTTTAAAATATTCCAGAAAAATAATTGATTTTTATTTACAATTTGTATATCGACGGATGACTCAACCCGATGGATAATGGTCATCCGTCGAGATACAAATTTTGACTTAGCCAAAATTTCATCCAAGACTAAAAATCAACTAAATTTCTGGCTTCTTTTCAAATTGCAAGAATAATACAGATAAATTCAAGAGTAATTAAGCATACCTAACTCACTTACCAACCTAGAAAAGGTGGATTCATCCAGTGGCTTGGTAAAAATATCTGCAAGTTGCTTCTCACTTGGAACAAAATGTAACTCTACAGTACCATTCATTACATGTTCCCTTATGAAATGATACTTGATGTCTATATGCTTTGTCCTTGAATGTTGCACTGGATTTTCAGTGATGGCAATTGCACTTGTGTTGTCACAGAAAATAGGAATTCTTTCAACTTGCAAACCATAGTCTAGCAATTGATTTTTCATCCATAAAATATGTGCACAGCAACTGCCAGCAGCAATATATTCAGCTTCAGCTGTGGAAGTAGAAACTGAATTTTGCTTTTTACTGAACCAGGACACAAGCTTGTCTCCTAAAAATTGACAGGTTCCTGTTGTGCTTTTTCTATCAATTCTGCAACCTGCATAATCTGCATCTGAATAACCAGTTAGATCAAAACCAGAATCTCTAGGATACCAAATGCCAAGGTTTGGTGTTCCTTTGAGATATCTGGAAATTCTTTTAATAGCTATCAAATGAGACTCTCTAGGATCAGCCTGAAATCTAGCACACAAACATGTAGCAAACATTATATCTGGCCTACTGGCTGTTAAGTACAGAAGTGAGCCAACCATGCCTCTATAACTTGAAATGTCCACAGACTTTTCAGTAGTGTTTAGTTCAAGCTTAGTTGCAGTGGCCATGGGAGTTTTTGCAGATGTGCAATCCATTAGATCAAACTTCTTTAAAAGATCAAAAATATATTTAGTTTGACTAATGAATATTCCATCACTAACTTGCTTAACTTGTAAACCAAGAAAGTAAGTTAGTTCTCCCATCATACTCATTTCATACTTGCTTTGCATCAGTTTGGCAAACTTTTTACAAAGTTTCTCATCTGTAGAGCCAAAAATAATATCATCTACATAAATTTGAACAAGTATGTTAGAGCCATTCACATTTCTGAAAAATAAAGTTTTATCTACAGTACCTCTTGTGAAGTGACTTTCCAAAAGGAACTTTGATAAAGTGTCATACCAGGCTCTAGGTGCTTGCTTCAGTCCATAAAGTGCTTTCAGTAGATAATAGACATACTCTGGAAAATTTGGATCTTCAAAGCCAGGAGGTTGACTTACATACACTTCTTCCTCCAAATCTCCATTCAGAAAGGCACTTTTGACATCCATTTGATAGACTTTGAAATTGGCATGGGCTGCATAGGCTAAGAAGATTCTGATGGCTTCAAGTCTTGCAACAGGAGCAAATGTTTCATCAAAATCTATCCCTTCTTGCTGACAATAGCCTTTAGCAACCAATCTTGCTTTATTCCTTACTACTATGCCATTTTCATCCATATTGTTTCTGAATACCTATTTGGTGTCTATTGGATTCTTTCCTTTAGGCTTGGGTACCAGCTTCCATACTTTATTCCTTTCAAATTGGTTTAGCTCCTCTTGCATAGCTAAAATCCAATCAGGATCTAATAAGGCTTCTTCTACCTTCTTTGGTTCTTCCTTAGACAGGAAGCTCCTGTATAGACATTCTTCTTGAGTTGCTCTCCTGGTTTGAACTCTGGAAGAAACATCACCAATAATCAGTTCAAAGGGGTGATCTTTTGTCCATTTTCTTGGTTGAGGTAGATTAGCCCTAGATGAAGAGACCTCAATGTTGTCTTGATGTGTGATTGAGTTTTGATTGCTAGAAACTCCCCCTGAGTTTGTGGATCTTTGATTTGAGATTGGGGTGCTTTCTATGGGTGATCTGCCTTGACTTCCTGCTCCTTTTGATAACCCGACGGATGGTGAATTTTGAGTATCAACGGATGAGGCAGGTTGTCTTCCGACGGATAATACAGATTGCCTTTCGACGGATGAAGCATTATGTAACTCGACGGATGTTGAGTTTTGTGCTTCATTTGTAGTAGATTTGTCTGCATTATCCTTAGACACTTTTTCTTGATCACTCTCATCATCACTTTCATCACTGACCATCTCAACATTGTCGAATTTGAGGCTCTCATGGTAATCTCCATCTTTTAGTCCTTCAATCTTTTTATCATCAAACACAACATGTATAGATTCAACAACAATGTTGGTTCTTAGATTGTAGACTCTATATGCTTTACCAACAGCATATCCAACAAAAATTCCTTCATCTGCTTTAGCATCAAACTTCCCATTTTGATCAGTTTGATTTCTCAGAATATAGTATTTACAGCCAAAGACATGAAGAAAGTTCAGAGTTGGCTTCTTGTTTTTGAACAATTGATAAGGTGTCTTGCATTTTGCTTGATTAATCAGAGAGATGTTCTGAGTGTAGCATGCAGTGTTGACAGCTTCAGCCCAGAAATATGTTGGTAATTTTGATTCTTCAAGCATTGTCCTTGCAGCTTCAATAAGAGATCTATTCTTTCTTTCCACTACTCCATTCTATTGTGGAGTCCTTGCTGCTGAAAACTCATGCAAGATCCCATTTTCCTCACAGAATGCTCTCATGACATAGTTCTTGAACTCAGTTCCATTGTCACTCCTGATTCTTCTAACTTTGAAATCAGGATGATTGTTAACTTGCCTTATGTGATTGATGATGATTTCACTAGCTTCATCTTTGGACTTTAGGAAATAGGTCCAAGAGAACTTTGAGAAATCATCTACAATTACTAGGCAAAATCTTTTCTTTGAGATTGACAATACATTGACTGGTCCAAACAAATCCATGTGAAGCAGTTACAGAGGTTCTTCAATTGCTGAATCAAGTTTCTTCCTGAAATATGCTTTAATTTGCTTCCCTTTTTGGCAGGCATCACACAGTCCATCCTTTGTAAACTCCACCAGAGGAATGCCTCTAACCAGCTCTTTCTTTACCAGCTCATTCATGGTCTTGAAGTTCAAATGGGATAGCTTCTTGTGCCATAGCCAACTTTCATCTTGACTTGCTTTACCGAGAAGACAAGTTACAGATTCTGCTTTAGTTGAGTTGAAGTCAGCTAGATACACATTTCCTCTTCTCACACCAGTGAGAACCACTTTGTTGTTTTGATTATTAATCACAACACAGGTTTCTTTGTTGAAGGTTACTGAGTTGCCTTTATCACAAAGCTGGCTGATACTCAACAGATTGTGTTTGAGACCATCCACTAAGGCAACCTCTTCAATGATGACATTGTCCTTTGAAATCAAGCCATATCCCACAGTATAACCTTTGCTGTCATCTCCAAAAGTGATACTTGGGCCAGCTCTCTCTTCAAACTCTGTGAGCAGGGTAGAATCACCAGTCATGTGTCTTGAACAACCACTATCCAAGTACCAAAGATTCCTTCTGTTTCCCTGCACACATCAAAATCAAATCAAGTTGATTTTGGTACCCAAGTTTCCTTGGGTCCTGCCTTGTTAGCTTTCTTCTTCTGTTTCTTAGGTCTTAACTCATTTGACTTAGGAATTTCAGATTCTTCCTTAGTCATTTGGGTTGGGCCTTTGAAACCACTAGATGCAACAGAATTATTATGCATGTTATGGCTAACAGGAAATGGCATGCTTGGTGCAAACATGTTATTCCAGTAAGGCATGCTAAATGGCATTTGAGGCATATTGTATGCAGCATAATATGGATTAGGTGCAAATGGCATGTTAGCAAACTGTGCATTCATGTTCTGTGTAGGCATAGCATTAACAGGCATAGGAGGCATGGCATTCATGTTAGAGAATTGAGGCTGAACAGACATGGGAGTAGGCATGGCAGATTTGCAATTATCAGACAAATGATTTACACTACCATATTTGATACAGATTTTTCTAGGAGCATATTTGTCAGGTGTGTAGTTATTATGTTTGTTAATCCCTACTTTACCATTCCTATTGTTTTTTTTTAGTCTCTGTTTTTACCTCTATCTTCTCAAGTCTGTCACTCAACTGTTTGACAGTCATGTGACCAACATTAGCCTTCTTCCCTTTCTTGGCTTGACTTGACTCCCCTGAAACAAAGTTCTTGGAAACAGACCCATACTTTTCATTTAGCTTGGTTAATTTGGCTTTGCTAATGGGTTTGCTCACAGCCGACGGATTAGGATTTTTATCATTCGACGGATAACACATTTTGTTATCCGACGGATAGTCCTCATCATCCGTCGAGACATCTATCAGCAATCCATCTACCAAAATAGGTTCTAGTTTCTCCTTATTCTTTTTCCAGGCTTCATCACAAAAGGACTCAATTCCTTGAACCTTGGTGATTTGAGCATGAACATCTCTGGATGTTTTTCATGCTTTAATCACCTCCTGTTCACGATCGAGCTGCTTCTTTAAAATTTCTTCCTTTTTCAAGGACTCAGTTAATTCCTCCTTAGCAATTCTACACTCAATTTTTAGTTTCTCAAACTCAACAAACTGAGACTCAAGCACATTATTCCTCTCACTCAAAAACAAGTTGTTTTCTTTGATTTTAGCATTTTCTTTAGTGAGGGACTTAAGTGTAACACGCAAATGATACAATTCTGTAGACATGTCATTTATTGCATCATTACACTCAGCTTTAGATAAATGTGCAAGGTTTGTAGTAATTACCTGATTGCTTGAGGAACTTGTCTCTGTTTTATCAGATTTGGCCATAAGGGCTAGATTGACATAGCTGACATCATCATCTTCATCCAAACCATCAGCTGCCCAGTCATTCTCTTGTGTAATAAAAGCCCTTTCCTTCTGTTTGAGTAGATCAAAGTATTTTTGCTTATAATCCACAGAGTCAAATCTCTTCTTACTGGAATCTGACTTTCTACACTCATTTGCAAAATGCCCTGCCAAGCCACATTTGAAACACTTGAATTTTGACTTATCCACCATGTTTCTATTTGGCTTGGCAGCTCCAAAGTTCTTCTTGAACTTGAGCTTGGCAAATCTTTTTGAAAGGAATGTTAGGTGCTCATCAATGTCCTCCATGTCATCTTGACTCAAAGAATCTTCACTTTCTGCAGCTAGCCCTTTACCCTTGCTTTCACAGGCCTTTGAAGTTGATTCCACAGCTTCCATCTTCACTTCCTTCTCCTTTTTCAGTTCAGCCACTAGTGTAATGGATCCTCCTTTCTTCTTTCCTCTCTCCATTCTTTCATCTTGCTCTATTTCAAGCTCATAGGTCTTCAGAATGCCATACAGTCTCTCCAAAGTAAACTCCTTATAATCTTGAGAGTTTCTCAATGAGACTGTCATTGGTTTCCATTCCTTTGGAAGAGATCTGAGAAATTTCAGATTGGAGTCTTTAGTCTGATAGACTCTTCCATGCAATTTAAGAGCATTTAGTAGCTTTTGGAATCTACTAAAAATGTCAGTGAGTGACTCACTTTCTTCATTGTGAAAATGCTCATATTGCTGAATCAGGAGCTGCATTTTATTTTCTCTTACTTGCTCAGTACCATCACAGATTATCTGTATTGTGTCCCAAACTTCCTTGGCAGTCTTGCAGTTGATGATGTTATCAAACATATCTGCATCAACACCATTGAATAGAATGTTCATGGCCTTTTTTTCTTTCCTGACTTGTTCAAGATCAGGTTCAGACCATTCATGCCTTGGCTTTGGAACAGATGGTTCATTTCCTGTTGCAGCTCTCATTGGAACATGAGGGCCTCTTTCTATGCAGTCCACATAGGCCTCATCTTAAGAAAGCATATGAAGATGCATCTTTACCTTCCAATGATGGTAATTATCTTTATCAAGAAAAGGAATCTTGACTCCAACATCTTTCTTGTTCATCTTGCTGTATTGTTTTGATCTTTAAACTCTTTGTAGATTAAGAGCCTGCTCTGATACCAATTGTTAGTCCCTTAACAATATAGCAAGAATTACAGAAGGGGGGTTGAATGGAATTCTTGAACTTTTTCTTGAAATAAAAATGTTCAACTCGATTATAGATATATTTGTTTTGATTAGCACAATGCGGAATATAAACTTTAATGAATCAAAACAAGAGTAATTAAAAACAAGAGTCTTTAAAAACTTTCTGGTGGATTTAAATAATTCCACCAGAGATATATTTAATATATCGAGAGGACTCTATGTGCAGAAATGCTCACAGCTGCTTATACAAGATAGAACTACTAAGAACACAGGAAATGCTAAAGATAGTGCTTACAAAGATTTCTCTGTGTTTGTTTCTTAGCTCTCTTAGTTTTTTTTTATTTGCTACTCTCTTGGTTTATATATTACGAAGATTACAAAGTCAAAAGAACTGAATAAATATAAAATCTAACAGTCTTGATCTTTGCTGCTTTTTGTCCTCTATTACCCAGTTAATGGGCTTCCACAGTGTGTTTGTATCCAACTCGATGGCTGTGTATCAGCTTTCACTGTTCAACTGATGTTTGAATCTTGATATGATCATCCGTCGACTTTCAGATCATCCGTCGATGACTTACTTGATCATCCGTCGACTGCTATTTTAAACATCCGTTGAAAGTCATTTGATCATCCGTCGAAGCTTTGTTAAGCATCCGTTGATAGCTATTTTGGCACTTGACTTCATTTCACTTATACAGAATTACAAGACATTGCTTATGTACAGTTAATCAACCTATTCTGCATATCTAGTTAAAGTCAACATGACTTATATACTACTACAGATTCTATACAAAGGTGCATACAACACTGTGCTATAAACTTATTATTACATAAGCTACTCACTCGATGGATAATAAGTTACTCATCCGTCGGGACTAAAACGAGTTATCCGTCGGGACTATAATTCTTATCCGTCGAGTGCTACATTACTTCACTAAGTAAATTTTACTTAGATGTTTTGTTTAGGTAATCATCAAGTACACAACATATTCACAACAATTAGGGTTCAAGGGTAAATAGTTTAAAGCACTTGCAACATAAAACAGGAGTTATTTTGAATAATAGCGACATGTTATGAAATAGTTCAAAAATATTTGCGATATATCTTGAAGAAAAGTTCAGAAGTACTTGCCTTACAGGGCTTTACAACTATTACTGATCAATTCTGAGCCGAGTCTGTCGTTCAGGCTTTAACGTTCAACCACTAGATCCCATTGGATTCGACTTCGACACTTTGGTTTTTCTGTTGAAACTCTACTGAGCTCGTCGACTGACCACTAGGTTATCTCTAGTCCATTGTCCACTTTCGGTTTTTCGACTAGAACCTACAGGGTCGAAATACTCTATGTTAGATACCCAGTTATGCTTGACATATCCTCGCTACAACATACCCATACGATAGTATATTTTGACTCGTAATTATTCATATTATAATACCACATACAACAATTAGGGTTCACATTCTCAAAATCGGTTCAGTGTTCATTTTCGGAAAATACGTATACTCGTCATTTTATAAAATTAGGGTTACTGAGTTTTGGACAGAACATTCACCACAACATACAATCAAGTTCGTATAAAGTATAAGTATATATATTCACTTGACGTCCCGATAATCACTGGATATGCTCCCGCATTTCCATAGTTGATTTCCCGGAAATCGGGCAGCGTCTCCTTTGTTTATCGGACTACCCGTCGAAACATCAATCGACGTCAACCTACAAAGTTCACAATAATAACAACTACAATAATTCACCACTCTATTCTAAAATTCCCAATCACCGATATAATTCAATAATCACAATCAACTCAACCATTCCGACTCAATATTTACTAATTAACTAATTCGATCCAGAATAAAAAAACACAACACAAATTTTATTTATTAAAAATATTAGGACTCAGAATCGTGTCATCACAGTCCACCGTCGGCTCGCCGAGGCTCATCGCCGACGGCGGCAAAATTTTCGGGGCACCCGATTATTCGGGTTCCAACACAAAAATTTCACCGATTAATCACTAACCATTCCCGCACGAAATATTAATTCACTTCACGAATATTACTCAAATCTTTTCTGCAGAGAACCAGCAAATACAATAAAATAATAATAAAAATTGCAATTGAAGTCACAGAACCACTGTAATGCAAACGAGAGTCGACACACGGCACAGGACACACACGCGCCACCTCCCCCCACCGGAAAATGGGGAGGGCGGCGATGGAGGAACTAAAAACGCAGCACAGCAGCAGGCACACACACAGATATACACACACCTGTATATACATACACGAGTACACCACACACACCCACCGGAGACAGGCCGGAGAACCAAGGAGCGGTGGAACTCTGGGGACAGGGCAAGGAAAATATACAGGGGAAACAAGGAAATAGAGGGAGAGAACGAGAGAGATGTGAGGCACCGAGAGAGAGAGAGACGAAACTGAGTGAGATTAGCAGAGAAAGAAAGAAGAAATTAAAGAGTTGTTGGATTGGAATTGAGAAATGAGTATAATCTGTAAAAATTTACTCTGAAGCCACGTGTTATTCGTTTGATAGGAAAACAATACGTGTACCTTATAATGCCTGACAGCTTAATTCTGAATCTCATTTTCACAATTTATCGAACCAAACGATACCTAAAACAATTTCATAAAATTATGAAAATAGCCTTAAAATGTTAAAAACATCCCGAAGTTTATAAAAACATAAATTTTGAAATTTTAAAATAATTTCTGAAACGTAATTTATACCCGCTTTTAACATATAAACGAATCAATGCGCGGGTGAAATTAATCTCAAAAATCCCCAAAATAATTTTAAAATTCCCGGAATATTCCCAACTTAAATAAATATGAGTTTCATAATTTTTGAAGAATTCGGGAATTAAATTCAGATTTTACCAATAAATGTAATCAGAAAATCATACAGGGTTAAATAATTGATAAAATATTGATTTATAAATTTTGTAAAATCCCAAAAATATATATTAAAATTATAAAGTCATAAAACTAATTTTAGAGACAATCCAAATATTTACGGATTCAAAACTGTAATAAAATCACCTTTAAAAATAAAACAGAACAATATAACTCAATTTTTTAACTACACATTCCAATCTTTTACACCAATAAATCACAGACAAATAATATATACCAACACACTGCTGCCAAAACCAAGACACGTATTTTATTTAACTAATATTTCCACCATTACATATTTAAATAATTCAAAAATACACGAGTCGTTATATCCTTCCCCCCTTTAAAAAGATTCTGTCCTCAGAATCTGGTCTAACTAAACAAGCGAGGATATTTGTCAAGCATATCTGACTCTAGTTCCCAAGTAGACTCTTCTACTCGAGGATTCCAAATGTACTTACTAAAGATATACACTCATTTCCAATGACTCACCTTCAACGATCAAGAATTTGGATTGATCACTATATGCAAAACAAACTTGGACAAGAGCCTCATTGGCTCCTGATCAATTACTTAATTCAAATCAAATACTAATCGTTTAACATTAACAGGCCAAACACATTATATGTACAAACTGTTGTGACGGTAACATCAACTCATGAACAACTTTATCTATATTTATCAATACCTCGAATGGTTCACTAATTTTAGGACTTAACCTGTCCCTTCTACTTAGACTTATCCAGTCTCTTTCAAGATGAAACTTGTACTAACACTACTGGTCCTATTTCTATACTCATATTCTCTCTCGATATAATTTCGCCTTCTTTCTTTGTCTACTCCGAGCTGCTTCAATCAATATCACTACGCTCTTGGTGTGCTGAATTACTTAGAATTTGACAACTTTCTTTCTCCCACTTTCTCTTAATAAAAATGGGGACCTACACTTGCGTTCACATGAAGCTTGGTAAAGTGGCATTCCAAAGCTGACATCGTTGAAAAATGATCATTCCAGTGTTTCCTTAAAACTCAACCTCTCCACATATCTTGTTTTTCCTGAATCGCTTCCTCACTTTGACTCTTCGCTTAAGGTTAGTAGGTGGTGCGTATTTTCTACTTGGTTTCCAAACATTTAAACATCCCCTATTTGTTTCTATCAGTTAAGGCTGAAAAGTAATCTCATATATTCATTCATTATCACCTTTAGATATTTGAACTTCATATTCCACTCTTCCCAATTCGTATATTAACTCCACAGTGATCCTAATTACATCCAATCCCTTCTTTCTGTACAAGGCATCAGTTACCACTCGGCTTTGTTTAGGTAGTTGTTAATGGATTAATCAGAATCTTTTGTTAACCTCGATTAGAATTTCATACTTGACAACTCAACGTATAGTTGTTTTCCTTCTAATCCTTGGAGGAAAATTCTTGGGCATTCCAGGTAGACTTTCTTATTCTTTGAGTAGGTGAGGATATTATCAATAAATACATTTCGCTTATCTGAGTACTCCTTATACACCACGTTCCTTATTTCCTTATAGTCACCAGATACACTTGTTATTTCGCATAATCTCACCAGAGCTTGCAATGCTCTTAACTCATTTTATTCGTAATCTTTGATATGTTCTCAGGCCGGATCTTATGCTAAACCCCGAAGCATAATACACTTTTTGAATTAGGTTTCGTAAGTAATCAATTCTTTATAGGGTTCACTTATTCTTATTCGTTATTTTGTCCAACTCCCAATAATCAGTACATAATCTCATAATTTCATTCATTTTCTCCATCAACATCACTGGTACACTTTACGATTCGCTTCTTCTAAAACCATTCCTTGGTCTGCTTTGTCCACTAGGTCTCTGATACTTCGCCTTAATTCTTTGACATGTCTAACATTTCCTAATCCATTTCAAAATTTCCTACTTATATCTGGCTATAAATTTTCTTCTTTAAATTTTTTATATTTTAGCATTTCTTGAACAAATTGAACACTTAGGATTGTGAATTCTCCTTGGGATTTCATTCTTTAATTCTTCCACTCGTAGCATTCAAGTTCTAAACAAAAGTCTGAGGATATGATGGTCATTTTTCCTGGGCGCATAAATTTCCTCTTACTAACTGCTAACATCGTGATCCATTATCTTCTCTTGACATCTCCCTATCTTTCCCTTAATAATTTCGACTGAAAGGTCATACTATACATCCTTGCTCCTTTTGAATTATGACCTCTGACTTCCAATTCCAACTTCTAAAATTCCATAGATAATTCTTCTGGTGCGGTCTCTATGTTCGTTTTCTCTTTTTTGCGTATCGCTTGCCTCTACATTTGCTTTTCCTCAGGAATATATACTTCAAACTCTTATGGTCCGTATAGATCTTACACATTTCTCCATACATATCATGTTTCCCAATATTTCAAAGTGAATATTATTACAGCTAGTCCCATGTTTCGGTTGTCTGGATGCATATACAATAACTTTATTGTACTGCATCAACACACATCCTATTCCCTTATGAGAAGTATCACTAGAAACTACCAAATCTCCTTGATTTCTTCAAAGTAATAAAGCAGGTGCTGTAACCATTCTTTCATTTAACTCTGCAAAACTTTCTTCACCCTTCACCATTTCATATAAACTTCTTGCTTTTCCTGGTTAGCTTCGTCAAAGGTATTGCAACTTTCAAGAAATCTTGCACAAATTTTCAATAATAACCGGTACACGGTAAAACTTCTTACTTTTATTGGCGCTTTTGGTCTTTCCTTATTTATAGTAATTTTAATTTCTATTGGATCTCCTTTGGTCTCCTCCTCACTGATTATTTATGCTTTCTACCATCAAAACTTTTACCTTGTAAACTTTACATACAACTTCTTTCTTCTCCGACTCCCCAGTTGTCATTAAATGCTTCGCATGGTCCTCCGTTGACTTTTAAGTAATACAAATACAACTCATCCATATATTCCTTAAAGATTCTGTCCATCAAGTTTAAACTTTAATATGTCCATAGGTTCAATCTTCAATTCATAACATCCAAAGCTTAAATTATCTTAGAAAATACTCTGCTTCCTTCATCTGATCAAATAAATCATTAGTTCGAGGTAACGGATACTTGCTCTTGATAGTAAACTTGTTGAGCTTTCACTAGTCGACACATAATCTCCTACTATATATAACAAATAATACTGGTGCACCTTATGGAATACACCGGGTCTAATCGCTTCTTCTTCTAACATCCCTTGCATCTGCTTTGCTAACTTCCCCATTTTAACTGCTGACATTCTGTGTAAGGCCTTGATCACTGGCTTTATATCTGGTGCTAAGTCAATCGCGAGCTTTATTTTTTCTATCTGGAGGAAATGTTGATAACTCATCTGGAAACATATCTTGAAACTCCTTAATTGCCATAAGATCTTCAAATTTTGTTTGCTTCTGACTTTTATTTATCTCATAATCACCATAATGCTCACATCTTGATCACCGTAATCATCGTTAACAAATTATTTACCCTCCTTCTTCCTTTATACCTCATCATATTCTCATTTAAAGTCTTCAGGATTATCTCTTCATCACGACGGTTCGTCTGGGCATCATGCTTAAATAGTTAATCCATTCCTTAGAATAATGTCAAATCCTCTTATCTCAAATGATATCAATTATTCACAACTTATTGCAAAAAATCTCAATTCCACCATTGGTACTCACTTATTTGACACTTACACGTCTTTGATTTGCTAATCTTTTAGTACTAATCTTATCAATTCAACAGGGTAATTCATCTTATCAACAAACCTTGAGGGATAAATAATTAAGTTGCTCCCACATATTTCAATACTTTAACGCATAAAGTATCCACAATAATCATTCACGTCATCACATCCGTATTCTAAATGATATAATTCACAGGAAAAGTCGCAAACTCTCGTTCTCGGAGACGTATTCCTTATTGAAGTAAATTCCGTTGAATCTTAGTGCATCCCGAACTGGGCTAGTGATTTGCAATCCTTTCCATATGTCCTTGTTTCCTTCCCATGCATATAAGGTAGCTGAGACTTTGTCCTCTTGGTTCATAATACGTTGATTTGTTTGAAAAACTTTTGCAAAGAACGACGGTATAACGAAATAACTAGAAGGAGTCATAATTCAATACACTAGAAGTTGAAAAGAAAGAAGAAATAATGATTTGGATATGAATGAGACAACCACATTGGTACTTAAGATGGCCAGTCTTTCATACCATATTGCATACATCACATGATTAGGTGGCGTCCCACCCGACTCTTCGTCATTCTGACAAAGTGTCTCACCATAACACTGTTTGTCCCAATCAGAAAGCAAAACTTGAGGGAAACAATTAAATTTGAAAGGAATACAATATCCTTCTTTTCGATATCATAGCAAAGAGTTTATTTAAGAAAAGAAGTTCATACTTATTTAGGAATCAAAAAGGAATATACGCTGTAATATTGAAGACAAGAACGATACCATTGGTCACCATCCACATTTCACTTGTATTCATCTTTCGAGCTTGTTCGATCATATCCCAATTGCATCATATAACAACTTTAGAAGGTATACTGAAATGCTTTCGCAAATTAAACAAAATGGTAGATTCTTACTTATTAAGTCCTGCGTCTTTAACATCGCACCTACACATAATACTTTAACAATTCGATCATAATGGTGTTCTTACCAAATAACTTCGAGTTTCCTCTTTTTAATTTAGAATAACCATGAATTATTCAACATAACGATCCTTTTGGTAATCATATTCTTCTTTTTAGAAAAGTCCGGAAATCTTTCCAATCTTCTTCGGTCATGCTCAGTGTAACACCCCCAAATCCGGGGTCGGGGATTCGGGTTGTCACGAGTTCCATTTCCCTTATCAATACTTAATCTTAATAGTCAACCAACTACTGCGTACTGTGACCCCACAATATACACACACACCACAAGTTATAGTCTCAGAGATGAATACCAAAAATAACACAAGTCATTCTATTCCATAATTATAAACCATTTCACCATAAAAAGGGTTTCTGAATAATTTACATATTCTTTGCCATTATTACAATTCATAAATATACATAAGTCTAGCACAACAAAAGTTGAAAGCCTAGCCTACTGGTAGCTCCTACCTCAGCTACAACGGCATCAACGCCTACAGGAAACTGCAGAACGTTTCCTAACCGCTCACGAATTGGGAGCTTGATCCTGTTCATCTTGTCTATCTGTTGTTGTGTGATGAAAGAAGAAAGCAAGGGTGAGCAACAAGCCCACCAAAATAATATGTAGAATAATTAACAATATATGAGCATTCTCATAGTACTCGTGAAAGTCTTGGTCAAAAGAAATGAACCAAGTTTGATCTCTTATGCGACCAAGTCGCAAAATATTCAGTATATATATACATATATACTTTTCACAATCTTTGAAATCCTCTGACCTGTATAATATACACAGAGTTCCAGTTTATAACTGTATAAAAATATCATTGCAAGGTGATCTCATATATCTAACCTTGTCTTAACATTTTTCTGAAAATCTTTGTCATGCATAAGATAATCAATAACCAGATATAAGTTGAAAAGATGAAGTTACAAGATACTCCAATATACTTATATCTTTCCCAAATACTACTTGAACTACCACCGTTCAAGTTATAATCAGTTTCAAAAGTTCATCACACTGATGAGACTAGAAGTTAAGACTTGAATAGATTCAATCTTTGAAATATCATTTAAAAGAAATGAAGTTACGAGATACTTCATTAAGTCCCGATATATATATATACACCTATATATATATATACATTTCATACACTCCTTGAAAACCTCTGTTATGAAAATTATAAACAGAGTTGCAATATCCAATGAATTTGGAAAAACAGAATTTTGGCATAAACCTGATATCTTGCTGATCAGGCAAAGATACCAATTAAGTCACCTTATCTACTAGTAGATGGATGAATCCCCCACTGGTCATCACCCTGGCCACATTAGGGCCTTATGCTGGACTGCCACTCAGCCACTTTCGCATTGATGGACTCCCACTGAGCCACTTACACTTTCATGGACGCCCACTGAGCCCATGTTGCTTATGCCGACTCAATAGATGGACTTACTTCCCGAACGTTAGGTAAGTAATCAATTCATTTATCAAAGCAGCAACCTCGTTGCGAATATAAAATACACCATAGAGCCGGATCCCTCAGGTTTTGAGCGAGTATTTAAATCCCCTTTTAAAGGAAGATCTTAAATATAAAAATGAGTTTTGGGATCCGCTCTAACCTTTAAAATCATTTTGAAGACTCGAAAACATTTTTAAGAATGTTTGGAGTAATGCTGATTTAATGAAATAAATCAGTCCCGATATATTAGAAAATATCTGAATATTATCATTTAAATAATATTCCCATAAAGGATATTCTCTATAAAAATAATTGAAGTAGAAGTTTTAAAACTCATACTTGAAATGAATAATAAATAACCAAAGATATACTTATATGAAAGCACGATCTTTATTTGAATAATCGAAAATAAGTTTGATTATCGAAACATTATTCTTTAATAAAATAAAGAATATTATTTAATAAAATAAGCGGAGTCATAAGTCCTCGAATGAATATTCAAAAATAATATTTATTTAATAAATTAAGCGGAGTCATAAGTCCTCGAATGAATATTCAAAATAATATTTATTTAATAAATTAAGCGGAATCATAAGTCCTCGAATGAATATTCAAAATAATATTCATTTAATAAAATAAAGTTATCGAATAAACCTTATTCGATTAATAGTTTTGAAAACTATATCTATATATATATATAAATATATATATATATATATTATACTCGAGAACATCGACTCCCGGTTTAGAAAATGTTCACCTTTGGGTCCCCTATACTAAGGGTATACGCAACTACTGCTTATCTCTAGCATAGGTATTATGCAACTTATAAGCATTGAATCAACAATTAGATATCAAGATTACGAAATAAACATGCATATAAATATCATATCACATGCTCCAATATATTGCGAGATTTGCTAATAACAATCATGCACTTATCACAAGATAATGCATATACATATATACATCACAACAACAGTATAATGGGTAGAAAACTTGCCTGAGCGACTGGGGGTGATAAAAGGCTTGGGACGAGTCTGGTAACCTATAAATAACATATAAGTTGGAATTAAACCAAAGTCGCTTATGAATCTATACTTTAACCAATTAGACCCTAACGTTCACTTTTGCGCTTAACGATTCACTTAAGTCGCTCGAGTACCCTCGGCTCCACCATTTTTAATAAATTATCCATTAAGGGTTTTAAGGCGATTCTTTCGCGAGTCCCCTACCAACTGCCTAACCCACTTTACATAATTGTTTCATACTCCAATTAGTCATTTAAGGGCCTTAACCAAGGTTTTAAAGTAAGGCGAGGGGTAATGGTTCGTTCACGAAATGCCGTTACTTAAAACGGTCGTTTCTCCTAAACCGTACATCGGATCCAAGCGAACTACATACCAAAATGAAGCTTATGACACGATCTAGCTAAACATGGCAAACTTACAGATTGGTCAGTGAGTTATCTGGTCCGAGATTCATGTACAACAGTCTAAGGAAAACGGGCATTACGACGGCTATGTTTACGAGCTTTCCAAGTTTCTCACTAAACCAAAACCTCACCAAACAACCCACAATTATTAACACATCAAAACCTCAACTAAATAATACTATACCAGTCCTTATTCTCCAGATTCTTCATCTCAACCAACTACAATCAAGTTCTATTAACTATAACAAGATTCATTCACCAAATCACTCCAAATTCAAATCAAACTACTAATAATCAAAGATCATGCTTCTCATTTAGAAAACCAACCATCAAACTCACTAATAATCAAAGTAAAGGCTAGGGTTTGAAGTTTATACCTTCCTTTGGAGGTGTTAAGTTGCTAGGAAGCCTTAGGGAGCCTTAATCTAACCTCCTACAAGCTTGATCTTTCCAAAGAAATCAAGAACACAAAGTTAGGTTTTGAAGTTTCTAAAAGTCAGATTGAAAGAACTGTCAAAACTAGGGTGTTACCATGCTTATTTGGATGATAATTATGAACAAGAGTTGTAGGCCATCTCAATACCTTTCCAACGAGCTATAGAACACAACATTTGAGTGAGTATTGAAGGAGATATGGCAGTTTGAAGTTGCTAGGTTTGTTTTGGCCGAGAGCTTTGTTCTTGGAAGCAAAAGTCAACTCTCCTTCTTTTTGTTTTATGAAATAATGCTTGGTTTCTTCTCTTTTTGTCTTAGCAAATGATATAAATTTTTTTTACCATGGTTAATTTTGCATGGTCCAAAATCAACCAACAAAACAAAATCTCTTTGTCATGCTTATGTCATCAAGCTTGTGTCATCTTTTAACACTTGTCTTCCCTTTGTGGTGTGATGACATCATCACCCACTAACCTCTTTGATTAACCCTTAATTACTTGGCTAATGACCGCTTATCTGTTATACGGTTCGCTTAACTTTCGTTCTCGTTCGTCGTATGAGGGATCATATCCGGGATCTTATTATTTGGGTTCCCCTAAACCTTTCTCAATATTTTATATTCCTTTTATGATCCCCTCTTATAATCCTTGAATTTAAATCCTTTTAATCATGTTACCTTATACTCAATTCTTTCGGTATCTGGTGGATTTTCGGGAAAAAATCAAAGTGTCCGGATTCGAATTCTGACGACCTTTACATACACTCATTTACTTTATGAAATACCAATACGATCTCAGAATTTCCATAACAGTACTCCTATATAGTGTTGTCTGATAATTTTCCTTAATCAGCATCATCAGCAAAAAGTTACTATTCATCAGTGTTTCAAAAATTCCAAAAATTGGGGTTATTACACTCAGGCTTCGGTTAAACCAATGAATTCTTTGAACTATGATAGTTGTGGCGCCCTCCAAACCTGGGTCAGAAGTTTGGGGTCCACACACACACTGTTTACAACCTGCTTATAACAATAATAAAGATAATAATAATAATAATAATAATAATAATAATAATAATAATAATAATAATAATAATAATAATAATAATAATATGCAGTGACCCTACTTATCAACTACCACGGATCGCAACAGGTTAAAGTATGCACACAAGCCAAACACACTAATATATTACATACCGATTAAATCCCAACCATTCAAACTCAAACTGAGTATTAAACATATTACAAACTTTTACAAATTTACATTATTCCAAAAGAAGCCTACTAGCTCAGCTTCAACAGCCTTAATCCCTAGCTCTCCCACTGGACTGGGGATCCTTGCTACCAACTGGTTCCTTTTTAACTGGAAAGAGTATAAACAACATCGCACAAATGAGCTAACTAGCTCAGCAAGTCACAATGACAAAACTGAGAATAATGATCATCAAGTGAATATGGTTATGATATCAAGTGAACAATGAATTATGATTTAGAATTGGATACTATATTTTTATTTTAAAACCAAGGTTAGGATGCTGATCAGTCACGCACTAACCCCGAGCAAAGCACACAGCATTACTCTAACTACTGGATCCAAGGCACACATTGGCCTAACTTGACCATTATATGGTCTGACCACGAATCTGGTCCACAATTTTATAAAAACAACCCAATTCTAACATAATAACAAAATTAAACAATAATAAACAATAATCAGAATCATTAACAACAGTGAGTGTTTAACAATGAAAGGGTTTCAACCCTTGTGTGGATCAACAAGGTACTTTCAAGGCTTGGATGTTGGGTAATGAAAGAATTGGATAACAAAGGAATCGATGTTTCAGGGTTTCAAGAATTTGGTCTTTCAAAGCATAAGATACCATGGGCTGAGTATATAATAATTCAGTTCAGTGTTTGGTATTTAGTTTGTATGAATTTGTGGAGTAGTATCGTAGATTTGTGGTTCGTGTTTGGGTATACAATAATCAATGGCTTAGAAAGAATATGGTTCATGGCTCAAGAACAATAACTGAAATCAGGGTTTAGGTTTATGTGCTTCAAAGCACTTGCAATGTCAACAAGACTATCAAGTACTACAATATCTCGAGAAAGTTCAGAACACTTGCCTGGTATTAGCTTACTATCCTGTACTCGCTTCCAATCACAATCGTCTTACTCCTCAACTACCTGTTTCCCTTTCCTACGTCTTGCCTCTTCTTTGATTCTGCAGGTGTATGGATTACAGATTCTGATAGAGCTTCTCAAGATCTTCAAATCCAGTACTCGAGCTTTTCAAACAAAGATCAATAACACCTTCAAAAGTTGGTTTGATTCTTGAAACAGTTTATGAATATAGGATTTTTCTCTGTAAAATTATATATTTATCTGTCTGCAAATGATTTTGATACGAAATAAAATACGGTAAAAGGCTATTTATATTTACGGAAAATTAGTATCCCGTTGGATCATTCTGGATATAAAACGGTACGTTTATTTGTAAAAACTGATTCAAACGGTATCGGTTTTCGGGATAATTATCCAAATCAGTACAATTTGTACTGCGGTCTTGGTCTCAGCACCTGGTTACACGTATTACGAAGTGATAATTGTGATAGTTTAATAAAAAGCTCCCGTTTATCGAAAATATGGGTTTTTATGGATTTATCGAAACGAATACTGTATCGAAAATATTGCACCGGGACCCGCGCAGGACAAACCGTACGCCGGATCGAAAAGGTCGAAACATGGAAAATGCTCGAAATATTACAATTAGGTTAGGAAGGAGTTCTCGGAAGAGTTTCGGGTTCCAAAAACGTAACAACGGTTGACGTCGGTTGGTTCCCGTTTTTATAAAATAGATTTTAAATACTCGGAAAAAGATTTTATAAATTTCATGTGATTCATATAAATTCATAAATCAACATAAAAATAGTTAGGAAGATATGACAATTATCTATATTTTATTTTAGACATATAAAAATTGAAATACTCAATTAATACTATTTTTGAATATTCAAATACAAATAACACTTAACAGTTAATTCACAGAATAGATACTGAACACACATAATAATTATTTAATTAGAAAAAATAATTACACGGTATATCCCAGATATTACATCCTTCCCCCCTTAAAAGGATTCTGTCCTCAGAATCTCCTAAGAAAACAAATGAGGGTACTTTTCTCTCATATCACTTTCTAATTCCCAGGTTGACTCTTCAACCTTTGGGTTTCTCCATAATACTCTTACTAACTTTACCACTTTATTTCTCAATACTTTCTCTCTCTCCTCTAGAATCTCTATCGGACTCTCTACATATGACAAATCTGCCTGAAGCTCTATTGGCTCATATTCTATTACATGCCTGGAGTCTGGATTGTATTTCTTAATCATTGATACGTGAAAGACATTGTGAATGTGCTCCATGTGCGGTGGTAACGCCAACTCATAAGCTACTTTGCCAGCGCGCTTTAAAATCTCAAAAGGTCCGACATATCTTGGGCTTAGCTTCCCTTTCTTCCCAAACTTCGTTAGTCCTTTCCATGGTGATACTTTCAATAATACCAAGCTCCCTTCTTCAAATTCCATGTTCTTCCTTGACTGGTCTGCATACTTCCTCTGACGATCTTGTGCAGCTATTAATCTCTTCTGGATAATTTCAACAACTTCCTTTGTCTGCTGCACCAATTCAGGTCCGAGTATTTTGTATTCTCCTACTTCATCCCAATATACCGGAGATCTACATTTGCGTCCATAAAGGGCTTCATAGGGTGGTATCCCAATGCTGGCGTGATAGCTGTTGTTATAAGCAAACTCTACCAGGGGTAAATGTTCATCCCAACTTCCTTTGAAATCAATAGCACAAACACGTAACATGTCCTCGATTGTCTGGATCGTTCTTTCACTTTGGTCGTCCGTCTGCGGGTGATAGGCCGTACTCATATTCAATTTTGTTCCTAAACATTCTTGAAAACTCTTCCAAAATCTTGAATTAAATCTTGGATCTCGATCAGATACAATAGACACTGGAACTCCATGACGAACTACAATTTCCTTTAGGTACATATGGACTAACTTGTCGAGCGAAAATCTTTCATTTATAGGCAGAAAATGAGCTGACTTGGTAAGTCTATTCACTATAACCCAAATGGCATCATGATTAGCCCTTGTCCTTGGTAATCCAACTATAAAATCCATGGCAATGTGTTCCCACTTCCATTCTGGAATCTCCAATGGCTGTAGCAATCCGCTTGGTCTCTGATGCTCTGTTTTAACCCTCTGATAGGTATAACATTTGCTAACCCATTCCGCAATTTCCCTCTTCATGTCTGGCCACCAATAATTTTTCTTTAAATCTCTATACATCTTGGTACTTCCTGGATGGATGGAATACCTTGAATTATGTGCCTCCTGTAGAATTTCATTCTTTAACTTTGTCACTGGTGGAATCCAAATTCTAGATGAAAACCTCAGAATACCTTGGTCATCTTTCTGCGTGCATAACTCTTCCCTTACCAAACGATTTATATCTTGATCCATTACATCTTCCTGACATTTCTTTATTTTCTCTAATAATTCCGGTTGGAAAATCATACTGTACACTTTTACTTCCTCAGGCTTGCAAACTCTAATCTCCAATTCCAATTTCTGAAATTCCTTATATATCTCTTCAGTTATGGACAACACATTTAACCTTTCCTTCCGACTTAACGCGTCTGCTATAACATTCACTTTACCGGGATGATAATTAATCGAGCAATCATAATCCTTGATCAACTCTAACCATCTCCTTTGCCTCATATTAAGTTCCTTCTGGGTAAATATATACTTCAAACTTTTATGATCCGTATAAATTTCATATTTCTCTCCATACAGATAATGTCTCCAAATCTTCAAAGCAAACACTATGGCTGCTAGTTCCAAATCATGAGTAGGATACTTTTGTTCATGTGGTTTCAATTGCCTTGACGCATACGCAATCACCTTGTCGTGCTGCATAAGAACACATCCTAATCCTTTGTAAGAAGCATCACTATAAATTACGAAATTCCCTTGATCATTTGGAAGTGACAAAACAGGTGCCGTGATTAATCGTCGCTTCAATTCCTGAAAAATTTCCTCATATTTGTCATTCCATATAAAATTCTAACTCTTTCGTGTAAGCTTTGTTAATGGTGTGGCAATCCTCGAGAAATTTTGAACGAATCGACGATAATATCCCGCCAATCCTAAGAAACTTCTTACCTCGGTGGGTGTTCTCGGTCTCTCCCAATTCGTAATTGCCTCGATCTTTGTCGGGTCCACTTTGATCCCTTCATTACTAACTATGTGTCCTAAGAACTGAACCTCCTGTAACCAAAACTCACACTTCGAGAATTTAGCATATAACTTCTTTTTCCTTAAAATCTCCAAAGCTGTCCTTAAATGTTCTGCATGATCCTCTTCTGTCTTTGAATAGATCAAAATATCGTCTATAGATACAATAATGAACTTGTCCAAGTATTCCTCGAAAATTCGGTTCATCAGGTCCATAAATGCTGCCGGGGCGTTGGTCAATCCAAAAGACATTACTAGAAATTCATAATGTCCATACCTTATTCGAAAAGCTGTCTTTGGTATATCTTCTGGCTTGATCTTCAGTTGATGATATCCCGATCTTAAATCGATCTTGGAGAAATACTTGGCTCCCTTCAATTGGTTAAACAAATCATAAATTTTAGGTAACGGATACTTATTCTTGATTGTAAGCTTGTTGAGCTCCCTATAGTCGATACATAGTCTCATGCTTCCATCTTTCTTCTTGACAAATAATACTGTTGCACCCCACGGGGACACACTGGGTCTGATTACTCCTTTCTCTAACAGCTCTTGCAATTACTTCACTAATTCTTTCATTTCGACGGGCGCCATTCTATACAGGGCCTTGGATACTGGTTCTGTTCCAGGTGTTAAGTCGATCGCAAATTCAATTTCTCTATCTGGAGGAAGTCCAGGCAATTCATCGGGAAACACGTCTGGAAATTCATTTACTACTGGAATATCTTCAAGTTTTGCTGGCTCCTGACTCTTGTCAATCACGTAGGCTATAAAGTGCTTGCATCCTTGCCGTAATAACTTCTTAGCTTGAATTATTGTTAAGAACTTCTTTACTTGTTTCTGGCCCTTGAACGTTACTATCTTTTCGTCAGGCGTCTTTACCATTACCTTCTTATTTCGACAATCTATCTGGGCATCGTGCTTAGATAACCAATCCATCCTTAATATAACGTCAAATTCTCCTAACTTAAATGGTATCAAATCTACACAAAACTTACTACCAGAAATCTCAACCTCACAATTCCCACAAACTTGATTCACAGTTACTCGTTCTTGGTTTGCTAATTCCACAGTCATTATTTCATTTAAATACTCTACTGGACAATTTAACTTGCTAACAAAATCTTGTAAAACAAATGATCGAGTTGCTCCCGAATCTATTAACACTTTGGCACATAAAGAATTCATATTGAGCGTACATGCCACGACATCTGTATCCTGGATAGCATCCTTCACTGACATATCGACAACTCTAGCCCTTGGAGTCTCATTCACTGTTGGGGTAGATCCCATAATCCTCAATGCATTACTGACTGGGGCTGGTGTCTTGCAATCCCTGGCCATATGTCCTGGCTTTCCATATTTGAAGCACGTAAATCCAATGGCTGGAACCTTCACTGTTGGATTCCGGATAGGTTGATCCTTATTTGCTGGCTCTCTTGCTGGCTGATTTCGGCACTCCCTCGAATAGTGCCCTTTCTGTTTACATTTGAAACATACCACGTTCAACTTGTTACAAACTCCCCCATGCTTCTTTCCACAAACTTGACAATCTGGAAAAGTTAATCTCAACTGATTCGGCTGATTCACATTAGCTGGACGGTTACCCTGGCCCCCGTCTCTTGCATTTTGTCTCCTGAAATTAAAATTTCTCCCTGGCTGAAACTTGCCCTTCTTAAAATTTGGAAACTTCCCTGGTTGTGACTGACCCTCACTTCCCTCAACCTTCCTTTTCTTGCTCTCTTTCTCCTTCTGTGACATCTCACTTTCTGTGTCCGCAATCATAGCCTTTTATACAACTCCTACATAGGTTTCCAATTCAAAGATAGCTACCTTTCCTCTGATCTATGGCTTCAAGCCTTACTGGAATCTCTTAGCTTTCTTCCTATCAGTATCAACATACGACGGCACATACCTTGAAAATTCCTCAAATTTACTCTCATAATCTGACACCGACATAGTTCCTTGCTTTAACTCTAAAAATTTCAGCTCCATCTGGTCTTGAACAAACTGAGGAAAATATTTTTCTAAAAACAATTCCTTAAACCTTTCCCAAGTAATAACATCTGTACCTTCCAATGTCTTCACCATCTCCCACCAATAGGTGGCCTCATTCTTCAAATAGTAACTTGCAAACTCAACCTTCTGCTCCTCTTTCACTTTTACCAAGGCAAATGCCTTCTCTATTTCCTTTAACCACACATTTGCTTCAATTGGCTCTAAGGAACCCTTGAATTCTGGTGGGTTTACTGCCTGAAAAGTTTTGAAAGTTACCTGGGAATTGGTCTGTCTTTGTTGTTGTGTCAGGTGAACTGTTTGTTGGGCCAAGATTTGGAGAATCTGGGCTATTGTTGGGTCTATGGGTCCTGGGTTCACATTCTGGTTTGTCTCATCTTGGTTGTTATTGTTGTTGTTGTTGGTTTCTTCATTCTGGGTGTGGGTGCGGGTATTTCTTCTGGGAGGCATTTTCTGTAAAGAATCAAACAATTTATTTAGCTTTTGAATCAAATCTTTGCATAAAGGAAAAGTTTTGTAAAACAGAAATATCTCTTTTTGGAAACAGTTGTAACTAAGTAAATTGCATGCTTCCTTACAGAATATAAACAGTTATGGAAAACAGGGTACATTGTATCACAGGGTATAACTGGTGCAATAAATAAGGTAAAGTAAAACAAGTGTGATAAAGTAAATGACAGTGCTGGAAAAGAAAAGGTACTGATATATATAGATCAAAAGTTTTAGGTGGTACAAGCGTAAAAATGCTTCGAAAGTAAAAGCAAAAAGGGTACAACAACCTACTCACTAGTCAACATCGCTAGTCTATAAATACAACTCAAAAGTCTACTAATACACACTACACGCTACTGCACATACTACATAACCATAACAACACTGCTCAGAATCTCTGACTCATGGCAAGTCTGGACCTCCAATCTCCTCAAGCTCCTCTAGAACCCACTTAGCCCACTCCACAAAAAAATCAGGGGTGATGTCCTCATGTGTAGCCTCAGCAATCCTCACAGCAGTTGCTCTACGAAACGCCTATAGCCTCTCTCTCTGAGTCACCTCTCACCACTCCCAACCTCTCTGGTATGCATGATATGTAGTAACTCTTGAATCTGACCCTAAAGGAATCGCTGCTCCATAAGGCAAGCCTCAAACTGATGATATGGGACAGGATAGGAAGAGAACTGAAAAGGTACTCCTGTAACTGAATGACTAGTAAAGCCTGAATCAGCAGGTGGGGATCCTCTAACAAGTGGCCTCATGCCTGGAGGTGGAATAGCCTGCAGTGGTACGGGCTGCAACACCGGTGGAGGTAGAATAGCCAATGTTGGTGGAATAACAGGACGGGGATCCGATGCTGGTGCTCCAACAAAGGCTCTGAGTGATCAGCTGATACAGGAATAAAAGAGTCGGTCATCACTGCTATCTGAAATTATATCGCAATATAAGAATCTCGAACCATGACGCGAATTATACTACTACTGGTTATACCGTAACACTCAACCTCTCAACGTTCTATCATTCTATTCCTTACTTCTAATCCTAACCCTCTACCCATTCCCGTCAACCTAGGCTTCTGTCAGTGACTTATAACCTGTAGCTCTGATACCAAACCTGTGGCGCCCTCCAAACCTGGGTCAGAAGTTTGGGGTCCAAACACACACTGTTTACAACCTGCTTATAACAATAATAAAGATAATAATAATAATAATATGCAGTGACCCTACTTACCAACTACCACGGATCGCAACAGGTTAAAGTATGCACACAAGCCAAACACACTAATATATTACATACCGATTAAATCCCAACCATTCAAATCGTAGGTCTCGAAGAATTCACAACTACCCGATTCCTAGCCAGTCGCCATATTTAATATCAAAAGGGTATCCTATAATTATTCGAAATCTATGAAACTTGGTATGCCACGAGGGGTGGCATGTATACCTTCCAATATTCATTATTAATTTAAGAAGTTTGTTCTAGCAATTTCTTTAACATTCTAGACACCATAAATTACATGTCGCGATGGGTAACACGTATATAATTTATATTTGTCTTTTTGTTAAATTATATAAAAACAATAATGGAGACCATGAGATTTAATTTCATATTAATTCCCTCTCCCACTTAGGATTTACTTTGAGGATTTTAATCTAGTTGCATCATCCTATGTTATTTCTATGAATTCCACATGTATTATGTCAACAGAAAAGAACACATATCGTAGCAGCATACTCTCATGATTAAAGCATTAATTAAAACATTCGTATGTCCATGTCATTCTAGCATGCTAAGGGTTAGTATCACATGGCATAACAACACAGACAAGAAACACGTAGTAGCCATAATCAAGATAAGCAGAAATTATGTAAAACATAATAAAACACATCCACTATTATGGCCCCAGAAAATTAGCTTCGAATTCATCCTTCGAAAAATTCTCGAAATCTTCGAGAGCCCGATTGAGGCCTAAATAGCCTCAAAGCGACTTGAAAACTGGGGTAATAGATCTTTAAATTGATTGCAGCATGTTGTTCTCATTCTTCTGTTTCCGAAAAGGTATCGTAAGCCCAAATTGGACATTGTATGCAAATCTGCAGCCAAAACAACGAAGCTCCCCGAATACAGAATGCATCAGCGGAAAATCTTTGATTCTCGCAGCTTAATCGATCAAACAATTACATACACCTTAATACAGCTGAACAAACCTATTCTATTACATCAGATCATAACCTAAAATAATTACAAATTGAGATTACAAAATTATAAAAAAAGAATAGGAAAAATAAAACCATCACGATCAACCCTCGTGATTTAAAACAAAACCACGATTAACCACGTGGGATCTTAATCATAACAAAATAACCTCAATTAAACCCGTGGGATCCAAACACATAATTAAAATATGGCCATTATTAACGACCTGCATCACAGAATCAATACAAACACACCACTATATACATGCAGATATAATTATGACATGGACTTCATATAATAAAACGCAGAACCTATAACCAGGCTCTTAATACCAATTTTTTGGATCAATAGAATCTTGGCCCTGCATTTTATGATATAACTAAAAGAGTACGAATAGAATATTAACCTTAATCGCTACGGGGCAAGTGATTTACGTCCATGTCTTCTATTATATTCCCTGATTCTCCTTGGATGAAATATGGGATTCGATCTCCCAAGGTGTGCCTCTTCTTAAAGCTCCGAAAATCCAAAACCTTAGCTGGCTCCTTGAGAAAAATGACTGCATCTCTCAAACCCTAGGATCTGATTTCATTTTTGTGTATCTTGCCCTAGCTTTAGGAGAATGAGAATATTTATAGGCTATAGTAGGGATCATGGACCATTAGGTCGGGCCTTTCAATGACATTCTGGGCCAAGCCCAATGTCATTAAATATTAATTCAATCCACTAAAGAATTAATATTTGCACTACCTTTTCTAATTCCGTAAATTAATCATTTAATTCGGCTCCCATATTATTGCTTATTAAATTCCCCATGTTTAAAATATCGCATGTCCATTAATTAAATTAATTTCGGATAATTACTTTAATCAACATCTTTTATCTTGATCATCCACTCAACCTTATAATTATGCAAGAAAAAATCTGCCGGCAGGACTAAAGCATAATTATCTATATGAGCTTTGAAGAGGACATCATCACCCGAATATATTTTTCGGACAAGGTTTCCTTTTATAATTAATATCCCACTATGTATATAATATCATTTCCCAGTACATAAATTCGCAATTTAAAATAAATTACTTAATGTATGACTCAAGGCCTGTGCATTAAATACAAGTGTCAATCACTATATCCGGATTAAGAACCTAAGCAATAATAATATCATAGAATCTTAGTTCTTCTTTATTGTCAGAATAAAAGAAATAATTATTCTAATATTTTGATCCCATTCAATATACACAAAGTATACAGGTATTATTCAATATTCAATATACCATTCCAGTGGTTTGTCTAACACCACTTAGATTGTGAACCTTTATTATATTATATAAGGAGTTTGACAATCTAATCTTCTGTTATCTCATTTGATACTAGATTGTCTACAATATATAATATACAGACAATGTAAAAAATATGCATTCAATATTCTCAAATGATTATATAATAGTATATACTTTAAACGAATAGTTCAGTATAAACCCTAACACACTATACTAAGGGTATACGCAATTACTCTTTATCTCTAGCATAGGTATTATGCAGCTTATAAGCAATTGTATTGACAAGGAAATATCAAGATTTCACAACATGCATGCATATATATATATATATATCATATCATCATGTTTCCCAAAATATACATGCATATATATCTCGCAAGATTTTTCTAACAATATTCATGCAATTATCGCAAGATAATGCATATATATAAATATACACAATATCACAACAACAGTAATACGGGTATAAAACTTTCTTGAGCGATTTGGGGTGGAAATGGGTCTGAGATGAGTCCGGTAACCTATAAACAGCACATAGCCGGAATTAATCCTCATTCGCTTAAGAGACTGGACTTTATTCATTCATACCCTAAAGCTCGCTTTTATGCTTAAGGATTTACATTAGTCGATTGTGTACCCTCGGCTCCACCATTTTTATAAAATTAACCGTTAAACATTTTAATGGGACTCTTTCGCAAGGAATTTACCAACTGTCTAATCCACTTTACATAATTGTTCCATGATCTGATTAGTCTTTTAAGGGCCTTAAACATGGTCTCAAAGTTACGTGAGGTAAAGGTTCGTTCGTGATACGTCGTTACTTAAGACGGTCGTTTCTCCTAAACCGTAAGTCGGATCTAAGGGAACAACATATCAAAACGAAGCTTACAACATAATCTAGATACTCACAGAAATTGTGAGTTCATAAAGGTAGGTTTTCCGTTCTGAAAGTTAAGTACAATATAGTCTATAGGAAAATGGGCATTACGACATCTATGTTTACATGATTTCCAATATTTTACTATACCAATTCCCCACCAAATCATCAACAATCACCAACAACACAAGATCTCACTTAATCAATACTATCCCAAGTCAAAACCTTTCAAGATCATCAACTTATTTCAATCAGTAACATATATCAATCAACAACATCACTTAAACAATCATAACTACCTATACATACATAAATCATGCTTCGCATCACTAAATCATCCATAAAACTCATCAAAACTACAAATCAAGGCTGGAGTTCTAGATATTTTACCTTACTTGGAGTGTATGAGTAGCTACTAAACCTTTTATAGTCCTTGTATAGCCTTAATTTAGCTTGAATCATCCTTGAAAACAAGATAAAAAAGTTAGTTCTTGGAAAACACTATTTATCATCACTTTTGATGATTTATTTAGGTTAGCTAGGAAGAGAATTTGATTCTCAGAATCCTAGGATAGATATATCTAAACACCAAGAAGCTATAGAAATTACCTTGTGATTTATGCTTGAGTGGAGCTTGGACTTTGGAATTTGCTTCCTTGTTTTCCCATGAAAGCCGAGAGTAAACTTGAAATGGGGGAAGAGAAATATTTTTTTCTTGGAAAATTGTGTGGTGTTTGCTTGGTTAGTTTTAACCTTGGTTTAATCAAGGTTAAAATACTTGGCTAATATCAATCATTACATAAATATCTCTTCAATTACTTACTTCATCAATCTTGCATCACTTTCTAGCCACTTGTCATTCATTACGGCTTGATGACCTCATCTTGCTCTAATCCTCTTGATTATTACTTAATTAATTGGTTAATCTCCTTATTATTTGCATAAGCTTGATCCTTGGTCACTTAATTATTTTATGGTTCGCTTAACTCTCGTTCTCGTTGTTCGTCTGAGGGATCATGTTCGGGATCTTATTACTTGGGCTTCCCTAAACCTTTCTTAATATTTTATATTCCTTTAATGATCCTCTATTAAAATCCTTGAATTGAATTCATTTTAATCATGTTACCTTAGGCTTAATTCTTTCGGTATATGGTGGATTTTCGAGAAAAATCAAAGTGTTTGAATTCGAATTCCTACGACCCTTACATACACTTATTTACTTTATGGAATGCTAATACGATCTCAATATTTCCATAACAATACTCCTATATAGTGTGGTCTGATAATTTTCTTTAATCAGCACAATCAGCAAAAAGTTACTATTCATAAGGATTACAAAAATTCCAAAAATTGGGGTTATTACAGTCTCCCCTCCTTAAAATGATTTCATCCCAGAATCAGATAGAAAACAAATGGGGGTACTTTTCTAGCATTGTGCTCTCTAGTTCCCAAGTTGATTCCTCCACATTATGATTCTGCCACAGTACTCTGACTAGGTTGATCACTTTGTTCCTAAGCACCTGCTCCTTTTAATCCATGATCCTCACTGGTTGCTCCACATAAGTCAAGTCTGGTTGCATGTCCACGTGCTCGTATTCCAATATGTATCTGGCATCCGGATGATACTTCCTTAACATTGATACGTGGAACACATTATGAACTTGTTGTAGATTCGGGGGTAGGGCTAGCTCGTAAGCTAACTTCTCAATACGTCTTAATATCTGGAATGGTCCAATGTATCTTGGGCTTAGCTTTCCTTTCTTTCTGAACCTCATCAATACTTTCCAAGGGGATACCTTTAACAACACTATATCCCCTACTTCATACTCTTTGTCCTTTCGAGTCAAATCAACATACTTCTTTTGTCCATCTTGGGCTGCTTCCAGCCATCCTCAAATTGAATTTATTATGTCCTTAGTCCTTTGGACCACTGTTGGTCTGAGCATTTTGCGCTCTCCAACTTCATCCCGATACAAGGGAGATCAACATCTTCTTTCCTAAGTGTAACGCCCTTCAAATTCGGGGTCTAGATCCGGGGGTTACTTGATAATCACCATTATAATACCAACCTGTATAAAAATTATGCAAATATATATCTAACCCCTTTACATCTATCCAGTATCTTTTAAGGTTGAGCTATGAAGACAAGAACAACCCACTATCTTATTACAAACCCAAATATAAATTCTCATATAACTCTCTTTATTACAAATCATTATCTAAACAAGTTTTAAACTAAATTCCTTTTATTCAAACATACACCACTTCTATCTACACTACACCTGTTCAGGTGGCTTAAAGCTCTCCTATTCTATCGGGATTAGCCCTCTTGGTATTAGAGGATCCCGCTTCCTGGCACGCTTCTTTACCACGCGAATCCGAATAGGTTTTATTCTCTTTCTTGACTGAAAACAAATAAAGTGAATAACAACAAAAAGAGGGTGAGCCATAATTTGCTCAACAAGTCCACAATATATAAACAGTAATATAAGAAATCTAAATGAAAAGGTAATCTGAATGTATCGATAACTATATATTTCTGCAAGGGAGACTGAAGGCCATTATCGGCGATTATCAATAAACTAGACTGGACACAAGTTCACACCCATATCATGCTGATCAGTTAGGATACAGTGCAGATCTATACCTCTATGTATAGATCCATTCGGAGTCAACTTAGCCCGACAGAAGAGGTATGCAGACTTAGCCCGAAAGGATAAGGAGTATGAAGTAGGGGATTTAGTACTGCTGAAAGTATCCCCTTGGAAGGGATTGATGAGGTTCAGAAAGAAAGGGAAACTAAGCCCAAGATACATTGGATCTTTTGAGATACTAAGACGGATTGGGAAGTTAGATTACGAGCTAGCCTTACCCCCGAACCTACAACAAGTTCATAATGTGTTCTATGTGTCAATGCTAAGGAAGTATCATCGGGATGCCAGGCACATAGTGGAATACGAGCATGTGGACATGCAACCAGACCTGACTTATGCAGAGCAACCAGTGAAGATTATGGATAAAAAGGAGCAAGTGCTTCGGAACAAGTTGATCAAGCTAGTCAGAGTGCTATGGCAGAATCATAATGTGGAGGAGTCAACTTGGGAACTAGAGAGCGCAATGCTAGAAAAGTACCCCCATTTTTTATCTGATTTCGGGACGGAATCCTTTTAAGGAGGGGAGACTGTAATAACCCCAAAAAATTTGGACATTTTGTAACCCTTATGAATAGTGATTTTGCTGATTATGCTGATTAAGAAAACTTTTCATGCCACACTATGTAGGAGTTCTCTTATTGATATTCTGAGATGGCACACATAAAACCGACCATCCCCTGGTGGTCGGTTTTACCGAAACAAAACAACACTATTTTACTGATGTATCACTTTTAAAACCGACCACCTACATGTGGTCGGTTATATCCATAAATTATGCAGGTTAAAACCGACCACATTTTGTGGTCGGTTTTGTAGAATAATAAAAAACTAATATTAAGTACAAAAAAAAGTACTCGTTACATATAAAATGGTGTCGTTTTATTCTTCTGCCTAAAATCGGCCGCTAACGGTCAGTTTTAACCTATTTTTTTTAATTTTTTTTGTTATATCCCTCATTTCTTGATTTTGGGAAAAAATAAAAAGACACAAGTGATTGAGGATTGAAGTGGAGGAGTTTTAGAAAATTGTAAGTTATTTCCATATTTTGTAATTAATGTGTGTGTGTGTGTGTTTATGTTGGTGTATGTATTAAATATTGTTGTATGTATTTAATATTTTTATTTTTTTATATAATGTTTGTTATGAGAATTGAAGTTTGGTAGTAGATAATTTGTAAGTTAGTTTCATTTATTGTAATTATAATGTGTGTGTGTGTGTGTTTTATGAAATACATGAATAATTATGAGATTAATGATAAATTATTTGTTAAATATGTTTTTTTTTAATTTAAAAAATATTATTGTAGATGGAAACCATTGATCGAAGTTGGATTGGTAATCAATTGCAAAGCTATAAAATTTCATTTATGGTGCAGAAATATTTTAAAAATTTGCTAGCAAAAATGGAATAGAAGATGGTACAATGAAGTGTCCGTGTAAACGTTGTAAAAATTTGAATTGGTTAAAGATTGATGATGTTAGATTTCATTTGCTCGTTAAGGGGATGCTTGAGAGTTATACCGTGTGGACGTCGCACGGTGAAAAAATAGGAAGAAAATGTAGTCGAACATCACATCATCGTTATTGTGTTCGGGAACCTTCGAGAGTAGAAGAACCGGTAGATTTGAATGCGATGTTACATGATTTAGCCGGTGAAAATTATCAATTTTATGAAACTACGGATACGGGAACTATGAATGTAGAAGAAGCTCCAAACGATAGTGCTAAAAAATTGTACGAGGTTATTGTTGAAAATGGAGCACCTATTTATCCCGGCAATACAAAGTACACAAGATTAAGCTTTACCACCAAATTATTGGAATTCAAAAATAACTCGCATTGTAGTAATAAAGCTTTTGATAATTTGCTTAAACTTCTTACGGATGTGTTACCAAAAAAACATACATTACCCGAAAGTTATTATGCAATGAAAAAAATTATGAAGGATTTGAGGGTTGAATATGAAAAAATTGATTTATGAGAGAATGATTGTATGTTATTTTATGGAGATGACAAGGATAAAGTTGGGTGTGATATATGTGGTGAAGATCGTTATCGGGATGTTTCTAGGAAAGATGGTAAAAAAATAGAAAAAAAAATCTTAAGACACTTTCCTTTGATCCCTCGATTACAACGCTTATATATGTCGGCACATACATCCGATCACATGAGATGGTACAAAAATAGAGATGTGAAAGATCGAGGAATAAGTCATCCCGCAGATAGAGAAGAGTTGAAATTTTTTTACCGTTGGTATCCTTCATTTGCTCAAGAGATTCGTAGCATAAGGCTTGGTCTTGCGACCGATGGTTTCAACCCTTTTGGCCCTATCGGGAAAAAAACATATAGTGTGTGGCCCGTGGTGATAGTTGTCTACAATCTTCCACCATCGATGTGTATGAAAAAGCCTTATATGTTCATGACCGATATAGTTCCGGGTCCAAATAGTATTGGAAAAGATATTAACGTTTGTATAAGGCCTCTCATCGATGAATTGAAGATATTGATGCCTACTCCTTCAACTCGCTCTAAAAAAATAGGATTACGTGTGGAATACCGGGGTGAAGACATACGACAAATCTTTGAAACAAAATTTTATAATGAGAGCGGCTATTATGTGGACAATTAGTGACTGTCCCGCTATGAGTATGATAAGTGGGTGGTCGGGCAAAGAAAAGATGAGATGTCAAGTGTGTCTTGGAAGCGTGCAAGGGTTTCAATTAAAATATTGCGGAAAATGTAGTTTCTATGGCACAAACCGAATATTCCTTGAATCAAATGATCCACTCCGTCAAAAAAGTAATTTATTTGATAACGAAGAAAGAAGATTGTTTCATGGTCGTTTTTCCGGTGAGGGTGTTAAGGAATTGCTTGATGGTTTAGTTTTTCCACCACTCGGAAAGACTAATTCGAAGGCAAGGAGTGTCGGATACGGGGAAGAGCATCATTGGACTCATGTCCCAATCTTTTACGAACTCCCTTATTGGTCGTCACATAGTTCACGATATTCAATTGACATCATGCATACGGAAAAAAATATTTTTGAAAATATTTTTTTAATATTGTCAATGCGGCAAAGTCAAAAGATCATAAAAAGCAAGAGCGGATTGCAAGCATTTTGGGGTGTTACCACATTTGTGGATCGATGAGAAAGGAAAGTCACCTAAAGCACCTTATTCCCTTACTAGAAAACAACGTAAACTTTTGTGTGAATGGATTAGTTCACTAAAACTTCTGGATGGTTATTCCTCAAATATATCACGTTGTTGCAATGTTGAGGAGTGTACATTTTATGTATTCAAATCGCACGATTGTCACATTTTTCTTCAAAAATCATTGCCTCTCACAATTCGTGAAATTCTACCGGCGCCTATTGTCGATGCAATCACGATAATTTCTAACTTTTTCCAAGATTTATGTTCATCCGTGGTTACAAAAACCGACTTGGAAATAATGGAAAAATCGGTTATCAAAGCGTTGTTTTTGTTGGAAACGATTTTTCCTCAAAGTTGGTTTGATTCGATGGAACACTTGGTTGTACATTTAGCCGAAGAAATTAGACTTGTTGGACCTGCTTATTGCCATTGGATGTATCCGATTGAGCGTTTGTTGGGCAAATTAAAACAAAAAGTCGGTAATAAAGCAAGGGTTGAGGGGTCAATTGCCGAACGATATATGGAGGAGGAGATTGTTAATATTTGTTCCTTTTATTTTGCCTCTGACACGATCCATAATAAGGTACGTCGTAACGAGGTTTTGTTTGATGTGCAAAATTCCGAGAATTTAGAAGTGTTCAAATATCCAATTCAATCTCTTGTAAAGGAAGGAACTCGATACATGAGTGGTGATGAACGAGAGTTAGCAGAAGAATATGTTCTTTTAAACTCTCCTGAAGTTCAACCTTATCTAAGGTACCAAAATCTTACTTTAAAAAATATGTGTAATAATTTTTTATAATGACACATGCATGATTTTTTTAATATTTGTTCATATTTTAGGAAGTACCATGATCGTGTTATGCGACAACACCCGAAAACAACACCTCAAGATTTAGATCGTATTGTCAAAAGTCGATTTAAAACTTGGTTTAAGCAAAAGGTATTTATCTATTTTTAATTTTCATGATTTGTTTTTTTTAATTCTTATAATTATAACGTCTCATCGATTTGAATTGTTTTTAGGTTGATAAAGATGAGGTGGAAGGACCTCGTTTTAGGGACTTACTTGAAGGGCCGGTATTAAAAGTTATGACTTTTGAGACTTGTCAAGTTAATGGATATAAATTTTCAATAAAATCTGCATCCGGTTCTGGTATTGTTGTTAAAGGAAATTGCACGGAAATAATCTTGATTATTATGGTCAACTACAAGAAATTATTAGACTTATTTATCAAGTATGCAATCATGTATATTTGTTCAAATGTATATGGTTTGATAGTGTTGGTAATGGTGTGAGGATTGATAAGAATCGTGTGATTACAATTGATATGACTTCAAGATTGAAGTCAAGTGAGATTTTTATTTTAGCTAGTCAAGCCTCACAAGTATATTATGCTCCTAGTGTATTGGATCCAAAAGCGAAAATATATACGATGGTCAAATCTAAAAGTCGCCCAATTGATGAATCTATCATTGCACAAAATGATATAGAGGACGCTTTTCAGGAAGATAGATCTAATGCATCGACCTCATTTTCGCTCTTTGTCGATTTTGCATAATATGGATAAATACCGTTTATTCGGCGTGAAGAAGAAGAAGAAGAAGACGAAGAAGATGATTTGAAGGATGACGAAGATGAAAATGAAGGAGAAGAATAAATAAGTGAAGGTTACAATGAGAATGATGATGATGACGAAGATGATGATGGTTTTGACGATTTTGAATAACGTCATTTGTATTTTAAAGATGATTTTTAGTAAATTTTATAATGATTAAGATACTTTATTTATAAGTTATAGTAAATTTTTAATGAGTTTGTGAATTTTTGGTTTTAATGCTAAATTTTAATGCGTTTACGTCCGGTTAGGGCCAAAAAATCATAATATTTGACCATAATATTTCCCAGAAAACCGACCGTCTCCTTGCATAAAATCGACCACCTTCTTGATAAAACCGACCGTCTCCTTAAAGGGGTGGTCGGTTTTAAGGTGGTCGGTTATACGAATTAAATTGGCTTCTGAAATAAAATCGATCACTTTGCACATTTTGAGTAGTATGGTTTAATGATTATCATTGTTTTTTGGTTGTTTGGTTGTTTGGTTGTGATTGGATTGGATTTGTGATTGGTTTGTGTATTGATTTGGTTTGGTATAGAGGGACTTCAGAAAAACCTGCAAATTTTTTTAAAATCAGACCTTAAAACCGACTGAAAATAATCATAATCGACCACTTTTGACAATTACAAAACCCAGAAAACCGACCGTCAAGGGACATAACCGACCACCTTCTTCATAAAACTGACCGTCTCCTTTAGAGGGTGGTCGGTTTTAGGACGGTCGGTTATGACATTTAAGTTAGCTTCTGAAATAAAACCGACCGATGTGCATACTTTGACCACGGTCGGTTATGAGTTACAGTCAACTTTTTAAAAATAGACATAACCGACCACCTACGGTCGGTTATGACTCAGTGACGTGGCAACACGTGTGTGCACACGTGTTGCCACGTGTACACAGTGACCCCATATTTGAATAAAATGCCCAGGCACTTAACCGACCACTATGTTGGTAGGTTATGAGGGTTAAACCCGACCAAAAATCATAACCGACCAGGCTAAAACCGACCATGCCATGTGGTCGGTTATGACTATTTTAACCGATCGTTTTGCCTCTTAGTCGACCGTCAAAAAAAGTCATAACCGACCATGCTCTGTGATCGGTTATGACTATTTTAACCGACCGTTTTGTCTCTTAAACGACCGTTTTTGACGGTCGGTTTTGTCCTATTTTCTTGTAGTGTATACACCCCTTATAAATAATTTTTAGAATTATGTCTAACGATTATGGCCAATTTAATAGAAAATATGTTGTAACAGCCCTCACTTTCGGGCCATTAATTCTAAACCAAAACTAAAATAAAATACAATTTACTAATACGAAAATCTATTACAAAGGTCACTATTACAAATGCGCAGCTAAAAGCGGAAATCCAATAGTCAATCTACTCCAATTCTAAGTCATTGAACTCCAATACTAACCAACTCGAGTCTTTTAGACGAAACCTGAAATATTAAAGGAATGAGCGGCGAAGCCCAGCAAGCAACTACCGTTTGACGGCTCAAAATAATATTTTAAATCTTTTTCGAAAACAGAATTTAAACATGCTTGACACATAACACAGATCACACAAAATCACACATATATTCGATAACAAGGTGAACAAAGATGCACACTATATAATCAATAATCATAATCAAACACATTCTATAATCCACATAATCAAAATTCTTAATCAATCAATAAATCTTAATAACAAATTCTTATCTTTAGTCCCACAGTCCTAAATCACACCTTATGCGACACTTTGCCAGTGACCGGCATCTTATACTTTATGCCACACTTTCCAAGTGACCGGGTTCTAATTCTTATTCGATGGGGGGCTAGTTCACGTCCCTCGTCAAGTGCAACCAAAGCTTGACAAGGTATCGATGTGTTCCGGAATGTGCGCAAACTAGTTCTAAGTTCTAAGTATCACACTGTCCAGTTATCGGAATCTTATTCTTATACATGATTAAGACTGGGGATTTCCGAAAAAATTATTATCTTATTAATCACACATAACATGGCACGTTACACAATAAATACAGAGCAACGAACAATTATATGCATATTCGAAACATGCAATCAAACAAATATTATTCAATAATACGGAGCAATGGATAGTCACTTACAGAACACGTAAGCAAATAAGTAATACGGAGCAACGAAAAGTTACTTGCGGAACACGTAAGCAAATAAGTAATATGGAGCAACGAGAAGTTACTTGCCTCAATCATGCAAACAGATAATTCACATTAGAATACACAATCAATCCTTAGCAACCCATCAAAAACGAAACATCTAAAATCTCGATCTTCTCCATGACTCCAATTCTGATCAGATCCTTATCGAGCCTTTTTGACCCTTTAAACGACATTTTATTGGAAAACACAAAGTACTAAAGTTGTAGAGAACGAAAAGATCTTTCCGAAAAGTCCAGGATCGCTGAATTCCGACTTACGATGAATTTACTACGAATTTTACAAAATTGCTAATTTATGAGAGAAAAAGCCCCTACGAATTTTAATGAATAAAAACGAGAAAGACGAAAGGGGTGTATTTATAACGATACAAAATCCTATGTCTTAACCTACAAGTTATCCATATTAGAATCTGATCCAAATTTTAGACCCAATAGTCTAACCCAATTTTAAATCCTAGTCCTTATCTAATTTTAATCCTTTTTATTCTATTATTCTTTTATTAATCGAATTCTAAAAAAATTACGGGATATTACATATGTGGATTGAGTAACCAAAGGACTATCGACCAAATTTTTAATATTTTATTTTTAATATAATAGTATAAATATGCGTTTTACGAATAGAACATTCTAGATTAATTTAAGAATTTATGTTTGAATATTTCAAGCATTCCTAAAAAATTTATTAGAGGGTTGTGAAAAATAATCGTTTATTTAATTTTGTTATTATTAATATAATTTGGATGATTGCAGTGTGATATAGGTTTTTGAACATTCTTGTGTATTAAATTACGGTACATCGTCATCAATATCTCAGTCTTCGTCGAACAAGTTGTTTAATTAGTTTATATTTAAAGGCGTGGTTGTGACTGCTTAAACAAAATATATAATCAATCATTAGTCATTGTTTGAAACTAGACCCTCGTTTGCTGTTCTCGGCTCTTTTATAATTCTTCAAATTAATCAACCAAGCCTTAAATTCAATACGGTGTTAATTTTGAAAAATAAGACTAACTGGGATTTCTCTTCCCGTTAATCGTCTAGAACTCTGTTCGGTAGTTATTGTTATTTCAGACAGTTATAACACTGTCACAAAAGATTTTTAATAAATTTTAAAGGGTTGGAAAAACGTTTTTAGTCTAAAATTGCCATTAGCAAAATCATGTCTACATGTTTTAGAAAAAAGGTGTTTTCAGCTTTTGTAGGAAGCAGTTATCAGTTTCACGATCAAATCTTCTTAAAAATATTATTTTTATATATTATATCTCAAAATATGCATAAATTAAAAAAAATACCAAACAGTTATCTAATTTTCCTGACAATATTTTTTATAACAACACTTTTTCTCATGACAGTTTTTAACAGGACTGCCAAATAGAGCCAATGCCAGATATCGAATTGACAGAGATTATGTTTTATTAATTTTTCAATTGTGTGCTCAATGAGTATACAATAAATTTAAAAATTTATTGTAATTTAATTTATTTTCTATATTAATAATGAATCCTCACATTTACAAAAATTTCATCGATTAAAATAATTTAAAATTATAAATTTCCCTGACTCATTATGTTTTCATCGATCCACAATAAAAAACTCATGTTTTATATTGAAGATTCAGTGATTTATGGACAACCCTCAAAATGATTAGGACTCGTTAAATGAAAATTGCTTGTTCAATCAAAACAAAATCAAATGAAATTATCAATGTAAGAAGATCGTTATGCAAAATATCTAATCCCCGATGGATTATGTAACAGCCCACACTTCCGGACTATTAAATCTAAATCAAAACTAATACAAAATCCAACTTATTAATCCAAAATTCTATTACAAAGATGACTATTACAAAAGCGCAGCTAACGGAAGTCCAAAAGTCAATCTACGTCAAACTATGATTCTCGAACTCCAATGCTATTCAACTCGAATCTCGGACAAAACCTGAAATTGTCAGGGGTGAGCTACAAAGCTCAGTAAAAAAATAATCGATCCAACTAGTAGGCCAAGTAACATGAACACATATAACAAAATACGATAACATTTACAATACGATATACGAAATAAACACTTTCGGTACATATTCTTATTCTTATTCGATACACACAATACACATACCACATAAATAACAATAATTCAAAATCCATAATTCATGCCACGACCACTACAACCCGGTGATAACGGTCCTAAATTTTCAGAAAACTGTCACTACAATCCGGTGACTACGGTCCTAAGTTCTTATTCGATATTTTAACAAACCATGGCACAAATCAAAGATCCAAAATTATCGTTGAGACAACACACATATATATCATTACATATTCTATAACACATAATAATTTCAAATATAACATCACTTAGCCCATGTTTTGATAATCAAATATATACATATAACACACAATTTTGAAAATACTAGCAAGATCGATCGAAAACTTACCTCAAAATCTGACCAGATCTGAACATAGCTTTTTTGACCCTCTAAAGGACATTATCTTGGAAAACACGAAACACGAAAGTTGAAGATAACGAAAAGACCTCTCCGAAAAGTCTAGAATCACTGAATTCTGACTTACTATAAATTTTCTATGAATTTTACAAGACTGTTGATTTTTGGTGAGAAGAGCCCTACGAATTTTATTAATTAAGGTGGGGAAAACGAATAGGGTGTATTTATAACGAGACAAAACCCTGTATCTTAACCTACAAGTTATCCATATTAGAATTGGATCCAAATTTTAGGCCCATTAGTCTAATTCAATTTTAAATCCTAGTCCTTTTCTAATTTTAATATTTTTTTTCTATTATTCTATTATTGATCGAATTCTAAAAATTACGGGATATTACATACTACCCTCCTTAAAAAGAATTTGGTCCCCAAATTCACAACAATCCTAAAGTTCGAGACACATCTACCCCATCTACCCGTGATCTATCAAAGGTCAAACTATGGTCCACATGAACGCATCCTAGAGAATGTACTAGTCCCATACCTAATACACTCCGAAAGACAGCCTGCTCTGATACCAACTGTAAAAGCCCACACTTCCGAACTATTAAATCTAAATCAAAACTAATACAAAATCCAACTTATTAATCCAAAATTCTATTACAAAGATGATTATTACAAAAGCGCAGCTAACGGAAGTCCAAAAGTCAATCTACGCCAAACTATGGTTCTCGAACTCCAATGCTATTCAACTCGAATCTCGGACGAAACCTGAAATTGTCAGGGGTGAGCTACAAAGCTCAGCAAGAAAATAATCGATCCAACTAGTAGGCCAAGTAACATGAACACATATAATAAAATACGATAACATATACGATACGATATACGAAATAAACACTTTCGGTACATATTCTTATTCGATACACACAATACACATACCACATAAATAACAATAATTCAAAATCCATAATTCATGCCACGACCACTACAACCCGGTGATAACGGTCCTAAATTTTCAGAAAACTGTCACTACAATCCGTTGACTACGGTCCTAAGTTCTTATTCGATATTTTCATAAACCATGGTACAAATCAAAGATCCAAAATTATCGTTGAGACAACACACATATACATCGATACATATTCTATAACATATAATACTTTCAAATATACCATCACTTAGCCCATGTTTTGATAATCAAATATATACACATAACACACAATTTTGAAAATACTAGCAAGATCGATCGAAAACTTACCTCAAAATCTGACCAGATCTGAATATAGCTTTTTTGACCCTCTAAACGACGTTATCTTGAAAAAAATGAAACACGAAAGTTGAAGATAACGAAAAGACCTCTCCGAAAAGTCCAGTCACTAAATTCTGACTTACTATGAATTTTCTACGAATTTTACAAGACTGCTGATTTTTGCTGAGAAGAGCCTTACGGATTTTATTAATTAAGGCGGGGAAGACGAATAGAGTGTATTTATAACGAGACAAAACCATGTATCTTAACCTACAAGTTATCCATATTAGAATTGGATCCAAATTTTAGGCCCATTAGTCTAATTTAATTTTAAATCCTAATCCTTTTCTAATTTTAATATTTTTTTTCTATTATTCTATTATTGATCGAATTCTAAAAATTACGGGATATTACATACTACCCTTCTTAAAAAGAATTTGGTCCCCAAATTCACAACAATCCTAAAGTTCGAGACACATCTACCCCATCTACCCGTGATCTATCAAAGGTCAAACTATGGTCCACATGAACGAATCCTAGAGAATGAACTAGTCCCATACCTAATACACTTCGAAAGACAGCCTGCTCTGATATCAACTGTAACAGCCCACACTTCCGGACTATTAAATCTAAATCAAAACTAATACAAAATCCAACTTATTAATCCAAAATTCTATTACAAAGATGACTATTACCAAAGCGCAGCTAACGGAAGTCCAAAAGTCAATCTACGCCAAACTATGGTTCTCGAACTCCAATGCTATTCAACTCGAATCTCAGACGAAACCTGAAATTGTCAGGGGTGAGCTACAAAGCTCAGCAAGAAAACAATCGATCCAACTAGTAGGCCAAGTAACATGAACACATATAATAAAATATGATAACATATACGATATGATATACAAAATAAATACTTTCGGTACATATTCTTATTCTTAATCGATACACACAATACACATACCACATAAATAACAATAATTCAAAATCCATAATTCATGCCACGACCACTACAACCCGGTGATAACGGTCCTAAATTTTCAGAAAACAGTGACTACAATACGGTGACTACAGTCCTAAGTTCTTATTCGATATTTTTCACAAACCATGGCACAAATCAAAGATCCAAAATTATCGTTGAGACAACACACATATACATCGATATATATTCTATAACACATAATACTTTCAAATATACCATCACTTAGCCCATATTTTGATAATCAAATATATACACATAACACACAATTTTGAAAATACTAGCAAGATCGATCGAAAACTTACCTCAAAATCTGACCAGATCTGAATATAGCTTTTTTGGCCCTCTAAACGACATTATCTTGGAAAACACGAAACATGAAAGTTGAAGATAACGAAAAGACCTCTCCGAAAAGTCCAGAATCACTGAATTCTGACTTACTATGAATTTTCTACGAATTTTACAAGACTGTTGATTTTTGCTGAGAAGAGCCCTAAGAATTTTAATAATTAAGGCGGGGAAGACGAATAGGGTGTATTTATAACGAGACAAAACCCTGTATCTTAACCTACAAGTTATCCATATTAGAATTGGATCCCAATTTTAGGCCCATTAGTCTAATTCAATTTTAAATCCTAGTCATTTTCTAATTTTAATATTTTTTTTTCTATTATTCTATTATTGATCGAATTCTAAAAATTACGGGATATTACATACTACCCTCCTTAAAAAGAATTTAGTCCCCAAACTCACAACAATCCTAAAGTTCGAGACACATCTACCCCATCTACCTGTGATCTATCAAAGGTCAAACTATTGTCCACATGAACTCATCCTAGAGAATGTACTAGTCCCATACCTAATACACTCCGAAAGACATCCTGCTCTGATACCAACTGTAACAGCCCACACTTCCGGACTATTAAATCTAAATCAAAACTAATACAAAATCCAACTTATTAATCCAAAATTCTATTACAAAGATGACTATTACAAAAGCGCAGCTAACGGAAGTCCAAAAGTCAATCTATGCCAAACTATGGTTCTCGAACTCCAATGCTATTCAACTCGAATCTCGGACAAAACCTGAAATTGTCAGGGGTGAGCTACAAAGCTCAGCAAGAAAACAATTGATCCAACTAGTAGGCCAAGTAACATGAACACATATAACAAAATACGATAACATATACGATATGATATACGAAATAAACACTTTCGGTACATATTCTTATTCTTATTCGATACACACAATACACATACCACATAAATAACAATAATTTAAAATCCATAATTCATGCCACGACCACTACAACCCCGTGATAACGGTCCTAAATTTTCAGAAAACTGTCACTACAATCCGGTGACTACGGTCCTAAGTTCTTATTCGATATTTTCACAAACCATGGCTCAAATCAAATATCCAAAATTATCGTTGAGACAACACACATATACATCGATACATATTCTATAACACATAATACTTTCAAATATACCATCACTTAGCCCATGTTTTGATAATCAAATATATACACATAACACACAATTTTGAAAATACTAGCAAGATCGATCGAAAACTTACCTCAAAATCTGACCAGATCTGAATATAGCTTTTTTGACCCTCTAAATGACGTTATCTTGAAAAACACGAAACACGAAAGTTGAAGATAACGAAAAGACCTCTCTGAAAAGTCTAGAATCACTGAATTCTGACTTACTATGAATTTTCTACGAATTTTACAAAACTGCTGATTTTTGCTGAGAAGAGCCCTACGGATTTTATTAATTAAGGCGGGGAAGACGAATAGGGTGTATTTATAACGAGACAAAACCCTGTATCTTAACCTACAAGTTATCCATATTAGAATTGGATCCAAGTTTTAGGCCCATTAGTCTAATTCAATTTTAAATCCTAGTCTTTTTTCAATTTTAATATTTTTTTCTATTAATCTATTATTGATCGAATTCTAAAAATTACGGGATATTACATATTAGTAGCCACATATATTAGTAGCCACATAAAAATGAAACTAACACACAATTGGGAGTAGCAATTAGTTTTCGTTGGAGTCAAAAGATGGGGAGAAATGAATGACAAGGCTAGTCGTAGTAATAGACTTTGTAATGTAAACTACACCACAACAAGTAGAAGATTAAGGGAGAGACTGATGTATATTATACATATTATTGTCGTATAAAATTTAAATTTTGTTAAATGATTGTTATAATATCATATATATTAACGCCTATATTTTATGTGAATATATTAGTTCATTTCTATATTGTACTTATTTTTATAAAAATATATATATTCTCTTGATAAAATATGTTTAAAAAATTCTCTCATATATATGTAAACGCTCGCATTGTATTTGGTCTACCCTTCTCTAGTCTCTAGTCTATACCTCCATCCCTTGTTATAAGCCGAGTCAATAGTATCTTAACTTTGATCAAGACTCATCATCCCTCTTCTTGTTATATTCCATGGCTCAAGGGAGTGGACTCTCCATTGATCCTTCTTCTTCTTCTCATCATCATCACCCTCTTCATTTGTTTACATCATCGGATCGTACACAGGACCCCAGTCTTCGTCACCGTCACAAGTTTAAGCTCGAATCAACACCACCATACCCTATGGATTGTGGAGAAGTGTCGAATGTGTTCTCTTCTATACCAGTTCCACCACCTCCGCCACCACCAGCTACTATACAGTTTCCAGTCAACCTGAACTGCACCACTACAAACCATGAACATGATCAAAAACACGAGCATGATCGGGTTTTTATGTCTGATGAGAAGCGCCCTGTCATCGATGAGATGGACTTCTTTGCAAGCAAGAAAGATGATCAAGATCATAACATAGCTGAGACTGATGGTCATGATGATCTGAGAGATGCTTTGTGTGGACCTCAACATTTCAATGTGAATGTAAGTCTTGTATTTTTTTTCTTTAACTTATCAAATCTAGATTTCTCAACTACTTTTATCGTTTTCCTCATTAATTACTTCAATAGTTTACTTTCTATTCACATTTATGCAATAACAAATTATATTACTGATCAAAACAGACTGGTCTGCATCTTCTCACCACAAACACTAGCAGTGATCAGTCAATAGTGGATGATGGTATTTCTTCTAACTCGGGAGATAAAAGAGTTAAAAATGAGGTAATTGCGTGTGCTCAGAACACATATTTTACCTTGATCGTTCGAATACAAACTAATTTAGCCTACAAATGACAGACCGGTGATTTGTATAATTAAAAACGGTAATTTTTAGTACCGTAACGGTGTCACGATGATATGATATATATCTTTTTGGCGTGTCGGTGAGTGAGTCTATATGTTAGACTGATCATAAATTAATGTTTCAGCTAGCGGTACTTCATGCTGAGCTGGAACGAATGAACTCCGAGAATCAGCGCCTGAAGGACTTGGTCGATGAGGTGACAAACAATTACAACAATCTTCAGATGCATCTAATGACATTTATGCAGCAGCAAAATCAGAAAGCAATGGATAATGATAAAGTAGAATTAGATGTTGAAGGTGGAAATAAAAGCAAGGCTGATCAATTTGTTAGACAAAATAGTATGCGAAAGATGGTGCCTAGACAGTTTATTGATGGAGGTGGGCCGAATGGTGAGACACCAGATCAGGAGCCTTCACTCTCTTTGTCAGAAGGCCGTGATCTGTCTCACTCTCGGATCAGTAAACAGAAACAGGAGGATTTGTTAACGGAAAATGATAGTCTAAATCAAGGATCTCAACAGTGGGGAGGTTGTAGTAAAGTTTCTAGATTGAGCCCTTCCAAAGAGGTTGACCAGGCCACTGAGGCTACCATTAGAAAAGCCCGAGTCTCTGTCAGGGCTAGATCAGAGGCACCAATGGTATGTATTGATGAATAATCTGGCTCAGATCATTAATTTTAAATTTGGTTGTAATTTATACAGTTTTAATTCTTTGTTATATTTTTTGTTACTGTCAGATTACTGATGGATGTCAGTGGAGAAAATATGGACAGAAGATGGCTAAAGGAAACCCGTGTCCTCGAGCCTACTATAGGTGCACCATGGCTGCTGGTTGTCCAGTTCGGAAACAGGTAACCTAAGACTACTAGTCATCTTTTAGATGAATTAATACACTATTCAAGTGCTTAAATTCTGCCACCGACTGAAGTTTTCCAATCGCTTAAACGGCTGCATCCCGGTCAGAAGAATAGAGGTTACCTAATTTGGCAGTAACATTTTCAGAGATCAGTTGGAAAAATATTATAGTCACACACTAATAAATGCCTTAAAACACTTGGATCCTCAGCCTCTTGTCAATGTGTGACCTGGGATCAGTTGACCCAAATATTCAAGTTTTAAGACCACTCCCCCTGTCTCTTTTTACTAGGGATGGTTCAGCAGTTTTTGAACAGTACTATTCATTTGCTCAAAATTATAATCTTCAACAAAATATTTTACTAGCTCAAGTATAATGTAAAATCACGGTAAATTTGCAGGTGCAAAGGTGTGCAGAAGATAGGACAATTCTGATCACAACATACGAAGGCAATCACAACCACCCTTTACCTCCAGCAGCAATGGCAATGGCTTCAACAACATCATCAGCTGCACGGATGCTGCTCTCAGGATCAATGCCAAGTGCAGACGGACTAATGAACTCAAATTATCTAGCCAGAACTCTTCTCCCTTGCTCCTCAAGCATGGCCACAATTTCCGCCTCAGCACCATTTCCTACTGTTACATTGGACTTGACTCAATCTTCAAATCCCTTACAACTCCAAAGGCCACAAAATCAATTCCAAGTACAATTCGGGAACCCACAACAATTGCCACACTCTCCTGAAGCTCTTCTACCGCAAATATTTAGTCAGGCATTGAACAACCAATCAAAATTCTCGGGACCTCAAAAGTCATCTCGGGACATGGAAGCTACAACTCAGTTGGGTAAACTAGGAATACCACCAATGCACAACCAAGCGCAACCGGGCACAATGGCTGACACCGTTAATGCCTTGACATCGGATCCGAATTTTACTGCAGCTCTAGCAGCAGCCATTTCTTCTATCTTTGGGGGCACTTCCAATGCAAACATCAACACTAACAGTGTTGCCAATGTCACAACTTCCACCAGTAATAACAACAGTAACTGAGCATCTTTTCATTTTTTTTTGAAATTTAGTATCAGTTGAAGAGAAGGAAAATGATGGTTTACATGATCATTTGTCAGGGGGTGGGATAGGGGGTATACATAGAATCGAGTTTTTTCATTTATCCATGTTTAAATAAATAAATCCGAAATTTCGGAAAACATACAAAAATATTGTAAAAGCATGATGTGATAAAATAATATATACACATTTTGGTTTCTTTGTTATATACGGTAAATTCTTGCACATTTTTCTTAGGCCTGCTCAGTGAAGAATGTATTCACCTAAAACGTCTCAAACTTGAATTTTGTGAGAAAAAATAAAAATAAATTGTCGCATGCGGAAAATTTGATTTCTTGTCTGGTTTGAATTTGCTATTTGGCCCACAGTCAATATAACAATATTAGAAATGGTAAAGAAGAATTTATAAAATATGTGTCTACACGCATTGTGCTATATGGTGTTTGCAGCGAGCCGTCAATACAACCGAGGTGAACCAAGCGTGCAGTGCATGAAAATACAAAACGTTGTTTTTATGGCCCAAGCTGCAATTGGTCAGAGTCATACAACTGTTTTTGGATATATGCTTGATTCTTTGTGGAAAATATTAGAATTATTTACAATAACCACCCCTTCGACCAATTTTCTGTCAATTTTGACTGTTAAATTTCAGTTCACTAGGGGTAAAACGGAGATAACACATATAAAATATTTAAATAAAACATTACTAAATTTAAAATATTGGGAAAAATAGTAAAAAATATAATAATTTTTTTAAAAAAAAATTGATTCAAATGTTAAACCGATTTAAGCCTTTTTTAATAATAATAATAATTTTTTTTTAATTTTTCTATTTAATTATTTCATCTTTATAATATTCAAGTTAAATAATATTTTTTGATATATTTATAATTATTACGCACATTATAAAATTTTTATATAGATACTCGCACTATAAAATCGAATTTTTAATATATTTTTAAAATATTTTATACTTAATATCTCTATTTTTACCCTTAGTCAACCGTTATTTAACGGTCAAAACTAATAAAAATCGGCCCGAAGGGTGGTCATTATAAGGGTATTAAAACCTAAGTTATGTATATTGCATATAATTAAAGTTCTTAACCTAATCCGGATTATGCTTAAATTAAAGTGATTCAAAGTGAAATTAACTCAAAATATTATTTTTAGAGGTTTTTTCAGAATAATAAGTTGCGAAAGTATCAAATTATTCCCGCACTCTTTTTTCAGGATTTTGATCTTGAATACAGGAAATTGTTTTGTCTTTTTATTCTTGTTTTGCTCTCAAAATAAAAATGTAATTCTGAAAATACCATTTTCCTTCTTTTTTTTCTTTTAATAACTGCTCGATGCCATCTATTTCTCGTGTCTGTCACTAGTCCACAGTTTGCTATACTACTGCAGGTGTGGGTTATACACAACAGTACCGAGATGATTTTTGTACAAATTAAATCAAATTTATTTTTTCTATAAATGAATGTAATTGAAAATGATGTCTAAGCTAATTTGAGCCTCCTGAACAAATTAAACATAGTTAAATAAAACTTATATGACACGTACAAATACAAATTAAATTGAATAAATACATAAATATAATATATCGTTGTTGAATCAAGAAAGAGCCTAAATGACTTCTTTGAAAATTACAAGAATATATGTAATCGTTGTAATTCAATTGTTTTGAACAATCAATCATATATACAACCTCATGAAAACTTTTCTTACTGAATTAAAATCATGAAAACTTTGCAAATCTAAAATTCCAAATATAAATAACAAAATACACCAAAATAAAATAAACTCTTTATAATAACGAACTAAACAAAATCTAAATATATTTAGAGATTATTGAAATAAAATAAAAGTTTAATCAAGAAAAACATATAAGAAAGAAAAGATCAGAGACTTTCACTTGTGAAAACAAATGAAAACCCTAGTAAGAATGAGAATATTAGGGTTTCTTTGAGAACTTTTACGTTGAGTAAAATTGAAACTGTATGTGTAACTCAACAATGGATAACTCAACATAATACAAAGTAATTAAAAATAATCTATGTTTCACTATAATCAGTATATACATGATGGTTTTGGTAACTACAGTGAAGAAGACGTCAACAGAGATCCGTATGAAATTCATTAACATGTTCTAGCAACGGAGAAATAAGATTGAAGTCACTCGAAACAGTTATCAGGATCAGTATGAACACCTTAAGGATCCTAAGAGAAGTTGTTTGTATCTGGGAGAAGATTTGACAATGATTTAAGAAGATTATAGTACGAAAGTCTGAGAGCGGAATTAGTCACCTGTGAACCAGACCATTGCACTAGGTGTCAGTGATTTGTGAAAGAAAACTAAGTACTATCATTAGGAAGATTGTTAAGTAAGGATTTGTATCTGGATATACAAGTTTTATGGTTTATACGAAGACTTAAGAAAGAAGACTTGAAGAAAGGACAACTTAGGGATTGCAATACTCCACAGAAACTAAGTCAAAGTGATCACTACCTTGTAGTAAGAGTCACCATGACCAGTATATTGATTATCAGAAGTAATAGTCTTGAAGTATAGTTCAATATCTCAGTACAGGAATTGGTTTTAATTTAGTAGGAGCATTTGGGAATAAATTAGAGCAAAAATGAAATCAAAAGTGTATGTCCATTATTCTTGTAGCAACTTAAAATTATTTACTTGATCAAAATAATTCTAAGGCTCTAACTGGTTCATACAAGGGAAGAAGGAACTCTAAAATTATTCTAAGTCCTATGTTATGCATATATACAGGGGCTCCAAGAGAGGTAGAACTCGCCACCTAGCTATATTAGGAGTACTTGGTCGCAAGTTAGAATGGGCTTGTGAATAAATAAAGCTCCCATGTGGCTATGGCCCACAAGCTCGTATTCTAAAGCCTCCAAGTAGCAAGGCAATCAGAACTTAGCTTGAAAAAGTCTATAAGGCTCGCAACTAACTTTCGACTTGCTGGTACCACTCGCCACTTAGTCACTACTAGGTGAATGAAGTTGCAACTAAGGAACTACAAGGGGGATGTTATTCGCAAGTTAGAAAAATGGCTAAGGCAAGTTTTCCCTTACCTTGTAGTCGCCAGTGATGTTGTTTGAAAGCCTTGTAGTCGCCACTTGAATATATCCTAGCTTAAATTCCTTCCTTGGACACTCTATTCGCGAGTAAGGAATTAGAACTTTAAAACAAGTGGTCTCAAAGTCTTCTAGTCGCAAGTAAAAAGGGAATGCTCCCAGGGGACGTAAGTTGCATTGTTTTACAGGTTGTCAATTTAAAATGAATGGATGTAAAGCAGCCATGTGGTCATTTCTCTCTCTACTCTACCTACCAGCTATATAAATAATTCAGATGCAATTGAAATTGTATCTCTTCAACATTGAATAGTACGAAACTCTTGCAAAATATTCTCAGCACTTTGAAAAACTTGATTTGACAAGGAGAGATCATGCACATTTGTTTACTCACCATTTAAAGACTTACAAAGTTGATACAATCATCATTTAAAATTTCTTTGATTGTATTTAATATCATTTGATAAGAGTTTTAGATCTTTAGTGTGATAAGAAGAAACCTAGTTTGATATCTTATTGTATTGGTTCTTTTTATAATTGTTGCTTCGAATCATTTGTATTCGGAGTTGTAAGCAAATCCTCTTGGTATTTATACTTTGAGTAAAAGCAAATTTACCCCGATATCTCTGTGTTTGTTTATTTCATTTTCATAGTTTCAGTATCCGCTGCATTTATTTATGAAAAACAAAAACATACATTCATCCCCCCTCTGTATGTACCTTTTGGACCTAACAATCGGTATCAGGGCTTATTGATCAATATACAGATCGGATCTATTAGATTAGAAAGTTTTGTAGTTGGTTTTGGTTGTACAGATTCTGAAAAAGCTTCTAGTGTGCATATCTGGTTTTGGGTTTGTTGGTTTTAACTTGACTGGTTTTGGTATTGTTGACTGACTGGGTATTTATGTTTTGAGACGGTATATTGCAAATTTTTCTCATATCTGAAAAGATGAGTACTCGAAAAGTTAGTAGTATTAAGGTTCCTCAGTTTGATAAATCGAGATATAATCTATGAAAGAAGAAAATGCTTTCATATATTCGGGCTTCAAATCCAAATTATATGAAGGTATTGAGAAATGAAAGACATGTGCCTATGAAGGAGCATCCAGAGATCCCTGGATCCAGTATGTCATGTCCAGAATCAGAATGGACTATTGTTGATAAGGAATTGATTGTTTTGGATGAAGGCATGCAGCTTACTTTGGTGGATTCGATGGATGATGATATGAGTCACCAAATCATGGTCTGTTAAAGTGCCAAGCACATGTGGGATAGCAGAGAATTGCTTATGGAAAGAACTGAAGATGTCAGGAAAAATCGACCGGATATCTTGACTACACAATTTGAGGCTTTTAAGTCCTTTCCTGGAGAAAGCATAACACAAGTCTTCGACAGACTTAACAAATTGTTGAATGAATTGAGTATTCATGACAAGACTTACCCTCAAAGAGAAGTCAACAGGAAGTTTATGGTTGTCTTACCTCACCATCAAGAGAACAAAGCTTCATCTATTCGTGAATATGTTGATTTTGAGACCATGACACTTGAGAAGTTGTATGGTAAACTGAATACTCATGAAATGGAGCAGGAACAAAGGACAATCATCTATGGTGGTGGTACAGTTGATAGCAAGAATGTTGAACTACTCAAGACAACTGCTCTTGTAGCTAGTGAATTCAAAGAGCTTGACATTACTGCTGAAAAGCCTAAGTCTAAAGCCGCTGTGATGTTCAGTAACATCAGGTTTAGAAGGAAGCAAGGCTTTATGGGTTCTAGAAGCAGCAATCGTGGTCAAAGGTCAAGTTCATCTTTTGAATCTGGTCACAAGACATGGATGGTTGATGGAAATAAGTTCAGATGCTTTAACTGTGATGAGGTTGGGCACTTTTCCACTGAATGTAGAAAGTCTCAGCAAGCAAAGGATAAAGGAAATATTTATCAGAAGAAGGACACAGGTAGCTCAAGAAAGTACCGAATGAAATCTTACATAGCTGAAGGGAAGAGCTGGGATGACATTGATGATGAAGAAGAGAAAAATGAAAATCTTGCATTGATGGCAAAATCTTCTTCTAAGGTAAAATTCTCAATTGTTTGTGCTTTACCTCCTGATAATTTGTGTGATAATGAACACTGTGTTGCTTTTAGACAAACTGTCTTAGTGTACGAAATTGTAGTTTTTTATCACTATCTTAGGGCACAATACAAAATAAAGGAATGCATTGAGCAACATGATGCCTTAAAAGAAATGTATAGAAATGTTAGTATCTACTAGAATGTAATCTGGCTCATGTTGAGGACCTAAAAGTAGAACTAAAGAAGGTTAAAGATGAAAATGATAAGTTAGTTCTTGATAGGGTCGGTGTGAAAAATCTTAAGCAAACTAATGCTTATTTAGAGCTTAAGATTAAGAAGCACATTGAGACAGAGGAAGAGCTTAAGAGCAATAATGCAGAATTAGACATTAAATTGCATGCTTTTACTGATTTTGTAAATCTTGCTAAGAATCTCATAGCTTATTAAATAGTAGGTGGAAAGGTTGGGATAGATCTAGACTAAGACGAACATAGACAAGCTTCTATGAAACGAGTAGTTGAAAATGACCCTGTTGAGAAATTTGTGAATTCCCCTAGTACACCTCATGTTCTTAAAGAAGCTAAGAAGCCTCTATTTAAGAAAGCTATTGTTGAGCCTTTGTGGTGCCCTCCAAACCCGGGTCAGAAGTTTGGGGTCAACAACACATACACAATATATAAACCTGTATATGAAATATTATTTGCAATGACCCTACTTTACATAACCACGGATCGCAACAGGTTAAAGTATGAAAACAAGCCACAACTTAACTTTTATTACAACGTATCAAATCCCAACTAATTTAACTTACAACTGATAATGAAATCATTCTTACAATCTTACTATCTCGCTACCATAATAAGCTCCTGCTAGCTCACTCCAACTCAATCTGGAATCCTAGCTCGTGCATTGAACTGGGAAACCCCGCTATCAACTGTATCCTTCTTAACTGTATAATATATAAAAAGATTCGCAAGAGTGAGTTAACTAGCTCAGCAAGTCACACTAACAGTAACTGAGGTTAATCAATGATCAAATGAGATGATTCAGAGGAATCAAGTTTTTTTGTTAAACAATCATTAGAATTGGATATTCATTTTAAATTTTAAAACCAAGGTTAGGCTGTTAATCAGTCATGCACTAACCCCGAGCAAGGCACACGGCTCTGCTCTATAAACTGGAACACATTGGCCTAATTCGACCACGAATATGGTCTGACCACGAATTTGGTACACATAAAGAAAACTATGCAATTCTAAAGTAAATTAATATGAATAACAATATAACTTAGTAAAATAAGATCATAATCAACAGTGATGAAACATTTGTATAAAGGCATGATGCATTTCATGAGTATCACATGGGTGTATCAAAGTATGTATAAGAAATGGCCTTCAGCCTGTAGGAGAATTGGGTATTAGATGAACAATGATCTTACAAGGTTTAGTTCTTTGATGTCACAAGGTATGGTGGAGTATAAAAGTTTCTGTATGTTTAAGTAATTTTGTTCCAGTGTTTGGTATATGATGGGTATATATGTGTGGAGTAGTACCGTATTTGTGTGGTTTAGTATCTGGTAAATCAACAAGAAATGGTTTACAAAGAATAAGGCTGACGGCTCAAAGATCAAATGATGTGGCTCAGGTTCAAGGCTGAAGGATTCAAAGTACTTACAATATAAAACAGAACTATTTTGACTACTTAAAAATTTACCACGAGAGAATTTAGAAATATTTGCATTATATCTCGAAAAAGGTTTAGAAGTACTTGCCTTATCATAATGGATTCCAACTTCACTCGTACTTGTCTACTGACTTTATTCAATAACCACTCGTCTACTTTTCTATGCCTTGCTTCCATTCACTAATCACCTGCTGTATTTTCTACGCATCGATTTCATTTTCTGATCACCTGCTTCCCTTTTCTACGCCTTGTCAACTCTGTTAGGCATCATAAGTATCTATCAATATTCATCTCACATTATTCTAATTGTCACATGGATGTCATAAGGTTTCATCTACCCTTCGTTTCACTCAAATCCGATTTACGGATTAAAAGTTATGCTAAAACAGGTAAACACTGATCACATAGACCGACAGTCAAACAATTAAGTCACATATAGCACAGAGCACGTCAAACAATCAATGAAATTTTATTTATAAGGAAGTCTCGGGCCATAAACAGTCTGTCGGGTATTTAATATGATTTTTAAAATATTTTTCGGAGTCAAAACGGGTCATTGGATCAATTTTAAAACAATAAATAGGGTTCGGTTAGCCAAATCTGGCTTTAAAATAATTTTTTATTAATTATCGAGCCTGGAAAATAATTTAAAATAATATTTTAAAGCTCGAAACTATTTTTCGGAATTTTTAAATCATTTATAAATAATTAAATCTAATTAAATAATTAATTAAAATCAATTAATAATCAATTAATCAATTAATTATTAACAAAAATTAATTAACTAATTAATTCAGATTTATTTTTGAATTAAAAATAATTTTTAGAATTAAAATAATGTTTGGGATTTTCAGTAATTAAAAACGAATTTTTATAATTAAAATAAATAGAAAATATGATTTTTAAATAATTTATAAACAGGAATACTAATTTTGCAAAGTCTGGAAAGGTCAGGGACTAAACTGTTTCTCTTTCAAAACCACAGGTACTAAACTGAAATTTTTTACAGGGGTTTGCCGGAAAATGTCCTGTCTCGCCGGAGAAGACGATTCTGGCATCCTCACCCCACCATCACCTCCAGATTACAACTATGGCTCACCAGGAACATAACCCATCAATCAATTCATTCTAACAATCCCTGAGTTGGCCGGCAATTGGCCGAGAAGTTCGCCGATTTCCGGTGAACTCGAAGAAACTTCAAATGACAACTCCCTTCGAACCAGGGATCGTCTGTTAACATACGATACACCAATCGATTGCAAATTTCAATGGGAACAAAACCCACCCATCTAGAACATCTGTTAATCCCTAAATAAGAAACCCCCAAATTCAATCAAGAACATTCATATGGGTTATAAACCCTAATTTCAAAATTCGAAAATCAAACTCAATTTTGAACATGTTGTTGAACTCCAAATCAGTCATATGATATATCAAAATCATCAGGAAGAAAAGTTCTACAACATACAAGCATCAAATCATTCAAACAATCATCTGAACAGAAATTTATATTTTTAATCAAAATAATTCGAAATTAATAAAAATTATAGAAAAATACCCTTTGATTCTGCAGTTGAAAGGCTTATTGATTCTGATAGAACACCTCAAGGCCTTCGTTTTGAGTACTCGAGCTTTCCAATCGGAATCCGGTAACGCCTTGAAAATGCAGTTTGATTCTCAGAAGTTTATATGAATATAAGTATTTTCTCTGTAAAATTATATAATTTACTGGCTGCAAATGATTTTCTGTACGAAATAAAATACGGTAAAGGCTATTTATAATTACGGGAAATTAGTATCCCGCTGGATCATTCCGAATATAAAATAGTACGCTTATTTATAAAAACGAATCCAAACGGTACCGGTTTTCGCGATAATTATCCAGATATGTACAATTTGTACTGCGGTCTTGGTCTCAGCGCCTGGTTACACGTATTACGAGGTGATAATTATAATAGTTTAATAAAAAGATCCCGTTTATCAAAAATACGAGTTTTATTGATTTACCGAAACGAATATTGTATCGAAAATATTGCGTCGGGACCCGCACAGGACACACCGTACGCCGAATCGAAAATGTCGAAACATGGAAAATGCTCGTAATATTACAATTTGGTTAGGAAGGAGTTCTCGGAAGAGTTTCGGGTTATAAAAACGTAAAAATGGTTGAGGTCGGCTGGTTCCCGATTATATAAAATTGTTTGTAATTACTCGGAAAAAGAAATTATAAAATCCATAAATGTCCAATAAAATCATAAATCATCATAAAAATAAATAGGAAGATATGACAATTATCTATATTTTATTTTGGACATATAAAAATTAAAATACCCAAATTATATCATGTTTACATATCCAAACACAGATACCACTTCACAGATAATTACCAAAATTCATATAATAATCACATAATATTTATTATTAACAAAAATATAAACACGTCAAATCCTGGATATTACAGCCTTTTGATGAAAATAATCTTTATATTCATCATGATATGTTTATAGTATCTCGAGCTTTTTAGGAGACAAAAGGCAAAGAAACCTATGTTTGTTGCTAGTGATTCTAACTTATCTTTTGTCAGGCTAGGTTTTACTTCCAAGACTAAGAGAAATAGAAATAAAATTGGCAGGATAGGAGCTAATGGCCCTAGGAAGGTATGTAATAATTGTGGTTCTGCTGGTCACTGATAAGTGGATTTTATATCCACTTGGAACGCTTTATTACAAGCTTAAATTGGTGTTTTCGACTCAAGTTATTGGTATTTTGATGTGTTTTTGTGTTATTGCATTTCAGGTATCAGTTAAATGAAGAAATGAGCTGTTAAAGGAAATATGATAAAAAGTGATCATATTTGGAAGCCAAGACCATTGTCAAGTTGTAGAGAATCTCGTTAGCTTCGCGTGGGCAGTTGAATCGCCTAATTCTGACGAGTAGAACTCAAGTTATGGCCAAAACAAGATTCATCAGAATTTTTTCCAAACAGGCTCCAGGCGCCCGCCTGGGATGTGGGAAGGCCGCTTGGGAGCTGAGGCGCCCGCTTGGAGAGCTGAGGCGGCTGCCTGAGGCGCGGTTGGTCGCTGATTTCGCTGAAAAACCCTATTTGAGTGGAATTTGACAATTTTAAGGGTCGAGGTCCACTAGGGGCGTATATATACTTAAAAAACGGGTTTTTATCATCCGGGAAGATTGGGATACCAAGGAGAAGACCTAAAAGCACAAAACAACTCCGAAAAAGAAGATCTTGTTTTCAACTTGTGATTCTTTAAATTAGTTGTAACTTTGGATGTTTGTTTTCGTTCTTGTTGAACCTAGATCTCGTTTATTCGTACTTTAATTATTATTCAGTTTATTAAGACCTTGTTTATACCATGCTTTCATTAGAACCCATGGTGACGATGAGTTCAATTATGGGCTAATCGTTGTCATGGGATTCTAGCAGATTTACTTATGGATTTCAATAGTTAATTTTTTCGATATCTTGGTGTGTGGTGATTGATTGATATCCTAATATTGGTTGTGCTTGTTTGTATTATGTGCGTAGCTAACATATAAGATAGCGTGTTAATCTCTATTGAAGCGACAGTGAATATAGAGGTTTAGAACTTGCCATGCTAGCATAGGTTCATGTATTGTATGCATGATTAGTAGGTAATTTTAACCATCTTACTTACCCTATGTAATCACGATAGATAACTTGCGCATTAAACCGTTATATTGTCAAATTCTATAGACATATTGGGTCTCAATATAATTGGTGCCTATTCAGCTTCTATTTCTTTTGTGGATATCTGGTAGATAGGTACTCGTGCAACAAAAGTTGGCGTTTATCAGTTTCGTGTTATCTGATTAGTGTCATCACCATTACATGCTAAAGTTAAGAACAATAAGGTTATTAAATGAAGTAGTAATGAAGTTAGAATCCCATGTTTGTCATATAAGTAATTCAACCTCAGTTCTCTTAGTTAATATTATTTAGTATAATCTCTTAGTTAATAAAAACCCAATTTGTTATTTGTCTTAGCATTGAGCGATAACCATACATTGTTGCATAGGTGCATAAATTGAACTTAACCTAAACCAGTCTCTGTGGGAACGAATCTAATTTATATCTTATACTACTTGCGTGAATATTAGCGCGTGTTTTCACCCTAACAAGTTTTTGGCGCCGCTGCCGGGGACTCAATGTTAATTTTTAGTTTATGTGCTTGTCATCAGTGGTCGTTAAAGTTCACTGACTCAGACTCTTTTACTATCATAATTTATTTGTGTGTTTTCAGGTACTCAGTACAATGGGAGATCCAGCAGCACGAACGAAATCCTTGATGGATTTTTCTCAACCCAAGATCAATGACATTCAATCTAGCATTGTCAGGCCAGCTATCACAGCTAGTACCTTTGAGATTAAGCCTGGCATAATTCATTGGGTATAGAATTCAGTCCAGTTTGGGGGTTCTCCAATGGAAGATCCCAATATGCACATTAGGGATTTCATTGAGATTTGCGACACCTTCAAGTTCAACGGTGTTTCTGAAGATGCTATGAAGCTGAGACTGTTCCCATTCTCTCTGAGGGACAAGGCTAAGAGCTGGTTACACTCTCTACCATCTGGTTCGATTACTACTTGGGAAGATCTTGCTTAGAAGGTTCTTACTAAATTCTTCCCTATGGCGAAGACAGCTGCAATCAGGAATGCTCTTACTCAATTTGCGCAGCAATTAGGAGAATCTTTATATGAAGCTTGGGAGCGCTACAAGGAGATGCTTAGGAAGTATCCTCATCATGGAATGCCTGATTGGATGATCATCAATTATTTTTATAATGGGTTGGGAGCACAGTCGGAGCATTATGGGCAAAGAGCTATGAGGAAGCTTATGATCTAATTGAACTGATGGCTGTTAATGAATATCAGTATCCAACCCAGAGATGTCCACAGGGCAAGGTAGCAGGAGTTCTTGAAGTGGATACAGCTACGGCTATCACTACTCAACTAAAGGCGTTGTTTATAAAGATCGATTATCTGGCTAACTATGGTGTTAAATAGATAATTAGTGTTTGTGAGCTGTGTGCCGCTCCGCATGTGACGGAGCAATGCGGTATATCTGGTGACAGCTCAGTTTGTGAGCAACTTTCAGAGATCGCAGTAACCAGTTCCAGACACTTATCATCCTGACAATTGGAATCATCCTAACTTCAGTTGGAGCAACAATCAGAATGTGATGCAACAGCCGTTCCAGCATTTTGGAAATAAGCTATTCAACCCTCCTCGTTTTCAGCAACAAATTACACCAAAACAACAAACTCATGGTGCATGTCTATCTTCGAATTAAAAATCTGAATTGGAGGAGTTGAGGCTTATGTGCAAAAACCAGGCTCTTATATGCCAAAGCCAGGCTGTTTCTATCCAGAATCTGGAAAACCAAATAGGAAAAATTAATAACGCCTTATTGAATCGACTACCAGAAACGCTTCCTAGTGATACAGAAACAAATCCAGGCAAGAGGGAAGTTGAAGAACAGGTGAACGCCATCACCTTAAGGTCTGGAAAGGTCGCAAGCCCCCAAATTCAATAAGACGAAGAGCCTGAAAAATCTCAAGTTTCAGAAAATGCAGTTTTGGCTGAAGAAGAAGTGCAGAAGGAAGCGGAAGTGGAACCAAGGAAGACTATTGTTGAGCACACTCCTCCTGAGGGTAATACAGGGGAGAAATAGATCTATCCTCCACCTCCTTTTCCTAAGAAGCTGCAGAACAAAAAGTTGGATAAGTAGTTTGAGAAGTTTTTGGAGGTGTTCAAGAAACTTCATATCAACATACCTTTCGCTGAAGCTCTTGAACAGATGCCTAGCTATGCGAGGTTTATGAAAGGTATTCTCTCTCGGAAAGTGAAGCTCGATGACCTAGAGACCGTTGCTCTAACGGAGGAATGCAGTGCTGTGCTGCAACAGAAGTTGCCTCCGAAGCTTAAAGATCCTGGAAGCTTCACTATTCCTTGCACCATCGGAAACTTGTCATTCGACAAATGTTTATGTGATTTGGGAGCTAGCATCAATCTGATGCCCTTGTCTATCTTCAAGAAGCTTGGTCTGCCTGATCAGAAACCAACATACATGTCATTGCAACTAGCTGATCGTTCCATCGCTTATCCACGAGGTATAGTGGAGTGTTAGATATATTTGATAATGTCATGACTAATATGATTTATGTTTAGTTTTCAAATCTTACTTAAACAGGACAAATCAGTACTTAACTGAAATCAGTACTTATACTGAAGTCAGAACTTAAGTCATCAGTACTTAAGGTTCAAGAGATATTTATCAGAAGATAATATCAGGACTTAAAGGAAACGTTCAGATAAGGAAGGCGGCTGATTAAAGGAAGAGAAGATCGAGACAAACGTTAGAAGAGATATGCATGAAGAAGGAATTCTATGAAGAATAGAATACTTGGAAGAAAAGATAACTGATTGATATATTTTAGGAAGCAGAATTATATTCCATATCAATTAGCGATTATCTTGTAACTGTGTAGTATATAAACACAGACATAGGGTTTACACAATAAGTGTTATCATTATCGAGAATATTATTCATTGTAATCCTAGCAGCTCTCGTGACAATTGAAGTAAACGTAGGCTTAATGACTAAGAAGCAGCTTAAGCATAAGTTGAAAGATGTTAAGAATGCAAATAAGGTAAAATCACCTAGGAAAAATAGGAATGGAAAGGAAGGTGTGAATAAAAGCAATGATTATAAGCCTGTTCCTGATGCTCCTAGAAAAACGTGTCATAACTGTGGAAGTTCTAACCATCTGGCTTCTTTTTGCAGGAAGAATAAGAACATAAACTCCTTACCTTCAAAGTCAGGAGTTAAGAGTCAGTCTGTTAGATATAAGCCACAAGATCCTTGTTTTCATTGTGGTAGTTTATGGCATTCCATTTATACTTGTAAGGAATATCATAGTTTGTACTATGATTATTATCAATTAAAACCTTCTTTAAAGAAAGTTAGCATTGTTCCTTCTAGTATAAGTTCTGATACAAAGTCTGATAGTGTAAATGCTGATAAGAAAAATGTTAACATAAACTCTGATGCTAAATCCGCTGCAAATGTTAACAAACTTAATAAGGCCACATGATCCAAGCAAGTCTGGGTCCTTAAAACTAATCATTAGTGGTCGTTGTGATTGCAGGGCAACAGGAAAAACATCCTAGTTCTGGATAGTGGATGTTCAGGACATATGACTGGAAATAAAGCCCTGCTATCGGACTTTATGGAGAAGGCTGGCCCAAGTGTTTCTTATGGAGATGGCAACATTGGAAAAATATTGAGATATGGCAATATCAATCTTGGGAATGTCATAATTAAAGAAGTAGCTCTGGTCTCAGGACTTAAACACAATCTGTTGAGTGTTAGTCAAATCTGTGACAGAGGTTATCATGTGGATTTCTTTGAAGAATACTGTGAAGTTGTAAGTAAATCTACAGGCAAAGTTGTTCTGCAAGGTTACAGGCGTGGTAACATTTATGAAGCCAAGCTTTCAACAAGTACTGATGGTTCTGCAATCTGTCTGATAAGTAGAGCATCAATTGAAGAAAGCTGGAATTGGCACAAGAAACTCTCTCATTTAAATTTCAACAATATAAATGAACTAGTCAAGAAAGATCTTGTGAGAGGACTGCCAAAATCAGTATTTGCTCCTGATGGCCTTTGTGATTCCTGTTAGAAGGCTAAACAAAGGAAATCTTCATTCAAGAGCAAGACTGAATCATCAATTCTTGAGCCTTATCACCTACTACATGTTGATCTAGTTGGTCCAGTGAATGTCATGTCTATTGCAAAGAAGAAATATGCTATGGTCATAGTGGATGAGTTCACCAGATACACATGGGTGTATTTCTTGCACACTAAAACTGAAACTCCATCTATCTTGATTGATCATGTCAAGCAACTGGATAAATTGGTCAAAGATTCTATGAAGATAATAAGAAGTGATAATGGCACTGAGTTCAAGAATTTGATCATGGAAGAGTTCTGCAAAGACCATGGAATTAAGCAGGAATTCTCTGCTCCTGGAACTCCACGGAAAAATGGAGTTGTTGAAAGAAAGAATAGAACTCTCATTGAAGCTGCATGAACTATGCTTGATGAAGCAAAGCTTCCAACCTATTTTTGGGTTGAAACTGTGCAGATTGCTTGTTTTACTCAGAATGCAACACTCATTAACAAGCATGGAAAGACACCATATGAGATGGTGAAGAAAAAAAAACCAAATCTGAAGTATTTTCATGTATTTGGATGCAAGTGTTTTGTTCTTAAGACTCACCTTGAACAGCTATCCAAATTTGACTTAAAAGCTGATGAAGGAATTTTTGTTGGATATCCACTTTCCACAAAAGCCTTCAGAGTCTACAATTTAAGAACAAGGGTGGTCATGGAATCTATCAATGTCTCCTTTGATGATAAGAAGATTACTGGACTTGAAGATTTCAATGATCATGATCAGCTGAGATTTGAAAATAAAGACTTATATTCTGATACTGAAAATCCTGAAAGTCTAAATCCTGATAATGCAAACTCTGATGGATTAAACTCTGATGTTATTGAAACTGTGGTGACTACGTCAAAGGAAGATGCACCTGTGCAGGGGGAGCATACTGAAGATATATCCACATCTCAAGAAGCATCGGAACATACAACTGGCTCTTCAAGTTCTGATTCGTCATGTTTTGATAAGCCAAGTTCTGATAGTACTGAAAATCTAAATTCTGAAGAATCCAACTCAGAGAGCATAGTTTCAGGGGGAGCATCAGAAAATGAAATTGAAGACAGCATGGATCATGGGGGAGCATCCAGTTCTAGAGAAAACCTTCCATCTGCCAGAAAGTGGATTAAATCACATACACCTGATTTGATAATTGGAAATCCTGATATAGGTGTCAGAACTAGAACAGGTACTTCAAATGAATGTCTTTAAAATTCTTTTCTCTCTCAGACTGAGCCAAAGAAAGTGGAAGAAGCTCTTCAAGATGCAGATTGGGTGCAAGCAATGCAGGAAGAGTTGAATGAATTTGAAAGAAACAAAGTCTGGACCCTAGTGCCAAGACCAAAGAATAGATCTGTTGTTGGTACAAAGTGGGTGTTAAGAAATAAAACTGATAGTGATGGAATAATTACAAGGAATAAGGCAAGGTTGGTTGCAAAAGGATATTCTCAACATGAGGGAATTAATTATGATGAAACATTTGCACCAGTTGCTAGATTGGAAGCCATAAGGATATTTTTGGCTTATGCTGCTCACAAAAAGATTACTATCTTTCAAATGGATGTGAAAAGTGCTTTTCTTAATGGAGAATTGGAGGAGGAGGTATATGTGGAACAACCTCCAGGCTTTGTAGATCCCAAATATCCAGATCATGTCTACAGGCTTGATAAAGCACTTTATGGCCTTAAGCAAGCTCCAAGAGCATGGTATGAGACTTTAGCTCAGTTTCTTCTGGAAAGTGGATTTAACAGAGGAACTATAGACAAAACATTGTTCTACCTCAACCATGGAAAGGACTTACTTCTGGTTCAGATATATGTTGATGATATCATCTTTGGTTCTATAAATGACATACTTTGCAAAAAGTTTGCCAAACTGATGCAGTCAAGATATCAAATGAGTATGATGGGAGAACTTAGCTATTTTCTGGGCCTTCAAGTCAAGCAGAATGAAGAAGGCACAATTATTTTTCAAACCAAGTACACCAGAAACTTGCTGAAGAGATTTGGAATGCAAGATTGTACAAGTGCATCCACTCTCATGGCCACTGCAACAAAACTGGATAAGGATACTGGTAAATCAGTAGATATTACTAATTATAGAGGTATGATTGGCTCTTTACTTTATCTAACTGCTAGTAGACCTGATATCATGTATGCTACCTGTCTTTGTGCAAGATTTCAAGCAGATCCAAGAGAACCTCACTTAACAGCTGTGAAAAGAATATTCAAGTATCTTAAGGGAACAGCTGATCTGGGATTGTGGTATCCCAGAGAATCAGATTTTAAACTAATAGGTTACTCAGATGCAGATTTTGCAGGTTGTAAAATTGACAGGAAGAGCACAAGTGGAAGCTACCAATTTCTTGGGGGCAGATTGGTTTCTTGGTTTAGCAAGAAACAAAAGTCAATTTTCACATCAACTGCAGAAGCAGAATACATTGCTGCAGGAAGCTGCTGTACACAAATTCTTTGGATGAAGAATCAGTTACTGGATTATGGGTTAACATATTTTAAAATCCTTATTTATTGTGATAATCAAAGTGTTATTGCTATGACAGGTAATCCAATTCAACACTCAATGACAAAGCACATCAGCATTAGGTACCACTTTATAAGGGAACATGTGGATGAAGGTACAGTGGAATTGCACTTTGTTCCAAAAGATCAACAACTAGCAGATATCTTCACAAAACCACTATGTGAAGCTACTTTTACAAGATTGGTAAATGAACTTGGAATGGTTTCAGGTTCTTTCTCTAAATCTGCTTAGTTTTGTTTTGATGCATCAGACTTTATGATCAGTATTTACAGATATTACTCTCTTTGTGTATTCTGTGCCTAATTGAAAATTACTTAAGTACTGATTGTTGTCTGATGTGAATTTCTAAACTCTGATAGTGAAATGACTGTTTCTGTGACTATTCAATCCTATGAGGTTAACTGTGCTAGATGCTGACCAAGTAGCCTTCAATATACTAAAGATCCCATGTTTGAAGTAATTATTTATGTGGAAATCTCTTAACACAAGCAAACTCTGATATTGAGCTCAGTTCAATTTACTTTGTGTATCTTATTACTAAGTCAAAAACTAAAATAGTGCTTCTTATCTATTAAGTTCTGATGTTAGTAAATCTGATGGATGTACTAATTGCTGATAAACCTCACTTATCAAAAGAAAAAGTAAAAGAAAAGGGAATAAAAATCAGGTACTCCTTTGAGATCTAGAGTAAAAATGTGGAAGGGACGACCCAAGTGCATTGCTGGTATTAAGTAATATGCATCAGAAAAAGCAAAAATAAATATTTTTCTTGGTGACTTTTCACACTCTATGATTATTGGAGAAATACTCTGATAATAGCATAAATTCTGATAAGCAGTCGTGACTCACTTACACTGAGAAGCCACTGTAAAATGAAATTTCAAAAGATGCATAAAATACGCACAAAACAGTTGAGGTGGACTCATGCATGAACTCATTCAATAGTAGGCTTCAGAATAATGACAGATTTTAAGTAAAGTTCTTAGTTATGCCTTATTTCTAAGATGTACTGAAGTGAATCAGACTTTACTCTTTGTCTGATATTTAGCTTAATGCACACACTTACACTCCATATGAATGATAAAAAATACTGTGGCGATCAATGTTGTTTTAGATGAACAGTTTATGTGTCAGATTGCATAAATTCTGAGGACAGGTTCTGATGGAAGTTCTAATGATTAAGTTCTGAAGAACCGAAATCAGAATTTGTGTGAAGAATTACAGAAATAGGCATTCAACTTTTTGAGTTAAGAAATCATGTTCTGATGACTGTTAAGTTCTGATATAAGTCTAAGTGCTGATATTAAATTCTGATTCTTTACTTGACTTATTTGTGGTTAAAATATGAAATAGTCTTATTTTCAATCAGAATATGTTTGGGTGGAATATTAACAGTCAATACAATTAGGGTTAGTGGTACACTTCCATGCACAATAATATTTACTTGTTTCTTGTGCGCATTAAACCCTGTTTTACACTTCCAATGGCTGTTTTTATTCTCCTCAGTCTAGGGAGACGAGGTAGAATTATTTCTATCTGTCAGCATTAAATTTTCCTTGCGTCTCCTGGATATCTATTGCCTATATAAACCAACACTTCACTCCAGTCAGTACATCTCTCATTATCTCTCATTTTCTCTCATTTTCTCTCAAACTCTCAAGCTCTCACTCTCATCTATTTCTCTCTCATCACAATCATGGTGAACTACAACTTAGCTCTAAACTATGATACTTTCTCTCTCACCATGAGCTGTCCAGATTGACAGCAGGAATGGCATGTTACTTCCATTCCTGATGAGGTTTGGGACTCTGTTCCCCCAAGAGGTTCTGACAGACCTCTTGTTCTTCTATATGGATTACCATCGCCATATTGAGCCAATGGAAGGAGAACGGTTGGAAGCTCTTCGACAGCAGGAGCGAATCATCCGTCTCGCTGTTCTGTTTGTAGAAAGTAGGAAAAAGAAATAGAATTTATAGCTTAGGACACTCTTGTAATCTTTTGCTGTAATTTCCATTTCATGAATGTATTCTCTTAATATATTAATGGAATTTTTATATTTTTGCAAGATGTTGTCTCTGAGTTGTTTGAAATTCTGATGTGTTTTTTAAATCCTGATTTATCCATATTCTGATGACCATTTTATTACTAATACAAATCAAGTTCTGATTCTGACGTGGCAGTACCTGATTCCTTGATTTATTTTTTTTTGGTCATTCTCTCACTTGGTGTATTTTTACAGAATATTGGTTCCGTGGTAAAAATGATTTAATAAGTGGGAACAGTTTAAATTTTAAATTAAGACTGCATTACCTTGATTAATGGGATTACTTGGTAAGTGGAACGGTTTTTCCTTGAAAAACTGCATGTGATAAGTAATGATTACTGTTTTCCCGTGCCATTAATTATTCTTTACTGTTGCATGTCTGACAGGTGTCCAACGGTTACTTTTTCTACCGTGTATAAGTAAACGAGAGAGAAGATTGTAAAATCTTTTATTTACTTTCACACTTTATCTCTCTTTCTTTACTTCTATTCTCTCTCATCTCCTGACGTTGTTTTTCATACAAACATTTTATCAAACACCTTACAGGCAACCTTAATTCTCAATTTTTCTTATGGCACCTAAGGATTTGATCATAGATGGAGCCAAGTTCGTCCCCAACAACTATGCTACAATTTTAAATCATGATGAAGCTCCATCTGAGTTGCACTTTGTCCAAGATCTTCTAGCATACAGTGAAATTGGGTATGCATTGACCCAGCCTCAAGTCATTTCCAGCCAACAAGTTTTGACGTTTTGGCGGACTAGGCATTTTGACAATGGTGGTGCTACTGGTACTCCCAGTATTATTTTCAAAGTAAATGATGTTGAGTATGTGGTAACTCCTGGAGCAGTTCACAAAGCTCTACATTTACCAGAAGGCTGCATTTTCTCAACAGCGGAGGAACCAGTTCTACAGCAACTCATGGCAATTTGGGGTATGAGAAGAGTTTGGCCAAGCTTGGACAGTTGAAAAGAGCACATATCAGAAAGGAATGGAGCTTTTTCTTCGACTGCATCACTAAATCCTTCGGGAATAAGTGTTCCAACTTTGATGCCATTCCAATCATGAGTCAGCACATCGGGTATGCTATTATTCACCAAACTCATTTTAATTTTGCAAGTGATGTGCTAGGCTTTATTGGGGATAGGATGACAGAGGATAGATATATAGTTTACTTTGCTAGATTCTGTCAGCTTATATATACCTTTTGCTGTGCTAATGAACCCCAACCAGCCAGTTCTTTATTTCCACCTTTTAAACTTGCAAAATGTGCTTTTAATGACTTGGTAAATGATGACCTTAAGAAAAAGGTGGTTAGACCCTTACAGATACCTCAGTCTGTAAAACAGATCTTGGTAAATGCTGATCCTCTAACCTACAGATCTGTTTACCCTGATGTACAACCCACCACCACAACCCAGACAACTCAACAACCATCAGAACATACCACACATACACCTCACTATACTCAACCTTCTGTCAGAACACATCTCAAAACTTCACAAATACCTCAACCATCATCATCATCAGCACATACTGTGAAGCCTTCATCTTCCAAGCCCAAGAGACAAAGACTGTACCTCAAACACCACAGAAGAGAAGGAAGATTGTTCTGAGAGAAAAATCAGACAGTGAGGAACAGGTTCCTGTATCAGAACCTGTCATGAAAGAAGCTGAGAAGGTCTCTTCTCAGAAGGATACTGGTATTGGGGAATCTAAGCTTCTCAAAAGGCTTAGAAGAATGTCTTATGCTGAAACTCCCAAAGAATCTCCATCTTCAAAGAGATACAAGAAACAGAGAGCTCACAGGCCAGTTTTAGAGGATGAGGATGTAGCAGCTACGGAAGGAGATCAGGAATCTCTGATCTCAAAAGAGCCAGAAATTGCTACAGCTACTGCTTCTACACCTCTATTGTCACCAACTAAGGAAGCTGCTACAGATAAAGTAACTATACCACCCGTGTCTCCTATTCATGAACCAGTATCTACTGCTGACTCAGGCACAAATGCTGAAATTGATATTCACAACCTGGTTGTGCCTGAGGTTCTCTACTTAGAAGCTCCAACAGCTCAAATTAATCCATCAACAACACCACTTACTGATGCTAATGAAACTCCAGAATTGTCTACAACACCTTCTTTGCATCAAGATACTGATGATCAGAATATAGCTGAGCATCAGACCATGGATGTTGATCAGAACTTGGAAGCAGATCAGCACTTAGAGGATGATGTTGATACCTCAATAGCTTCTCATACTGTTCTTTTATCAGAAGATGCTGATTCTGTAAGTTCTGATGCTGCAAATGCTGATGATACACTGGTGATGCTGCTATAAATGCTGATGCTGATGAAGCTGGTCCTTCAGGACATGCACCTCAACAGACTGTTCCTAAATCTGAACTAGTCAAGAAGTTTGTTCGAGGAGAAGCACCAGTACCTTGGAGTGAAACTCCTAGAGGACAGGAGTGGACTAAGGAATATAACACAGTTACTTTTGTTCCATCTGAAACAATTCTTGCTGAGCACTTGGCAAAAGCTGATGAGATGCTAATTAATGATGATTTCAAGACACAGCTTCGAGTCACTGCATTGAGTACTAGACATCTGCAAGGTCTACATTCAACAACTCATGCAGAGGTACATAAAATTCAGGAAGAATTGCTCAAGCAAGAAATGACTAAGAAAATTGACAATAAAACTTTTTTCCAACCTACCTTTGATAGAGTTGCTTATATTGAGAAGACCCGAGAGAAGCAACAGTCTCAGATTGATGAAATATTGAAAAATCAAGCTTCTCAGCAATCTCAACTCGATGAAATCCAATCCTCAGTGGAATTGCTTGTCTCTCTTCTCTTACCTGTTGATGCCAAAAAGGGGGAGAAGGTAATTAAGTCCAAATACAAAACTGTTAAGACACTGAAGGGGAAGGATGATGAAAAAGATGACCAGGGAAACTCTGGAATGGGTGGAGGTCATGGTCAAGGTAGTGGTTTCTCATCAAGAAGAGCTGAAGCTACAAGTCATAGAACAAGTTCTGATACTGGAAAAAGAATTACTTCTAATACTGGTAAAAGAATAAGTTCTGATGAACTTTTGGATCTTGATGAAGAAATATCAAGACAGTTATTTCTGAAGGAAAATCCAGGAATGGACTTTGAGAGTCTGATGGAAGAAGAAACTAGACTTAAGTCAGAAAAAGTCAATTCTAAATCTGAAGCTTCTGTTGGTAAAAAGAAACTTCCTAAGGCCAAAGGCATTGTGATAAGAGAAAGGACAAATACTGAGACAACCAAGGCTAAATCACAATTGCAGATAGATCCAAGGTCCAAAGGCAAAGAAAAAGTTGTTGAACCTATAAAGGTTTATGTTCCTCCTGTGGATGAAGAAATTAGTGTTGAAGATGCTGATCTTACTCTGACTTCAAGGAAGATTTCTAAGACAACCTCTGACATGGCTCAAGTTATTCAGAGTCAAGAGATAGTTAGTTCTGATATTACAAAGAAGCAAGTAACCTCTGACATAGCTCAAGTTGACTTGATATCAGAAGATAAGGAAAAGGAAACCTCTGACATTGCTCGTTAAACCTTCAAAGATACTCCTACCAGGATTCACCAAAGCCAAACAGAATCAACCTTTGAAGACTGTATCAAGTGGTTTTGAAGCAAGAGTGGTTACTGGAAAGGAAGCAAGAGATAAATCTGGATTGGGTAGTGCTGATGAAAGAAGAGTACAGAACACAACCAATGATCCAACTTCCTTAAGTGAACCAGGTATTGGAGCAACTCCTGAAAGATTGAATCAACTAGAATCTATACAGATGGTTTACCATACCTACTTGAAAGAACACATCTTGTTGTACTTCATGACATATGGTAGGGTTTACCCTATAAGGGAAAATGCTATTCCACTGAAGTATTTTGAAGAATTGGAACATGTTTTATTTTGACTTCAAGTGAATAACAGAATAACAGAAACTGCTGCAAACTATTTGAAAACTCAAATTCAAAGACAGAAAAGGCTTTATTCTGTAAAATCTGACAGCACATATCTTCCAAAGTACAGAGATCACAAGGGTGATATTGTTGAGATGAAGCCTAACTCTGCTAAGATTATAACTACCTTTCTGGGTTACAAGGCTGTAGAAATCAATCTTGAGTCTGACAAGGCATATTTGATCAGACTGGATCAGGACATAAGGAAAGTTAGAATTAATGATCTCAGGGCTGTTATTTTCCAAATTGGTGAAGATTCTGCAGAGCTTAAAGATGCTAAAAGGAGGATGATTGATGAACTCAGATATGCTGAGAGATGTTTGTTAAAGAACTATCTCAGAACAACTCCTGACATCAGAAAGATCAGAAGGTGAAGCCAAGTCAAGATCTACAACTGCTCAAATTCTGATATCTATACAGACTGAAGTTGTTATCAGAAGTTAATGTTGGTAAAGCTTTAAGGACTGTAAGTTGTAGTTATCTAGTCAAATTCTCATGCATTTGTACTTAATGTTTTTGACATCATCAAATATCTGTTAAACTTGTATATTATGCTAATTTACAAGTTGGGGGAGATTGTTAGATATATTTGATAATGTCATGACTAATATGATTTATGTTTAGTTTTCAGATCTTACTTAAACAGGACAAATCAGTACTTAACTAAAATCAGTACTTATACTGAAGTCAGAACTTAAGTCATCAGTACTTAAGGTTCAGGAGATATTTATCAAAAGATAATATCAGGACTTAAAGGAAACGTTCAGATAAGGAAGGCGACTGATTAAAAGAAGAGAAGATCGAGATAAACGTAAGAAGAGATATGCATGAAGAAGAAATTCTATGAAGAATAGAATACTTGGAAGAAAAGATATCTGATTGATATATTTTAGGAAGCAGAATTATATTCCATATCAATTAGCGATTATCTTGTAACTGTGTAGTATATAAACACAGACATAGGGTTTACACAATAAGTGTTATCATTATCGAGAATATTATTCATTATAACCCTAGCAGCTCTCGTGATATTTGTTCATCACTGAGAGAGGACAGTTCCATACTGTAACAGAGTTTATTGCTTTGAATAAAGTCTATTTTCTGTTACTTGTGTTATTAGAATTTGATTTGATTGTGCTATACACTGTATTCACCCCCCTCTACAGTGTGTGTGACCTAACATGGAGGATGTTTTGGTCAAGGTGGACAAACTTATCTTTCCTGCTGACTTTGTAATTCTTGACTTTGAGGAGGATAAGAAGATTCCCATTATCTTGGGGAGACCATTCTTAGCTACTGGCCGAACTATGATTGATGTGCAAAAAGGAGAGCTTACGATGAAGGTTCACGATCAAAAGGTCACTTTTAATGTGTTCAAGGCAATAAAGTTACCCACAGTTAAAGAGGAGTGCTTTAAAGTAGAGTTGGTAGACTCTGTCGTGAATTCGGAACTTGGGTAATTGCCAAAGTCAGCGACCTTAGAGAGATCCTTAATGGGGAAATCAGTTATTGATGACTGGGAAGGAGCAGAGCAACTGCAGGTTTTGAATGTACCTCCATGGAAGAGGAAGTTGGATATTCCATTCGATTCTCTTGGGTTAGCAGAGCTGGAAATTTCTCAGGAACGTCTCGAGCCGTCAACTGAAGATGCTCCCATACTTGAGCTCAACCCACTACTAGATCACTTGAGTTATGCATTCTTAGGTGCATCCCCTGACAAGGGGTTGGGATATACTTTTGACGATGTGGAGGGTGACCGGCCGGTTTCTGCCGTGCATACAGAGGGTTCTTCTCATGCGCCACAGATAGTTGATAGGTTTGGTCTTGGTGATGAGCAGTACAGGCGAGTGACTAGGCGTATGGAGGCCATACATGACATTCACTATCATTTTGCTGCGGATTTGACACACGCTTTCGGTATTGTTGCCCGAGACACTGGTGGCGAGGTTGATTGGCCACCTGATCCTCCACCCGACGAGGGTGACTCTCCCGCTAATTAGGTATGCCTGAAATCCTTATTATTACCTTCAATGAGGACATTGAAAATTTTAAGTTTGGGGGTGATAATGTAAGGATTAGTAGTGTGTGTGTGTGTCCATATAGATTCATATAGATTCATATTGCATGTTTAATTGTAGTTCATTCATATTTTTGCATGATTTTTCATTTAGGACATATTTGTTTATTTTTATGTGATTTCATATAGTTGCATTTGTATGCAAATTTAGCATGATCCCTTACGATGAACTATGATATTTGATAAGTTGGGTTGATTTGAGTTTGGTGATGACGAATAGAGGGATATTTAAGTCCTAATGAATTGATTTGTATGCCAGAAACAAATATTTTCACAAAGTCTTATAGGGTTGCTTTTGATCTAGATCATGATCATACTTGTTTGTTGTTGAGATTTAATCACTTGGTTATATTTAGAATTTGTGATATTCTTGTAATGACGTAAAAATACTGATTTTTTTTATATGGAGAAAAAATTGGATTTTATTGCTAGTTGTTGTAAGGCTAGGCGTCAAATGGCTAGTAGTCGGCTCATAGTTTTATGAGTAGTCTAGGGTTAAATGAGATGGAGCGAAACGCACTCATTCAGATTAGAAAAAAGAAGTATGTGTTTATGCATAATTGATCAAGAGTGAGCTCTTTAATACTCGAGTTATTAAGTTCTAGGGGCCTTTATGCCTAGTGACCTAAGGCTTTTATAGTCTGGGATCCGCTAACCTAACGCTCGCTACATGGGTATTATTGTATAAGTCTTTTGGGACCTCATTCATTGCACGGTCAAATAAGCATCTTTGTTATGTGTTCAATAATAGTGTGAATCCTTGTATAACTCTAGTAGAAAGGAGGTGTTGTGAGTCATAATGTGTTTATTGTGTATTATATTTATAAACTTTTGATTGTTTCGATGATAGATAAGTTATGGTTATTGATCTAGTATCGAGAGATATCTATTCAGCATTCCACACACGCACGTTTCTGGTCTGTGAGTTGGTTTGTGGGATTTATTCGAATTCTGTTTTAAGTCATTGAATTCTTATAGGCATTGGCTTATTCATTTGGTTATGGTTTTACTAAGGGGATCGATTGCATTATCATTTAGTTGCATTCACGTAATTGCATTCATGCATTAGGTTTGTTTTGTAGTTTTGAGTCTGTTTATGCTTGAGAACAAATATCGATTCAAGTTTGGGGGTGTGATAAGTGGATTTTATATCCACTTGAAATGCTTTATTACAAGCTTAAATTGGTGTTTTGGACTCAAGTTGTTGGTATTTTGATGTGTTTTTATGTTATTGCATTTTAGGTATTAGTTAAATGAAGAAATGAGCTTTTAAAGTAAATATGATAAAAAGTGATCAGATTTGGAATCCAAGACCATTGTCAAGTTTTAGAGAATCTCGTTAGCTTCGCGTGGGCAGTTGAATCGCCTAATTCTGACGAGTAGAACTCAAGTTATGGCCAAAACAAGATTCATCAAAATTTTTTCCAAACAGGCTCCAGGCGCCCGCCTGGGATGTGGGGCGGCCGCTTGGGAGCTGAGGCGCCCGCTTGGAGAGCTGAGGCGGCCGCCTGAGGCGCGGCTGGTCGCTGATTTCGCTGAAAAACCCTATTTGAGTGGAATTTGACGATTTTAAGGGTCCAGGTCCACTAGGGGCGTATATATACTTAAAAAAAGGGTTTTCATCATCCGGGAAGATTGGGATACCAAGGAGAAGACCTAGAAGCACAAAACAACTTTGAAAAAGAAGATCTTGTTTTCAACTTGTGATTCTTTGAATTAGTTGTAACTTTCAATGCTCGTTTTCGTTCTTGTTGAACCTAGATCTCGTTTATTCGTACTTTAATTATTATTCAGTTTATTAAGACCTTGCTTATACCATGGTTTCATTGGAACCCATGGTGACGATGAGATCAATTATGGGCTAATCATTGTCATGGGATTCTAGCGGATTTACTTATGGATTTCAATAGTTAATTGTTTCGATATCTTGGTGTGTGGTGATTGATTGATATCCTAGTATTGGTTGTGCTTATTCGTCTTATGTGTGTAGCTAACATATAAGATAGCGTGTTAATCTCTATTGAAGCGACAGTGAATATAGAGGTTTAGAACTTGCCATGCTAGTATAGGTTCATGTATTGTATGCATGATTAGTAGGTAATTTTAACCATCTTACTTACCCTATGTAATTACGATAGATAACTTGTGTATTAAACCGTTATGTCGTCAAATTCTATAGACATATAGGGTCTCAATATAATTGGTGCCTATTCAGCTTCTATCTCTTTTGTGGATGTCTGGTAGAATGGTACTCGTGCAATGAAAGTTGGCGTTTATCAGTTTCGTGATATCAAATTAGGGTCATCACCATCACATGCTAAAGTTAAGAACAATAAGGATATTGAATGAAGTAGTAATGAAGTTAGAATCTCATGTTTGTCATATAAGTAATTCAACCTCAATTCTCTTAGTTAATGTTATTTAGTATAATCTCTTAGTTTAATAAAAACCCAATTTGTTATTTGTCTTAGCATTGAGCGATAACCATACATTGTTGCATAGGTGCATAAATTGAACTTAACCTAAACCAGTCTCTGTGGGAACGAATCTGATTTATATCTTATACTACTTACAAACGTGTATACTTGTGTGAATATTAGCGCGTGTTTTCGCCCTAACAGTCACCTCACTCATGCTTGTAGAAAGGTTAAAGTAGACAATGTTAAGAGTACTTATGTGGATAACATGCCTAACATTCCTAAAGTTTTTAAGTGTGATAAATCTGTTTGCATTCCATATGTTGTATCTTTCATGCACACTTATTTTGATTCCACACACTCACATAATAAATCTCATAATCATGATAAGCATGCTAGTAAGAACACTGGTAGATCAAAGACTGTAAGCCCTCCTCAAGCTAGAAAAGTGTCACATGTCACCAAGCACAAAAGCAAGTCTATTGGTGTTTCTGAAAGTGATAAGGAAACAGTCAATGATAAAGCATTAATTGCCAAGCCTTCTAATTCTGTGAAGAAAAATGTTAAAAATTCAAATGCTTCTAAGTCTTATGGACCCAACTTAGTTTAGATACCAAATAAAACTTAATCATCTTTATTTTCAGGGTATTAAGCAGAAAAAGGTCATGTAGATTCTGGACAATAGATGTTCAAGGCATATGACTCGAGATAGAACCCTGCTATCAAAGGTGGTTGAGAAAGCTGGCCCGATGGTTACTTTTGGAGATGACAACAAAGGTTATACTACGGGATATCGCTGTTTGGAAATTGGTAATGTCATCATTGAAGAAATCTCGATGGTTGAATGTATGCATAATCTCCTCGGTATTAGTCAATTATATGACAAAGGATGTGAAGTTTTGTTCAAGAAGGAGAAGTGTTTGATCTCTAATCAGAAAAATGAGAAGCTGGCTCTCATTAGAGTTAGAAAAGGTGATTTGTTTTTAGCTAACTGGAATTCTACTGATGGTCAAATAATGTGTTTTTACAGTAAATCCTCTCCAGATGAAAGTTGATTATGGCATAAGAAGCTCCCCCGCTTGAACTTCAAAACCATGAATTCTTTGGTTAAGAGGGAATTGGTGAGAGGTTTTCCTGAGTTGGAATTCAGTCATGATGGACTTTGTAAAGTATGTGAGAAGGGAAAGTCAAAGAGAGCATCACACAAGAAGAAGACAATGACTGACATCACTGAACCATTACAACTCCTTCACATGGATTTGTTTAGCCCTGTCAACGTCATGTCTATGTCAAGAAAGAAAATGGTTTAGTGATTGTTGATGACTATTATAGACACACGTGGGTGTTATTCTTACATTCAAAGATTAAAGTAGCTGATATGATTATTGATCATATCAACAAGATTGAGTTAGAAGCAGGAGTGCATGTGCGTACCATCAGATTAGATAATGGAACAGAATTCAGAAATGCAAAGTTGAATGATTTTTGTACCGAGAAGGGCATCTCAAGACAGTTTTCAACACCAAGGACACCGCAACATAATGGAGTGGTTAAGAGGAAGAATCGAATATTGGTTAAATCTGCAAGAACTATGCTTAATGAAGCCAATCTTCCTACCTACTTCTGGGCTGAAGCAGTTAACACTGCATGCTATACTCAAAATAGAGCCCTGATCAACAAGATGTATGAGAAGACCCCTTATAAGTTAATGGACAAAAAGAAACCATCAGTGAAATACTTTCACGTGTTTGGAGGAAAGTGCTTTGTGCTTAAGGACGATGAGCATCTAGGAAAGTTCGATGCTAAATCTGAAGAAGGTATCTTTCCGGGATATTCTCCGGAGTCAAAAGCCTACAGGGTATATGTGATTAGTGATCGAAAGGTTGTGGAAAGCCTTAATATAACTTTTGATGACGTAAAGCTCCCAAGTATTTAGAAGGAAGATAATGATGATAATCTTGATGTTGAAGATCTTTCTGATGATGAAGATGAACCTGAAGATGTTCCAGATAACAATGATAATGACAATGAGAATGATCCTGATGATCATAATTCTAAAGCAGATTTTGAAGGGAATGGTCATGAGACAAGTAATGATAGTCAAAATATCTCTGGGACTAGTCCTCAAGCTTCAGATTCTGGAGATCAAGCTAGCAACAACTCAGGGGGAGCAGAACAAGGATCTTCTAGTCAGAATCAACATAACTCTGGAAATGCTGAGTCATCAAGAGGTAACCTACCAAGAGAGAAAGTATGGAGTAAAGATCATCATTGGTATTTGGTACTTGGTGATCCAGATAGCGGAGTTCGGACTAGAAGAGCTACAGCGAATGAATGCTTTTATTCTAGGTTTCTATCTCAAATGGAAGTAAAGAAAGTAGATGAAGTTTTTGGAGATCCAGATTGGGTGATTGATATGCAAGAGGAATTTAATCAGTTCGAGAGATAAAAAGTTTAAAAGCTTGTAGCAAGGCCTAAAGATAAATCTGTGATTGGCACAAAATGGGTTTTCAGAAACAAGTTTGATAAAGATGGAATTGTAACAATGAACAATGTAAGGCTGGTTGCTAAGGGTTATTCTCAAGAAGAAGGGATTGATTATGATGAAACCTTTACACCAGTTGTTATACTTGAAGCCATCGGGATGTTTTTAGCATTCGCATCATATTCGAATTTCAAGGTATATCATATGGATGTGAAAAGTATTCTTCTGAATGGTGAGCTTGAAGAAGAGTTATATGTGGAGCAACCTCATGGCTTCATAGATCCTGAGTTTGAAGATTTTATCTATTTTCTCTTCAAGGCTCTTTATGGTCTAAAGCAAGCGCCGAGAACATGGTATGACTCTCTCTCAGAATTTCTTTTTAAAAATGGTTTCACTAGAGGTGTCATAGATAAAACTCTGTTTTATAAAAAGCATAAAAATAATATCATACTTGTGCAAGTCTATGTTGACGATATTATATCTGAATATACGAATGATGCACTTTGTGCAAGGTTTGCTAAGCTTATGCAGAGTAGGTATAAGATGAGTATGATGGGTGAGTTGAACTTCTTTCTTGGGCTTCAAGTAAATCAGAAGCGAGATGGTATCTTCATTTTTCAAACGAAGTACATCAGAGATCTTCTGAAGAAATATAAGTTGGAAAATTCAGCACCTGCAAAGACTCTGATGGCAACTGCCACAAAACTTAATCAAGACAAGTCTGATAAGAAGGTGGACATCACTAATTATTGAGGCATGATTGGATCACTACTCTACCTGACTACAAGTCGTCAATACCTTATGTTTGTAAAATGCTTGTGTGCACGGTTCCAAGCTGATCCGAAGGAATCTCATCTGATAGTTGTCAAAAGAATTTATAGATATCTGAAGGGTATACCTAATCTAGGTATCTAGTGTCCTAACGATACGAGCTTTGATCTCATCAGCTATACATATTCTGATTATACTGGTTGTAATATTGATCAGAAAAGTACTTCAGGAAGCTGTCAGTTTCTTGGAAGAAGATTGGTTTCTTGGTTTAGTAAGAAACAACATTCAGTTTTTACATCTACTGCTGAATCTGAATACATTGCTGCTAGAAGCTACTGTTCTCAATTTTTTTGGATGAGAAACCTACTTCAAGACTATGGACTTGACTTGAAGAGAATTTCTATCTACTGTGACAACACAAGTGCCATAGCAATCTCAAACAATCATGTTCAACACTCTGGGACCAAACACATTGATATAAGATATCATTTCATAAGAGAGCATATAATGAATAGTATTATGGAACTTAATTATGTTCCCACAATGGATCAAATTGCAGACATTTTCACAAAGCCACTTGATGAAGTTACCTTCAATAAATTATTTAGTGAACTTGGCATGTTGAATTTGTCCAATTAATTAGAAATCAGCAAATCAAATTTGATGCGGGTAAACTTTACTACCCCTGTGATGATGCTTTGAGAGGAAAGTAAGTTTACATATCTATTTTCTTTATACTTATCCATGTTTGTAAACTTGTTTGAAGCTAATTGATTACCATGTGTTACATATTATATGCTAGTGGTAAGTAAGTTAGAGTTTTTGAAGCAATATATAAGTTGTTTGAATGCTTGCATGATATATGTTTATCTTTGATGCAAACACATATTGATATTGATAGTTGTTTATGTTAGGAGTACAATATAATTGGTCCAGTCTTGTTGTAACTAATCAATTGGTGCAGACTTGTGGTATATATACTTTTAGAATAAATAATTGATTTTATGACTTGTATGTTAATCTTGTTGAACCTAACAATCTTGCATTGTTAAATATGATGATTTTGTTATACTTAATCTCTAACCTGGATATTAGATCCTGGTATGTTTGTAAATCTCTTATTACTTTATGCAAATCTTATAGTTTAGAACATCATTCATAACCCCCTTTGTAGTATCTATCTATATTGGACTAACATAAACTATTTTGAGCTAATGAGTTTTGATTGAGTAGTATTGTCAAAAAAATCACAAAGCATGATCATCCGAGACATTCTTCATGAATCCATATGGTGGTAAGTGAAGATAAATTTCTCTGGTTCTGAAATCACTCTGTTATTGATCATTAAATTCTCTAATATTATACTTCAGATAGTGATCTTCAACACCCTCAGTGGTTTTAGGAACTGACTATGAGCCTATCAAACTTTATGGGTTCTAACCCAATTCATTAGAACTAAACACTTCTCAAACAGTATTCATTTACCTTACTATGATATATCCTCATATTTTGCTCTGATTTATCTAATTTTCTTGAGATATTAACTTGGTGGTCAGATAAAATTACCACTTTTTATTGGAGTTGTGTTGAGAATGAGGGAGATAGTGCCAAGAAGCACCACATAAGGAAGGAAAGGTCAATCCTGCACCTCTGTCTCTCACAAAGTAGTGGAGTATCTATAACTTGAGATATCTGTAAGCCCATCTGTGTTATCATAAAAGAATATAGAGCTGAAAATGCATATAAATTGTTATTAGGTGCATTATCCCACCATAATGTTATCTATTAAAATTCACCTGTCATCCAGAGCATCTGAATGAGAGTCACTATCCCTTGATTTAAATATTTTTTATACCTATGTAAGATTCACACACACAAGGAAGGTATTGACGCAACAATTGTTGTTAAACTATATCAAGGTCACTGACAATGGTTGAATCTTGGATCATATTTCTACTCATTATCTCTGATATTGAATGAGAACTTATGATCCTGGAATGTTAAATCTGATAAATCTTCACAAACTTTAGAAGAAATCTTTTATCCCTAATGGCATATCATTGATCATTGAATATCTTCCCAGAATTCAAATCTGGAAATGATCTTGACTTTGGTCAAAATTGCAACTTGTAAATGAGGACTCAGATATTATCTGACGAGTTTATAAGGTATACTTCTTCATGGAAGTTGAGGGATATCAGGAATTTTTCCACTTAAAAGAATCCTAATATCCCCTCTCAGAAGGAACATTTCTGAATCTCTTGACTGAGAGTTTCTATCCATGAAGGTGGAAGGCAACTTTTCTATGAAAAGGGTTTTCTTGCAGGTACACTTGGATGTTTGGAGCTCTGAGTGAGTGACATACTATGAGACTGAGTGACAAACACTTGAGTGTAGAGTGGAATGAAACACAATGTGAGATCACCAAACATAAATCACATATTTGCACCGTGAGGAAATGGTTACCATAAATAATCTCTTCACTTGGTTGTTTGATCCTAAGATTTTACTCTGATATATTTTGAAGGATTACTCAACTAAGGGGGAGAGATTATGAAAAGATTATAAGGATTTGATAGTCTTTCTGAAACTAAAAAGGGGAGTTTCCAACTTTATTGTACTAAGGAGGGGATTCTTCATCTTAGGGGGGAGATTATGGTTTCAGTTCTGTATTCCAAAATATTTTCTATGAGTTTTATGGGAAGATCTGAAGATTATTGAAGATAGTATTTGGAAGACGTATATATCTGCAACTTTATATATGGGAGAAAAGAATCTGTTTTCTGCTGAAGCTGAAGGTTTATAAAATATGGGGTAGATATAAGATAACATTATTTCTAAGTCCATAAAATATTAGTTGAAAGCTGATTGAAGATTTATAATTGTGGTTAGTTGAGTTATCCTCCAAACTGTGGTTTCTCCAATATTATTTGACCGTCAGGTGTAATAGCCAAATAGGGGGAGATTGTTGAGCAAGATTGAAGCTGTATGTATAACTCAACAATACTGGTTTGGATAACTCAACATAGAACAAAGGACTTGAAAATAATCTATGTTCCACTAGAATCAGTACAGATTGTTTATTGGGTATATACATGATGGTTTTGGTAACTACAGTGAAAAAGACGTCAACAGAGATCCGTATGAAGTTCATTAACATGTTCAAGCAACGGAGAATTAAGGTTGAAGTCATTCAAAGCAATTATCAGGATCAGTGTGAAGACCTCAAGGATTCTAAGTGAAGTTGTTTGTATCTGGTTGAAGACTTACAATGATTTGAGAATATTATAGTACGAAGGTCTGAGAACGGAACTAGTCACCTGTGAATCAGACTATTGCACTAGGTCTCAGTGATTCATGAAAGGAAACTAAGTACTATCATTAGAAATATTTTTAAGTGAGGATTAGTATTTAGATATACAGGTTTTATGGTTTATACGAATACTCAAGAGAGAAGACTTGAAAACAGGACAACTTAGGGATTGCAATGCTTTATAAAAACCAAGTCAAAGTGATCATTACCTTGTAGTAAAAGTCACCATGGTCAGTGTATTGATTATTAGAAGCAATAGTCTTGAAGTATAGTTTAATATCTTAGTACAGGAATTGGTTTTGATTTAATAGGAGCATCTGGGAATAAATTAGAGCAAAAATGAAATCAAAAGTGTATGTTCATTACTCTTGTAGCAACTTAGAATTATTTACTTGATCAAAATAATTCTAAGGCTCTAACCGGTTCATACAAGGGAAGAGGGAACTTTAAAGTTATTTTAAGTCCTAAGTTATGCATACAAGGGCTCTAAGAGAGGTAGAACTCGCTACCTAGCTATACCAGGAGTACTTGGTCGCAAGTTAGAATGAGCTTATGAATAAATAAAACTCCCATGTGGCTATGGCCCACAATCTCATATTCCAAAGCCTCCAAGTAGCAAGGCAATTGCAACTTAGCTTGAAGAAGGCTATAAGGCTCGCAACTAACTTCCTACTTGCTGGTACCAATCGCCACTTAGTCACTACTAGGTGAATGAAGTCGCAACTAAGGAACTACAAGGGGGATGTTATTCGCAAGTTAGCAAAATGGCTAAGGTAAGCTTTCCCTTACCTTCTAGTCGCCAGTAATTTGTTTGAAAGCCTTGTAGTCGCCACTTGAATATATCCTAGCTTAAATTCCTTTATTGGACACTCTACTCGCAAGTAAGGAATTAAAATTTAAAAACAAGTGGTTTCAAAGTCTTCTAGTCGCAAGTAAGAAGGGAATGCTCTCAGGGGACGCAAGTTATATTGTTTTACAGGTTGTCAATTTAAAATGAATGGATGTAAAGCAGCCACGTGGTCCTTTCTCTCTCTACTCTACCTACCACCTATATAAACAATTCAGATGGAATTGAAATTGTATCTCTCCAACATTGAATAGTGCGAAGTTCTTGCAAAATATTCTCAGCATTTTGAAAAACTTGATTTGACAAGGAGAGTTCATGCCCATTTGTTTACTCACCATTTAAAGACTTACAAAGTTGATACACTCATCATTTAAAGTTTTTTTGATTGTATTTAATATCATTTGATAAGAGTTTTAGATCTTTATAGTGATAAGAAGAATCCTAGTTTGATAGCATATTGTGTTGGTTCTTTTTATACTTGTTGCTTCGAATCATTTGTATTCGGAGTTGTTAGCAAATCCTCTTGGTATCTTATACTTTGAATAAAAACATATTTTCCCAGAAATCTCTGTGTTTGTTTATTTCGTTTTCATAGTTTCATTATCCGCTTCATTTATTTATGAAAAATGAAAATATGCATTTAACCCCTCTGTATGTACCTTTTGGACCTAACATTTTAAACTCGAGTTTTGTTTACGAAAAATCATGTTCATTTAGTTATTTTAACTTTTAGCATAAAAATAAGGTAAATATTTTGATCTTTTAGAGTATGATTTTAAAAAAGATTATTGGGTAAGTTTTGACGTTTAAATCTTTTTATGCTTTCCGCTTAAGCTAAAAAATAGTTGTGAAACTCATGTTGAGCTATGTATCTACTTTCTTTGGAAACAATTTTTGAACAAAAATGCTTTAAAAATAATTGTTTTAGAAATTTATGGTTGATTTAAGTCATAGTCAATGAATTTACACTTATTTTATTATTAATTTATAATTTTTACCTCTCCTAAAAATTCGCGAGCATTTTCAAGTATGACAACCTTGATAAATAAATTATTTCAATTATTTACGAGAATGACTATTTTTCCAAAATTAAAAGTATATCATTTCGTTATATTTGAATATTAATTAATGAAAAAACATAAATTTATCATAAATTCCAGTGTATTTATATGAAAAGAAGTAAAATATCATGTAAAAACAAAGGTAAAATATCATGTAAAAGCATGATAAAACAAATGAAAACCCCTTGCAAGAAAAATAATTTTAGGGTTTTATTGAGTACAACTTTTAAACTCAAATTTTGTTTACTAACAATCATGTTCATTTACTTTATCATTCTCATTCATTTCTATACGCTTTTCTTTTTCTTTTTTTGGATATCTCATTCAGTTCTATACATTCCAACGCTTACCAAAAATAGTAAAAGTTTTATAATATAAATATTAACTACACTCACTTACGTCCATTACTTTCTTCAACAACTGACTTTATACATTAAATATTAATAGGATAGATAGGTCCCACTGTACCCATTTTATCACAACCTCCGTAACGAAGTCAAATGTATACATTCTAGTGAGACGGAGAGAGTAGGATTTTAACTTTTAGCATAAAAAATTAAGTAAATATTTTGATATTTTTAGAATATGATATTAAAAAAGGTTATTAGGTAAGTTTTTACGTTGAAATCATTTTATGCTTTCCGCTTAAGTTAAAAAATATATGTGAAACCCATGTTGAGTATGTATTACTTTCTCCAAATATAGTTTTTTGAAATATTATTATAAAAATTAGATGGTTTTTATAATATTATTAGAATTTAAAATAACTTATAATGTATTGGCCATTTTTTACATTATAATATAATATAAAATTTTATTATAATTTATAAATTGTCATTTATTTATTTTATAAATAAATTTTAATATTTTTTAATATTAAAAATATGAGATAATATCAATATATTTATATGTTACGAATAAGCAAATTATTTTTTTAACTGAAATGTAAATTCCCCAAACCTTCACGGGATCCTTTTTCCCCGTTCGGGTTCAGGGCGGGGATCGGGGAGGAAAAAAATCCTTATTCGGAGTTCGAAAGAGTCGGGAATCAGTATCAAATTCGGGGGTTGGGGTCGGGGTCGGGGGCGGGATACTACTCCCGATCCCGAAATGCCCATGTGCCCATCCCTAATGGTTATAGAAATTAGTCGATTTTTTAAAAATTATCGATATGTCGTTTAAAAATTGGTCAAAAATATTTAATCCGAGAGATAGATTTCAGATAAATTATTGATAAATCATATAAATTTTTTAAAAAATTATCCGATAAATTATAAACCTGTAAGTCAACTGAATAATTTCAATTTTCCAAATTCGTAATCGATGTTAGAAAGGCAACAAAAGCCAGCCAGCCAGCGACCAAATTTAAAAAATAGAAGCTCCCAAGAGGAGATTACTTGGGTGAACTTGCCCTGTTTGTTGACTTCCTAAGACACGACACAACACAACTCTCTCTCTCTCTCTCTCTCTCTCTCTCTCGATTAAGGTAACTCCTGAACTCTACTTCTAATCTCATCTATCTTTTTCATGTATCTATTTGTGTCTATGTTTTAATCTTTCAATTAATCTTACGATCTGTACAGTTTCTTATCATCCTATCGTTTAATTGCTGTTAAAGTATAGAATATAAATAAGAATTTTCATTTATTTATTAATTTTTAGCTAATTATTTGAGAAATTTAGGATATGCTTAAATTTTTACAGTTAAGGTTTTACTGACTGTTTATTTACCCACATGTATTCTCAATTAGGTTTTACTATACATGTTTGCATTTCAGTGAATTTCAATTTTTTTAATTTGATTAAAATGGTTGTGTATGTAAATTGTAATTTTTACAGGTTTCCGGAAGTTGTAGAGGTGTAGAATGCTGTATATACTAAGCACATTGGATTTTACGTGCGATATTAGGTGCCTTGTAGTTTGTTAGAGATTAAATGTAATTATTTGTTGTGTTTATGTGTTGCAGTTTTTGTGATGGGTACTGATTATCGAGTGAGTGTGGTTGCATTTTTTATGCTGTTGCTTTTGGCTCCAACTGTGTTTTCTTCATCCGGTGATGGATTGATTAGAGTTGGATTGAAGAAGAGGAAAGTGGATCATGTGAACCGTCTTGCTGGAGGTGTGAACTTGAATGAAGGTAATGCTGGGAGGAAGTATGGTCTTCGTGGTAATTTAGGGGATCCGGATGCTGATATTGTTGAGTTAAGGAATTATATGGATGCTCAGTATTACGGTGAGATTGGTATTGGTACCCCGCCTCAAAAGTTTACCGTGATTTTTGACACTGGAAGTTCTAATCTTTGGGTGCCTTCTGCAAAGTGCTATTTCTCAGTGAGTTTTTTTTATGTTCTAAAGATGGGAAAGGTTTATTTTCCTTGGTATTTCGTTTGCGGAACTTATATTTTGTATGTAAATGCAGGTTGCTTGCCTCTTCCATTCCAAGTATAAGTCTAGCCATTCAAGTACCTACAAAAAGAATGGTAAGGGTTTCATTCTGTTTTTATTAAATTCTTAATTGTCTTTAAAATGTTTTGTGTTTCTCATCAAATTAGTAGTAAATTTGGTAGAAGAACTAGGTGGTCCGTGGACAAATAGCGGTACAAGTATGCAAATTAAAGCAGAAATAGTTGTGCATATCACTTAATATTCTGTTCACATAGCATGAACTAAATCCATATACTTGAATTTGGGTGATGGTTTGCTTTTAGATTCCTTTAAATAACAAACATATTAGTTTAAATGACAAACATATTAGTGGATAGTTAAATATTTTGCTAATATTTTATAAAGAAAGGTTGAAGCTATGGTAAACACCAATTTTAATTTTTTTATCAAGCTCATATAGTACGAAAAGTGCATGTTGTGGTTATTTTTCTTGCAAATTTAGGTAGCTGAGTGGGTACTCTTTATCTCATTAACAAAATGAGTAGCTAAGACTTTGTCTATAAATTGATTAGTACACGCCTTATTTAGTAATATAGAAGATTACAAGCAGCAGAGACTACCATGTTCATACTTCTTTCTGACTATTTGGTTTATTATTTTAGTTTCTTGAAAATTTCTCCCGAGATTTGTAGGAAAAGAAATGAAATGTATAAGCCACTATAAAATCAATAAAAGCTTTAGTAAAGCGTTAGGGATCACACATGTTCTACATCCTAAAAATATCAATGCAGAATACTGTGGATGTACACAGGTGATAAGTATCAACTTTTTTCTATTCTGAACAGGCAAATCTGCTGCAATCCATTACGGAACTGGATCTATCTCTGGTTTCTTCAGCCAAGATAGTGTTGAAGTTGGTGATCTTGTTGTTAAGGAACAGGTAAGGCATTTCTTTTACCAAGTCATATTTGGATGGTTCTTATTATTTTTTTTTATTTACTTCTGATATTCATTCTATGGCATCACTGGTCGCCAGGATTTTATTGAGGCCACCAAAGAGCCAGGTGTCACATTCTTGGCAGCTAAGTTTGATGGCATTCTTGGACTTGGATTTCAAGAGATATCTGTTGGCAATGCAGTTCCTGTTTGGTAGGTCTATGTACCTACTACCATTATATTTGTTAACTTCGGTCTCTATTGAATTATATTAGGTCCCATATATGACCTTTTATTAAGTTTCTACTGCAATAGCAATACTGTAGCATAATTGCGGGCAATTTTTATTTTGTTTATGGTCTACAGTATCTTAAAGCTTAAGCTCTCGTAATACATATACCAGATACAGAGCTTCTCTGCCTCTTCTTTCTTTTTCTCAATCCCTCCCTTCTGTCTCTTCAAACTTGACATTTGACAATGTACCGATTTCCTTGGAAACAAGTTACTTTTGCTTTTCCCCAGAGCATATTTAGTTTTTATTGTAACTCAAATTCTAAGATGACCGTGATATTAAATTTGCAAATAGGTACTCTATGGTTAATCAAGGTCTCGTTAAAGAACCGGTTTTCTCATTTTGGCTTAATCGCAATGCGGAAGAGGGTGAAGGGGGTGAAATTGTTTTTGGTGGGGTTGATACGAATCATTTCAAGGGCGAGCACACATATGTTCCTGTGTCTCAGAAAGGATATTGGCAGGTGTGTCTTTAAAGTATTCCCCATAATTGTTTCCGTTTCCATCTTGCATCTGGTTTACTTTATTTCAGTATATTTATATAAGTTTTCATTTCTTTCAGTTTGACATGGGCGATGTACTAGTCGGTGGTGAATCGACTGGTAATCTTGTAGAACCTATTTTGTGCTGACTTGCTAAATAATGTTCATCATGTGTAAATTTATGTCTGTATGATTTTAGTCAGAAGTCTATGCTGGTTGTGGACCTGACTGATGCATGTTTGTTGTTTTCAGGATTTTGCTCTGACGGTTGTTCAGCAATTGCCGATTCTGGAACCTCTTTGTTGGCTGGACCAACTGTACGTATTTTATTGAACTTGAGAAATTAAAACTATAACCTATGATAAACAAAAATTTCTTGTAGTTGGTTGAATGCTAGTAGATTAATGTTGGAACAATGAGATTTTATTAATGGTAACCATAGCGGAACATGTCATGTATTTGTAGTTCTCTCGATTGAGATTGTATTTGCTATTACAAAGTATGTTGATTTATAAGCTTGTTTTGTGCACAGTTTGCATGGTAGTATTGCAATGTATGTTTTAAGCCATAGCTTTTGCGATTTTGCAATGTCTTTGTGAGTGATGACTTGAAAACTGGATTCATCTTCATTTTTTCTTATATGTGAGTACAAGCAAATTCTGCGTATGTGATTTCCCTTTTCTTTGTTTGGCACATTATAGAGTCTTATACATGCGTACTGCGTAGTGATAATTGTTGTCTTAACTTTGTATATAATGACTGATCACATTTTAAGTGCATGTTAACGTGTTGGTACATTTTTTTGTATTGATGTACTTTTATCTTTTATTTATTATTTTTATGTTGATGTACTTTTCTACCTAATAATTTAAAAACTCCGTGTGTCTGGTCTTCTATTATGCCCTCCAATGGTCAATTACAGTAAACGATATAGCATCCCATTTTTGATATCTGTGCTCATTGGTTCTGTTATAGTCACATCTTCAGTTTGTTTCGAGTCCATTATAATTTATCCTATATTAATGCTACTATTTGGCTGTACACATTGCAGACTGTGATTACTCAGATTAATCATGCAATTGGAGCTTCAGGAGTTATTAGCCAGGAATGCAAGTCTGTCGTTTCCCAGTATGGAAAGACCATATTGGACTTGCTGTTATCTGAGGTACATTACTATGTCTGAAACTTCACTTATTTTCCCTTGGCAATAATTAATATATTACTTTTTTCCAGCTGATTGTATAAGATATACTGGAAGTTGTTTTGTAAACATGCCTACATAGCATTTTGATTCTTGAATCCGTACGTTCTGGCTGATTATGACTAATTGGCTGTTTCTAATGGTGATCATAGGCGCAACCCCGGAAAATCTGCTCACAAATTGGCTTGTGCTCTTCGGGTAGTACTCATGATCGTAGGTCAGTTTCAACATGTTGCTTTAGTGATCATAAGAGTGATAGAAGTTGTAAACATCATTCAACTAATTACCAATATCATATATTTGCTATTACGTTGTTTACTGTAAACATGAACTGACCAGTTTTGCTTCTACCCTTGCCTACTACTTAAATAATATGGCTATAAAATGGTGACTAATATATAGTTGCACGGTACAGTATGATAATTGAAAGTGTGGTGGACATGAACTCTGGAAAATCTTCGAGTGGCCTGCATGATGAGATGTGTACTTTTTGTGAGATGACTGTTGTCTGGATGCAAAGTCAACTTAGTAGAAATCAGACAGAGGATAAAATTTTGGACTACATTAACGAGGTGAGTAGCTTTTAACTTCTCCCTCATCATTTGCTGCATACCGTCATACGTCAGAGGCTTAGGCACTTAACTCGACTGCAGCTCTGTAACCGACTTCCTAGCCCAATGGGGGAATCAGCTGTTGACTGCAACAGCCTCTCTTCAATGCCTTCTGTTACTTTCACACTTGGTGGAAAAACATTTGACCTCCCTGCAGATCAGGTAATTGCAAGATGCAACCATAGGCTTGAGATAATGTCACCTTAGTTATATTTCTTGCCATTAATTTTCACCCAAATTTTAAGTCCACGCCAAGGTTTGAGGAGTTGTCTGGCCCATTCAGTAATTTTTTTCAATATGCCTCGGGTAGAATTAGTAGCAAATAGGGACTGGTATTTTTGTGATGCTATTGTTATGTTAATTCTTGATATCTGATATCAGCTTTTAAGAATATTGTTCACAGTAGGTTGCACATAAAATGCCCACTAGGATCTTGATTGCGACTTGTGAGACTAGGGACCAGTTACGGCCAATTTTTTTTGTTTGGAACTTGCCAGTAGGAAATTAAAATTATCAAAATTTGGGTACCATATTTATATGATAATTTGGGTACCATGTGTATAATTTTCAATATATTGGCGGAGACTCTTTCCCATTTATTTTGACCACATATTCAATTTTATTGTGTCCCATATTATTGATTATTGAGGTAAATTAAGTTCAAAATTTGTTAATATTTGGCTATTGGGTTGAAATTTGAGGAATAATCCATATTTTTGTAATAAGGTCGTTTAATTTGATTGCAAAAAACATACAAGGAGAGAGTATCAGTATTTAAGTATGTTTGTGTAAAGTACATATGCGAACACCAAAGATAGTATGACTATTAAGTATGCTCGAACCATCTATGTTAATGTGGAAGTGTACACTATCTTGACATTTACTTCCATGATATCATATAAATACTTCTATGTTGAATGCACCCTGACTTTTTTCACTTTTTTCGCATTTTGCTTTTTATATTCGATGCTGGTGGCTATACGACTTACTAGTATGTCCTTAAAGTCGGTGAGGGTACAGCAGCACAATGCATCAGTGGGTTTACTGCTCTAGATGTTCCTCCTCCTCGCGGTCCATTGTGGTATATACCTCTTACTCGTGCTTTTCAAATATCAATGACATCCTGAATTGAATAAATTAACCTCTTATCTAAGTTCTCTGCACATCAACTCATTTTCCGGAAACATGACCAAATATGTTGTCAACATAAATCTCTAGCTCAATGATCCATTTGCATGGATGAAATATAGTGCTTTTCAAATATCAATGACATCCTGAATTGAATAAATTAACCTCTTATCTAAGTTCTCTGCACATCAACTCATTTTCCGGAAACATGACCAAATATGTTGTCAACATAAATCTCTAGCTCAATGATCCATTTGCATGGATGAAATATAGTCCCTTGTCGGAACTTAAAGTTTTATTTATCTTCAACCTGTATCTTATTTTGAAACAAATTACCTCCAAATTATTTTTATGTTTGGGGCTGGGTTGAGCAATTTAAAAATTCTGGCATTGTTTCTCTTATGCAGGATCTTGGGGGATGTTTTTATGGGAAAATACCACACAGTATTTGACTACGGGAACATGAAGGTGGGATTTGCCGAAGCAGCTTGAGCGTGTCATTTAACTTGTGTTTACATTTTGCTGAATCCGCTTGATTGTCCCTTCACAAATGTTTATATTTAAGTAACCCCGCTTTATGAATTTGCAACTGTGTGGGGGAGGCAGCTCGCTGTTGCACCAAACATGATTTGTACCTTTGAACTATTTCCTGTAAATATTGAAATACAAAAGCTTGCTAACTTATATGATAATAATACAGCGATTCCAACAAATCATCATTGCCTGCTCAATGCCCATCCATATCTTAATTTGGGAAAGCGACATTGTTTGTCCAAGGCTGGGTTTAAATACTAAGCCAATAAGTGTAGCAGCTACTGTCTAATTAAAGATACATAAGAGCCTGGTCCAATGGCCATGGCAATGACGTGAACTTTGCAATGTAGAGAGGTTAAAATTTAGAAGAGAAATTATATAAATGCAAATTTAGAAAAATAAAAAAAAGTTGTTCAACTGCTGGAACGTAGCTGATGCTGTCTTTTGGATACTCTTCGGCGTCGGGTGCTTAATTTTGTAGTTTCACAGTACTCATTTTTTTTCTAAAAAAAGTCTTCATTTATACATTTTGTAAGGCAACATTTTATGTACAACGATGAAAAATGGGAAATGTAGTAATAAAAAAATAAAGTAAAAACATACAAAATCAAGTCATTTGGTGATTACTTTTTTTTAGGTTTAATTATAATTTAACCCTTAAAGTATAGCATGATATTCACATTAATCCTTGAACAAAAAAATTATATATTTTGACCTCTTAGCTATATGTTGTGTACACTTTAACCCCTTGGCTGATTTTTTTCCAATATTACCCTTAAAGGTTGTATAATTCGACCCCCTGAACTATGAATTTTGTACACTTCAACCCTTTAATCATTTTATTTTACTTGTTTTGATTTTTACAAAAAAATTATTTAAAATTACTTAGAATCTAATTATTTATAATATTAGTTAGTTTATAAAATCAACTAAGTTTTAATTTATATTGGTAATAATTGCATATATCCGAAGATATTAATAGTATATTATAATTTTGCAAGTTTTCATTATAAGTAAAATTGATAATTATAGCCAGATTCACGGAAAGTAAACTAAATATAATAAATACGTAGTTAATTAGTATATTATACATTTATATATATTTTATATTATTTAAAATAAAAATGACAAGAAAATGATTGACGAACAATATTGCCTATCTGATTGCGGACATAATAACCCTTGAAGTTGAGGGCATTGTTGGAAGAAATTTTTACAAAAGGGTTAAAGTGAACAAATCTCATATTTGAAGGGTTAAAATATACGACTTTTTTCTTTAAGAGTGTCATACTTGAAGGGTTGAGTTATAATTAATCTTTTTCTTACTTAAACAGTGGTAAAAGAACTATCATGCATAATGCTTATTACTTGATCACATCATTGCACAAATCAGTGATCAATTCAAATAGTGTAACATGGTAATATTACACTCAATAACAGAATATGCAGCTGCCATATCAAGATGAACGGTCTCAAACGTTGCATAGCCTCTAGCAAACCGAAACTTTCCGGTGCCAGACACCACAGATACTTCTCTGACTCTTTCAAACTGAGGACTAGCTCCTTGTATTTCCAGAGTGCTGCCCTTGTATCCTTCATTAGTGAAAATAAGTGATATAAGTACATGAGTATTGGATCCGTCCAGAGCCGAGGTCACGTAAATGCCTTGAGCTCGTCCTACTGGTGTTGAGCTAGCATCGAGGGCCTCGGTTATGGGATCGTCTGTGCAGAATATTGTACCGAATTTATGGAAAGCCCAGTCACCATCGGAAGACACACCGGTTATCGGGATCAATGTAGCATTGGGACCATATGAGTAGTCTTGAATGTACAATGTCATACTGGTTTCTACTGGCTCCCCAAGTAGCTTTGAATCAATTGGCATGAAAGTGGCTAGAAGCAAAATTAAGGACAAAGATACAGCAAGTGCTGTGACATGGTTAGAAAATGCCATATGTATAGTTGTATTAAGTTATATGAAGAATATAAATTTACAAGTAAATGGAGATTTGGTATATCATTCAAGAGTAGCATGTACTTATATAGATGAAGGCATGTGATGGCTTGTGTTAATTTTTTGTAGTCAACAATTTTCTACCTTGATTCTTCTTTTTGGATGAATTCAGTATTTTAAAAGACGGGAATCGGAATTAGTCGGTAAAGGTAAAGACACCTTATAGTGATTAATCGAAACACTAATTTGGATGTGATTTTTAGAACGGAGGATGGATTAATGTCATCCTCTGTTATTATATCCTAATTTTTGTATTATACAGAAACGATAAATTAAAGAACAAAGAGAAGTTTGAGCAGTATAAAATCCTATCATTATTGTACAAACACAAGCAAACATATTTATCTAAATATATCCAAATTTTTGGCTGCATTGACTACTACAAATATAAAACATTTGAATATCTGGCTTCACACCTTGACAATGTTTTCAAATATATAAAAGATTGAAGTTATACAATTTTGAGAAGAATGATCAACTTAAAAGCAATTTTCCTAAATGTTACAATAACAGTTTATTCAAAGTTTCCTTACCACAAATCTGTCAAACCATGGAAAGGACTATCATTACTTTACACGTGAAAATTGCAAAAACTAAGGGTATAGTTCACAACACATGGTGATCAACAAACTCATGTTACACAGTATGGTTTGATCTGTCAATTTATCGATACTGGAAGAGAAGTTAAGTAAGCTGCTTCATGCAACATTGCAACATGTTAGATGGTGAGACCACATCAAGTTCATTGCCATCATGTAGTCGAGTTTAATAGCTTAATTAATAGCGGTCTAGTTGTCGTCCTAATGCCTGGCCACAGAGAAGAGCATTCTTCGGAATTGGATATTCATCTCTCCATGAATGTGCAGCTGAATAAACTCGGAGATAGAACTGCTGGCCTAAGTATTGTCTAGCCCAGTTCTCAGACCGTATGTTCCACATTCCTACATTGTCTAGTGGCATATAAACTGATGTCCATGATCTGGGATACACCTACAAAAATAAGATGCAATCTTGTAAGATTAGGTCGAAAAATGTAATATTCATCCAGTGAAAAAGTAATGTATACAAGATTTTTAGTGCTTTTAAGGAATAATCTGGACTGTCTATACTTATTTTCTACCTGGACAGTGCAGCGCGTGATGGCGTCTCTTAGGTTGTAGCTTGATCTGCTTGAAACTGACCACTGCCAGCGACCCATCCTGTTCATGTCGATATATTTAAATTCTTGCATGCACCAACAGAGACAAGTATGTATTTAAAATACAAGGAAATGAACTTACCCCACAACAAAGAAGAAGTGGCCATCAATGTGCCATGATTGCAGGGTGTCCCCTGAGTTCTCAAACACCACCTCTGCAAACCCTCTGAAATCAGCTGCCATGACAGATGTCCGAAGATAATTCCAACCACCACCAGGATTATCAGGAATGTTACCTAGGTTGAAAACCCCTGAAATGTTGAAATAATCTGCGAGCTTAAGTGGCGTGTCTGCAGGGATAAATGATACACCATTGACTGCATATCTCTGTTTCCCATTGATGATTGGAGCAGAATTCGCAAGCTTAATAGTACGCGTGATATTAACCCTGCCATAATGATAAGAGCCTTGAGGGTTAGGCCTCGGCCCACTAGCTGTTAAATTTTGCCTAAGAGATAAAGCCTGATTAAGCGACCATTCTATCTCAGTGGGTGGACCATCCGAGGGAGGACCAGTAACATTTTTCGTTGAGTTGCTATAATGTAGAATGGATGTTGTTGTGAGAATTTGAGAAGTGAAACACGTAGACACAACAATGTAATAGTCCTGACATGGCTGATCAGCTGTGACCAAAACTGAGTAGGATTGGCCCAAATGAATGTCAAGAGAAGAGTATGTATTTTGGAGAGTATGAGTTCCTTCTGTTTCAACCAAAAGCATCTTGTGTCCCTTTATTCTGAAATTGATTGAGGTGGTAAGTCCTACATTTGATAGCCTGAACCTGTAAGTCTTGCCTGCCCCACAAATATAAATTATAAGACCTCAAGCTGACAAGACATTTAAAAAAAGGCATGCAAAAACAATATATTTACCTTGATCGACAGTGAAACTGGATATATTGGTTGCGCAACCATTGATTAGAAGTCCAGCAGGGAAGGGAAGACCATGTCCACCGTCTAAAACTGCTTTTAAGTCCTACCATATTCAAGAAGTTCCAGTCAAAAAAATTGGAATGTGCTAGTTTAGACTAGGATATAAGGACTTTGAAGCATGTGATGGACCCATACAGTGTGATTTTGGATGAACCAATCACCAGAGAGTATGGTGAAATCTCCGGCAGGAGCTGGGAAAGGAACAGGAATCATTGGACGGCTAGAGATTGTGATTCCCCCAAATCCCCCAGCGGCCTTGTGGAAGGCAAGGGAAGGAAAGTAGAAGAAACTACCAATCTGATCTTTAAACTGTAGGATATAGGTGAAATTTTGTCCTGGTGGGATGGGGCAGTTTGTGCCATACACTCCATCCTGCCAAGAGTTTCTTCTTTGTTGTATTCCGTTCCTGCTCTCAAGTAAATTATAAAAAGTAATAAGTGAAAACTATATAGAATTATAGGCAACAAACTCAAACGGATGTATATTAAACATAAAAACAGAAGTAGCTAAGGAGAGGAGAAATGACCATGAGATGAGAAACGGTTCATCCAGATTGTTGATAATGTTGACAATCACATTGTCGTTGGTGACAGACTCAATATTTGGTCCTGGGAATTGCCCGTTTATCAAAATCCCCTGATCAACAGAAAGAGTTATTGATATACAAGTAGCCTCTAGATGTAAAAGGAGGGACGTGCTAAAAAAATGTGCAATTCTACCAGTTGTACCTGTTGTTTAACACCGAGGGGAAAAATATCACCATAAGTAATGTTCCAAGTGAAAAATCTGTAAGGGTCTTCCCCATTTATGGATTTCCATACAAGTGTTAATAGTACCAAAACGACACACCAATACTTTCCTTTACTCCTGTCTCTCATATCTGCAAAAATGAAGACTGGTTCAAGCTGTATTCACAATTGCTAAGAAAGAGAAGCTTTCTCTGTATTCATAAGTTTTAGAAGATGCTGAACAATTTTACAGATATATCAGACGTGACCTCGTCTTTATAGGACAAAAGTTCCCACTTCCCAGCTCCTTAATGAGTTTGTGAATCAGAATTAGCTGTAGTAACTTATAACAACTACCACCTTAGGCTTAGAGTATGAATCTATAAATTCAACACACATTGCTTTCATGTTTCATATGTAGTTTACATACAAATGCACTATTTACACATGGCGAGTTTTTTGACTTGATCCTCATAAACACATAACACAAAATGTAGTGTATGAAGGACAGATCACGGAAGCTAGTAAGTTGCAGATAATTAAAGTTTATAATGAGTAAAATAGAAACAACACTAAAAACAAGCTTAAATTTAGGAAATATGCACACACTTTACAAGGAGATAGATCATAGAAGAATAAGCAAAAGAAATTAAGCGTGACACATAACCTAAGCCTTATTTTTTGGAATAAGTGAAGTGGAGAATAGGTAAGAATTGGAGGACTGAAGCCAGCGTCTCAAATCACATTTCAAATATGAAATCTGCTTGTACTTTCGAAACCACTTATAGAATGGACTTTTCCATGATGATTTGGGGGTACACCTCTTTGTTAATATAATCATTAAAGTTAATCATAATTTAATTGAGGGATTTTTGTGGCGTGTCCATGGGCACACAATAACTACTGAGGGGTTGCCAAAATAGTTGTCAATCTTGTGATCTCATTCCTCATTTTATTTTCACTCAATTTAATATCAACTTGAAAACATTTTACTCCATTAGTTAGCAACATTTAGAAGCCTATTGACAATCATACGGCTCTAATAAATTGGCAACCAATGTTGTCATGCCCCGTAAGATTTGGCAACGCCTTGGCAGAGATGCTCTGATATTCATATGACAAATTTTGATCGACTATTTTCTTAATAATTACGTTATTAATAATAAGCGACATAACCATAGTCTTGTCACATATGCCGCAAATGAATGGAAATGAAGGCTAAATTTTAAGTACGCACAGGGAAGAGATGGGGGTGAGAATGTGAACCTGTGAAAGGTCTCGCTGAAAGGGAAAGGAGTCGCTCTGTGATCAGTTAGTTAAATTTGACAAGAATTCTATGAATATCAATTATGTTCTCGGTTTCTTGTTTATATGCAAAAATATCAGTTTACATGTCAGCTTAGTCAGTTAGTTACCAGATTATTGCTACTGTCTACTACTACACAGCGAACAATGAACTAGAAGCAACAAAAATTCAGCTACAAAATCTGGGTTTGAGGTCAGTGAGGTGTGTGCTTCCATGCTTTAACCTTACATTTTCGAGAAAATAAAGTCTGAGATTTATCAGAATTTTACTATGGAGATGGTCAAATGAGCTCAGCTAGCACAATTTTTAACAGTTGTGGAATTAACAGCTGAAGTGTAATTGTGGAATTAAGTTTGCTGATAGGTTTGATCCAGTTTTAGCTAATTTTCATTTGGCGAAATTTCTGATAGTGACATCTCTGTAGATGACGTTTTGCTTAAAAATTAGACCAATATTATTTACTCAAATATATACAATTATGCTAGTAAGAAAGAGAGAGGAAGAGGAGAAGATAGATGAGAGAAGTATCTATCTATCTATCTATCCAATGTGAAATGTGAAACAAGTGAGCAAATAAGGCGGGGGATAGAAAACGTATCATGCAACACTCAAGCCTGGGCGATATATATGTATGCTTACGCCTATAAATTCATACAACTCCCCTCTCCTTTCATCTTTCACTTGTAATAATATTTTCTTCCATTTTTCTCTCTTTCCTCCTTCCCTTCCTCCTCTCAAACTTTCTTTCCTTCTTCACTTAAATCACTTCATAATAGACAAATCAAAGTCTCCTCCTCCTGCCCTCTAGCTAGTCAGCCTTCTAAGTTTTCGAAAAAACGTTCATAGCAAGTCATAGAAATAGATATCGAAAAAAGAAAATCGATGGTGTCACAAGGTGGAAGGGGTACTGGAGAGGGAGTAGGACATATGCAGGTGTTAAAGAAAGGGCCATGGACAGCAGCTGAGGACGCTGTGTTGTTGGAGTACGTAAAGAGGCAAGGAGAGGGCAACTGGAATGCTGTGCAGAAGCATTCGGGGTTGCACAGATGTGGCAAGAGTTGTCGTCTCAGATGGGCTAACCATTTAAGGCCTTTTCTCAAGAAAGGTCCTTTCACTCCTGATGAAGAGAAAACTATCATTGATCTTCATTCCAAGATCGGAAATAAATGGGCTCGTATGGCTGCTCAGGTAATCTTTCATTAATATCATCCATATCTTGTCCGACTAAACCTTCTAAATTTCTTAAAGTTATACGTTACCTTCTTGGATATATTCACTACAAGAAAAATGGACATTTCTGGCCGACTCATTTTCGGCTGCTAATATTATTAAGAACCGCCTTCACTTCCAATCATATCTATTTTGTTGATCCGCCTTCACTTCCAATCATCTATTTTGTTGCTTGAATCAACCAGAGTACCCACCAAATAAAAAATTTATATAAAAGTTTTTGAAAATTCCCTATAATTTTCAATCTTTCTTCTTTTGGCTGAAACAATAAACTGTCATAGGGCAATACATGTTGAGCTTTTTATAAAACTTGTACCATAAATAGTAATTTTTGAATCCTAGGCATCAAATTTCTTGAAAAATATTAGTTCTAAATCTTGTTTTGGTCCAATCACCCATTCACACTAGACTGTTAACTATAAATAGTAACTTGCTCACGTATATTCTGCACTGCAGCTCCCTGGAAGAACTGATAACGAGATTAAAAATTATTGGAACACAAGGCTAAAGAGACGTCAGCGAGCTGGTTTACCAGTTTACCCTATGGATTTGCTCCAACAACAATACAGCCATCAGCCTCCTAATATCTCCGTATCTCCATCCTCCTCCTTTGCCACTATTATATCTGCCGCGGCTGCCTCATCACCTTCAATGTCTCATCAAAATCATCAACGTTTCCAGAACCAAAATTCCCTAAATTTTATGAATAATTGCACACCACTCGATCTTCTAAACTACCCTTCGTACTGCAATAACATGAATGGTACCAACTCCAATATCCCATTCCTTCCCCGCGGGCTAATTAACAATCATGGTTTTTTACTCAGAAATTCACCATTATTCAATCAATCATTTTCGGGGAAATTTCTGTCATTTGATGCTAATCTTGGCCATAACAGTACTCGTCCTGATCCATTTTCTGCTAGTACTACTAACACTATTAGCACCTCAATTGATCCGATGAGATTATCTGGTATGGGCACAGATAACAATGAGCTGCCTTCAATCCAAAATACAATACAAACTTCTAATAATTCGGGGTACATGGAAAGCGATGATGTGATGGGTGGAGCATCAAGTGGTGGTGATGAAGTATGTAATAAGATTGCAAGAGGCGCTAGTGGCTTACTAGGTGATCTACTCCAGGAGTCTCAAGATATCAAGCGTTGCGAGGATAGTGAGGATTATAAGGACATAAATGGACAAGAAGACCGACTATCTGAAGATGCTTTTCAAGATTTTAAGAGTTGCAACATTGGCCTCACGAGCTATCCTAAACATGAAGCACATAGTGGAGTTTCCATGTCAGATCATTCTATCAATGGTTAGTATAATTACATAGTTGAACTTATAATCATTTGTTGCAAATAAATTTGAATTCATTTTTAATGGCGTTGCATTGTTGATATGTAGGAACGAATCATGAAAAGGCAAATGTAGCAGATGAGATGAATATCATGGATGATGATCTTCTGCGTTTACTGGACTGCCCTTCACCGGCGTGCATTCCAGATTGGTATGACGTTGGCAGCAGTACTAATACAAGTAACTATTCGAGCAGAGAACCATCAAATGTTACAACTAGTTACTTATGCAATGTAAAAAAAGATGAAGATGTTGATTGGGACGAGAATTATTGCTGCTGGAATAACATGCCTCCTGTTCTTAATTCTTAGCTACTAGCAACATTCCTTTCATCTAGCTGAACTTCATTACTCTATTATTTGCTACCTCCTTTGTTGTAACAGTATTAGCAATTTTAAGTTTTTAGAAGAATGCTTGTGTCAGACAGTTGTTCTCCCCATTTCACTTTCATTGTAGCAAGCTTGTTTCTTCCCTGGAAAATTTGTCCTTTGCCATTAGATTGCAATTTCTCTACATTGACCAAGTAATAGGTAATATGGTTGTCTAAACTGTGCATTAGCAACTCTGTTTAAGAACATTAGCGACTCTCTTTGAAGACTCTTGATTTTTTTAAAATGGACGAAAACAAGTAATAAAAAGATAAATGTGTTAAATATTAAAGTGATCTTAAGAAAAATGTCATATATCATTTTTGTCACAAATCTTAACCGTATCATTTGAATAGTGAACTCATAATAAATATTAATATTATTGAGTTTCACATATATTTATTAAATGTTACCACAAAATAGTTATAAACCCTAATATTTAAGATAATATTTCTAAATTTTATACAGTCTATATACTAATTATTTTTATTTAAATAAAAATAAAATACCTATAAATTTAAAAATAAATAGTAGATATATATTTAGAAACCTAAGTATATTATCTAATATAGTATAATTTATAACTTTTTATTGGGCTGGAGTAACATTCAAAAAAAATATATATATAACTTTATAAAAAGAGTAATGCTACAGGTACAAAAATAATTCCCAAAATAACTTTCAAAAAACATATGGTATGTTATAATTGTGGGACCATCTTTAATTCAAAGATAAAATATTTTCATCTCATTTTTATAGTTAACATTTTGGGGTGAAAGTGTATCAAATTTGCATTCATCACTATCTATTTTAGTTCTTTTAAGGAGAAAAAGTGAAATTAATTTACCTACTCTTTACTTTCTTTTCTTTTAAAACTGAGAATAAGGATAAGGGAGAAATTGAAAAGATAGAGAAAACTAAAATTTATCCTACAATAAATTGTTATATTTAAAAGTTTAATGTATCCAATAATAAATTAAATAATTGATTTAGACTCTCTTTTGCATTAAAACTATGTAACTCGCTAAATATTCAAAAACATTTTTACCTAACAATTGAGCTATATTTTAATATCCTACCCAATGATCTTACAATATGCATCTCTCAAATTTTCATTCTAATTCTACTTTTATCAAAATATGCATGTCTCTGATTTTTAACATATAACAAAGTTGAAATTATGAAAATGATATTGTTTTAAGTTTAAAATTGTTTAGCTTTGTTATCAATATATATTAAAGGTGTTATTTTAAGTAATGTAACACTCACTACAAGAAAATAGGGTAAAACGGACCGGACATAACCGACCGACGTCGATTTGGTCACCTTAAAACTGACAGACGTCAGTGGTCGGTTATATGCCAACTAAACGACACTGTATCGATGGCGTGGCACACATAAAACCGACCATCCACTAGTGGTCGGTTTTACTGGAAAAAAATGACACCGTTTTGCTGATGAGTCACTTTTAAAACCGACCACCTACATGTGGTCGGTTATATCCACAAATTCTGCAGGTTAAAACCGACCATATCTAGTGGTCGGTTTTGTAGAATAATAAAAAATTAATTTAAAGTACAAAAAAAAGTACCCGTTACAGAGAAAACGGTGTCGTTTTATTCTTCTGCCTAAAACCGACCGCAGACGGTCAGTTTTAACCTATTTTTTTAATTTTTTTATTATATCCCTCATTTCTTGATTTTGGGCAAAAAATTAACAAGACACAAGTGATTGGGGATTGAAGTGGAGGAGTTTTAGAAAATTGTAAGTTCCTTCTATATTTTGTAATTAATGTGTGTGTGTGTTTATGTTGGTGTATGTATTAAATGTTGTTGTATGTATTTAATATTTTTATTTTTTTATATAATGTTCGTTGTGAAAATTGAAGTTTGGTGGTAGATAATTTGTAAGTTAGTTTTATTTATTGTAATTATAGTGTGTGTGTGTGTTTTATGAAATACGTGAATAATTATGAGATTAATGATAAATTATTTGTTAAATATGTTTTTTTAATTTAAAAAAATATTATTGTAGATGAAAACCATTGATCGAAGTTGGATTGGTAATCAATTGCAAAGCGATAAAATTTCATTGACCCCGGAATATAGAATTGGTGTAGAAATTTTTTTAAAATTTGCTAGCGAAAATGGAATGGAAGATGGTACAATGAAGTGTCCGTGTAAACATTGTAAAAATTTGAATTGGTTAAATATTGATGATGTTAGATTTCATTTGCTCATTAAAGGAATGCTTGAGGGTTATACCGTGTGGATGTCGCACTGTGAAAAAATAGGAAGAAAACGTAGTCGAACATCAAATCACCGTTATTGTGTTCGGGAACCTTCGAGAGTAGAATAACCGGTAGATTTGAATGTGATGTTACATGATTTAACCGGTGAAAATTATTAATTTTATGAAAGTACGGATACGGGAACTATGAATGTCAAGAAGCTCCAAATGATAGTGCTAAAAAATTGTACGAGGTTATTGTTGAAAATGGAGCACCTAGCGAAAATGGAATGGAAGATGGTACAATGAAGTGTCCGTGTAAACATTGTAAAAATTTGAATTGGTTAAAGATTGATGATGTTAGATTTCATTTGCTCACTAAAAGGATGCTTGAGGGTTATACCGTGTGGATGTCGCACGGTGAAAAAATAAGAAGAAAACGTAGTCGAACATCACATCACCGTTATTGTGTTCGGGAACCTTCGAGAGTAGAATAACCGGTATATTTGAATGCGATGTTACATGATTTAACCGGTGAAAATTATCAATTTTATGAAAGTACGGATACGGGAACTATGAATGTCAAGAAGCTCCAAATGATAGTGCTAAAAAATTGTACGAGGTTATTGTTGAAAATGGAGCACCTATTTATCTCGGCAATACAAATTACACAAGATTAAGCTTTACCACCAAATTATTCGATTCGAACCCGAATGATCCGACTCGGCACATGACAAATGCGGAGGAGCGAGAATGGCGAGAAAGGCGACCTCGATCACATTCGAGTGGCATATATGGAGAGAAACCGTCATTGAAGCCATATCGCATTGATATCTCCGATGGACAGTAAGTTAAAAAGTTTTAAATTGCATTATTCCTATATGTTTATATTTTTGGTTCATTGTTCAATATTGTTATGTGAATTGTTAATGTTTATTGTTTTCTTTTGTTTAAATATAGTATTGAAGATGATACGGCTAAGAAAACACTTTTGGCTATGATTCGGGAGAAGTGGCCTCTTGGGCGTTACACTTATACCGATATCGAAGAACGTCACCCGGGTTGTTTGATTGCAAGAGTTGAGGACTTTCAAGTACGTTAAAATTCAATTTTTTTTTATAATTGTCATTTATTTCTTGATTTTATGATGCATTTATCTTTGTTTTCTTTTTTTTGCAATTTTAGCAATATTATAGGAATCTTAAGGGGTAAATCCGTTCAAAGGCCCAAAAAATTGTGGAAGATCACATTAAAGTGACGATAAAAAGGACTTTGAACGAGTTTAAGAAGAGGGTGGAGCGAAAAGCAAGGGAGGAGGGCGTGGGCAAGTTTGTCTTTGAAGCCGCCTTATTGGTCTGTTCCTTTTTGGAAGAACCTTTTGGAGTATTGGGAGAAGAACGAAGGACACTTGCACCAGTCATCGGTTGGATCCGCCAACCGACAACAAGTTGAAAGATTGCATGATCCTGGTGCAAGGTCATTCAATAAAGTTCGGGAGGTAATATTATCATATTCCATCACACACACATACATACACGTTCACCATATTATTATATTCCATCTCACACACATACATATTTAATATAAGTTTATTTAATATTTTGAAAGGTAATGACGACCAAAAATAAGAAAAAGCCGACGAAACTCGAGGTGTGGGATAAATGTCATAGGAAAGTTGGATCCGATCCGGAAAATCCCGTCTACACTACATCGGCCGCCATGCGTATTGCGGTAAATGCATTTTATGTGATTTTATGACCATTTATGTGATTTTAAATGCATCTTTAATAAGTGAATTTATATGTATTTTCATGTGATTATAAATGCATTTTTATGTGTTTTTATGACAATTTTATGTGATTTTAAATGCATATTAAATAAGTGAATTTATATGTATTTTTATGTGATTTTAAATGCATTTTTATGTGATTTTATGACTATTTTATGTAATTTTAAATGCATCTTTAATAAGTGAATTTATATGTATTTTCATGTGATTTTAAATGCATTTTTATGTGATTTTATGACCATTTTATGTGATTTTAAATGCATCTTTAATAAGTGAATTTATATGTATTTTCATGTAATTTTAAATGCATTTTTATGTGATTTTAAATGCATTTTTAATAAGTGAATTTATATGTATTTTCACGTAATTTTAAATATATTTGTATGTGATTTTATATGCATTTTTATGTGATTTTAAATGCATCGTTAATATGTGATTTTATATGTATTTATGTGATTTTAAATGCATTTTTATATGTGAATTTATATGCATTTTTATGTGATTTTAAATACATCATTAATATGTGATTTTATATGTATTTATGTGATTTTAAATGTATTTTTATATGTGATTTATATGCATTTTTATTTGATTTTAAATACATCGTTAATTGTTTTAAATGAATTTGTAGGAACGATATGTCGCCATTCTCGAGCGCATGCCCGTGGAGGTTACACAAACGGGTGATCGCGATGAGCCGTGGGATTGGTGGATGAAAGCCTTGGAGGTCCCCCAAGGTACAAGGCCGAAAACGAATTATGTGGTGTGGTTCCCCAATGCTCAGGCCACTGATCGTTTACCTACACTTACTACCCGGTACCGAGATTCCACACGGAATGAAGCAGGCTCATCCTCATCCGCTCCGAGACAACGTGAAGCCATCCCCGACAATGTATATCTTGCCATCATGAGGAATGTGCTTACGGAGATTCATGTTAATCCAAATCGTTTTGCTCGCCAACTTTTCGATGCGGGGATAACTACATTCGCACGAACCGCTCTCGAGGTCTCGGATCCATCCTCCGATCCTAGCCAAAGGTTGCAATGGAATAACCTTATCGGTGGCGAGATCGTGCATATTGTGGGCTCCTTGATTGAAGATATCGTCCAAAAGACGGAAACTCGTGTTGCGGAGGTATAATTCTTGACCTTCTTGTTTATTTATTTATTTTCATTCACATGTAAATTTTGTTTCTTCTTTTTAACTAGTTTAATTAAACTTATGTATTTAGGAAAACAATCGGCGTGCAATGGAAGTCGATAAGGATTACACGTCCGAGGATGAGGCCTCCGATGATGAGGACTTTGATGATGGCGGCGGTGATGGCGGTGGTGATGGCGGTGATCGCGGTGGATCGTCCGATGTTGATTTGTCGGATTAGTTTACATTGATCGATTTTAAGACTATTGTAATTTGCTACTTTGATGGTTATGGGAAGTAAATTTAATACGTTGTTATGGTTTGATACTTTGTCGGTTATTTAAGATTGCTTATTATGTAATGATATGGTATGATCCTCCGGTTATCGGAGTTTGTAAATGATTTCGTTGGATTTAATTACTACTGTTTAATCATTAAATTTACTAGTTTGGTGGAATGATTTTGAGTAGTATAGGTTATTGATTGGATTGGAGATTTGGTTGTGAATATTGTTTGGTTGTGAATATTATTTGGTTGTTTGATTTGGTTTTGTATAGGGACTGCAGAAAAACCTGTAATTTTTTTTTTTTTAAAATCAGACCTTAAAACCGACCGAAAATAGGCATAACCGACCACTTTTGACCATTACAAAACCCCGAAAACCGACCGTCAGGTGACATAACCGACCATATTCTTCATAAAACCGACCGTCTCCTTCAGAGGGTGGTCGGTCTTAAGACGGTCGGTTATGACATTTAAATTAGCTTCTGAAATAAAACCGCCCGATTTGCACACTTTGACCACGGTCGGTTATGAGTTCCAGTCAACTTCTTAAAAACAGACATAACCGACCACCAACGGTCGGCACGTGTACACAGTGACCCCACATTTGAATAAAATGCCCAGGCACTTAACCGACCACTATATTGGTCGGTTATGAGGGTTAAACCCGACCAAAAGTCATAACCGACCAGGTTAAAATCGATCATGCCCCGTGGTCGGTTATGACTATTTTAACCAACCATATTGCCTCTTAACCGACCGTAAAAAACGGTCGGTTTTGTCCTGTTTTCTTGTAGTGACGGTAACTCATGCAAAAAGACCATTAAATACATTAAGGCAAACTACGTGGGAAAATTGTCACCCTAAGACTCAAACTCGTGCATATTCAATCAGAATATATACAAACTCATAAAAGATTTCTTGTAATTTAATAAATATTCTTAACATATAATTGTTTGTCTAAAAACCACGTGATATTAGGGAACTATCAAGCTAAATTTGTGTAGATATCCCCCGACATAAAAGTACATTTTTAGGTAAAGGCTTTGAAGAATTAGATGATTAAAAGTTTTTTTTTCATTTATCTTAACATCAACCGAATAAAAACATTTCTCGCGCTCTTAGGTTTCTAAAATTCACTAGAAAATAATACATTTAAATAATTCTTCTAATTTGATTATAAATCTCAGTTAATTAAAAAAAATTATTCTTTCGATCAGATGTTCGAATCCCGAGAGAATAACTTATGATTCACATACTTTTGCAGACTATTGAAAAAAAACTCAATATATAAAATTCAAATTATTGACTTTCTCATTGAAATGAGTAACATTTAATTATGTATACTTTGAATTAATTTACAAATACAAATTTTTTTTGTTGATGTGTTTCTAATTAATTATGGAATAATTTAAAAGAATAACCTAATAATAATGCTTAAAAAAATTAATTTTGTATGTTTCAATCATTTTGTATGAATATTTTAATGTTAAACTGTTTCAACTCATTCGCAGTTCTAGAAGTATAGACCATCTTTCTGATCCTAATTCCTAACTGACTTTTTTTTATGCAAGGTCATTCAATTTTACGCGCAGAGAAAGGAACGGAGGATGAGATAGGAGGCTGCAGCTTGTGAGAGAAGATGCTTGTCAAGCATGATCCTGCAGGTTCTATCTGCCCGATCTTAACATCTACACATAATTAAAAGTGATAAAATGACGTAAATATATTCTCTTTATAAATAGTAGTATACTATTAATAGTAGCTTGCTGAGCAGGAGATGAAATTATAAAATTCATGAATTGATTTGATATTTGTGTGCCATACTTTAAAAACGTAACAGCCCTCGCTACAAATGTGAAGGATATTGCTTTTTCCAATCCCTTTGAAGCCCTCATGCTGCCTTTTTCTCAAAGTGTTTGCAAGTAGCAAGCTTTACTAGGATTCTTTCCATCTTTTCAGATTTGGTTTTGTTATCTCTGAAAAAGTCTAGCCAGCTTTGAGAGTTTTATGAATTTTTAAGTTATAGTTTTCATTTATATATACTAGTCTGTAACACGGGACCGAAATTAAAAAAATAATAGTATCATATTATTATTTGCATAAAACTGAAACTTATAATTCGTGAAAAAACAGATCTAAATATAAGTAAATATATGTTAATAATATATGTTATAATATAAGTAAATAATTTTCAGTTTATAAGTTAACAAATGTTACTAAAATCATTTGCTATTACTTAATTATTTTTAAAATAATACTATAGAAAATAAAGTTTACATAGAATAAAAGTCAATTCGTATTAATAGTTTACATTGTAGTTAGTAGTTTTTCAAAATAAAAGTAAATATATGTTATTTTACTTAATTTAATGTAACTTAATAAATTTTTAATATAATTTATAAATAAATAAAGTTTAAAGAGAATATAAGTCAATTCGTGTAAGTAGTTTGTAGTTTTTCTAAAATTAAAAATAAATATAAGGTATTTTACTTAATTTAACGTAACTTAATAAATTTTTAATATAATTTACAAATCGTTTAAAAAATATTTTTATTTTATAAATTAAAAAGACGATTGGATGAACACTAACAAAAAATAGAAGATGAGTTGTGTTAAAAATAAAGTTGATAAAGAATAAAAGTCAACTTATATCGAGTATGTACCAAAATTTGGTATTTTGATACTTTTAGCACCAAATTATAAATGGTTTTATTTATTAAGAAAGAATATAGATTTTTAATAATTAGGCTTATATGTATTGTTGTCAAAAATTTTGGATAAGCAATAATGACGACAAAAGATGAATTTTTATCACTTGCAATATCTAATCTCTGTAGCTATTTGCCATATTTTATTAGTTTAGAAATGAAGAAATTGAATTATATGTATCTGCTTTAGTTATAAACCACAATTGGGGGAATGTATCAAGAAACTTCAAGATATTGAAATATATGAGTTCTTTTTACTTATTTGGATATCAATTAAAGTACTCAAGATCGATTTCTTTTGCATGAAACCTAATGGTAAGATATCTAGAAAAATGGTAAGGATAAGACCAAGTTTAATGCTAGAATTAATATGACGATCATTATCGCAATAAATTGTACTAGAAAGTATTTTATGATATTTCTTCCGTCGCAATTTATATATTTTGTTTGACTTCTTATAATTAAATTGACTCAACTTTGATAATTAATAAAATTTATTTTTTCATTATTTTGAAAAAGTGAAAAATACATATTGAAGTAGATTAAATATATTTTATAATGATATAATTTTTATAAATATTTTTGATCATTTATTATGTGAAATTTTCAGTTAAAATTAGTTCAGTTTGATCTTAAAAAGACAAAAATGACAGATAAATTGAAACGGACTAAAGTAAAACTCACACTTTTTAAAACTTACATTTTATTTATAATTTGTTGACGTGTACAGATGATTGTATCGGATATGCATCTTACATTTCAATGTTTGATTTATGTTTTATGGAGGAATTATTAGTACACCCAAGTGTAGAAGGCACTTGCATCATACCGGTCTACAATAATGTTATAATACGTCATATATACATGTACAAACGAAGCTAGGCAATATCCTCATAATACAATTTATAAAAATTATTAGACCGATTCAATATCAATATTTATATATATACTCATAAATAATACTAGTAGAATGAGAGAAGAGAGAACCGATTGCGTGATGTGCTGCTGGATACATTGCACTGGTCTACAGTATTGCTAACTTTAGTAATTTTAGCTGACGGCTAATGCTTTTACATACCCCCATCTCTCAATTTGATATACTTGCTCTGCATAATGCATTTGACGTGCATTTATAAATTTTTTTATACACTTTTCGTTTTCTTATCTTATTGATCAAGGCCCGCATCACATGTATTCCGCCATTCAGGAAGTTCAAAGCACCACTTATGTTTAGGGAAGATCGAGCAAGTTTTATTTTTTAATAATTAGTAATATAGCTTGATGGAGGAGGCCATTGCATAAGTTATAGCAGGTAAAAATGAACGGAAAAGGCTTCTACGAAGTTGGGAGCACGGTAGGTAGTTGGTAGCAATAATTATGACATAAACTGAACGTTAAGGTGGTCGGATTAGGTAGTCTATTTTGTTGATCAGAAACATCCGTAGTTTTAGAGATTGTCGGGTTAGATTGTCGTGGGCAAAGTTAAATGAGTTCTAAAATGTGGACTTCACAACAAGTTTAATTTGGTACCTTCCTGAAACACAATCGACTGTGAACTCTGACTTTGATATGTCGGATATAGAATGGTCGTAAATGACTATGTTTCCGTTTGTTACAGTGTATATATACCACCTTCAAGTCGTAATTTGAAATTTATATGCGGTTAAATATTTGATTAAAGAAATATAGTTTTAATTTCAAATATAATAAAAATAATTAATTTCGATAAACATTATCTCCCAATATCTATAGTAAATTCGATATGGACACATATTATGAACCACTTCCCTAACTTTATGCTAGAATAGATGTGTGTTGGGCTTGTTCATCCTGTCAACATTGTTGATCTTGTCGACCTTATTGATCTTGTCGGTCTTGCAAATCTTGTTGATCTCCTTGTGACCTTGTCACCTCCAAACTCCCCTGAAACGGAAATGATAACGGGGGTTATGACCCAATAAGCACCTCCGACGTGAGAATAAGTATTCGGTAGGAGAGAGTCATAATATAAGTATGTGATTGTGTGTGTATTTCTTAAAGAGAGAAAGTAAAGAGAAGGTAGAACAAACTTATCAAAAATTGAATGTAGTAGAAATGTAATGAATTTGTGAACCCCTGCATTGAAGTGACTATGGGGTATATATAGGCACATATCGGGTGTGGGGCACATGACATCTTGTCCACGTGGGGGGACAAGGGCTATAAAACAGGATCTTGGTCGGGGGTCAGTGTCAACCTTGTATCAATTATGCATGTCCCAATGTTCAGATCATGTGTTTATATTAGTTTTGTTACGGGTGTTAACGTATTGTCCTTTTCCGTTTTGTCTTGCACCTTGTCTTGTCCATTTCTGTGTTGTCTTGCTCATACATGTCAACATCTTGTGGAACTTGTTTATTATGTGGACCTTATACGTTGTATGAACTTTGTACGCAATGTGGACCTTGCAGGCCTTGTTCTAGAATTGGGCTTGACAATTATTTGGAAGTTGGGCTTTTTAGAAATCATATATTATCATTTGCCTACCAAATAAATGGTGGCTATGAGTTTTTTTCGAGAGGATGTATTGGTCCGGGAGGACTTTGTTGATCTGATTGGTCTTTTACAAAAAAATTATGTCCCTACTTAAACTTGGATAGGTCCGAGAACTTAAGTAGAGTTTTTGTTCGCGAGGACGAGATGATCTGAGGGGACCTTGTTGACCCTGAGAGAGGTTCTTTAAAAAATTTGTTGCCCCCGCTTAAGTTTGGATAGGTCCATGTACTTAAGTAGAAGTTTTATCCGAGAGCACAAGGTGATATGAGAGGGTCTTGGTGCCTCCGAGAGGGGTTTTCTAAAAAACTTATTTATCGCCACTTAAGTTTGCTTAGGTCCAAGGATTTAAGTAAGAGTTTTGTCGAAGAATACAAGGTGATTCAAAAGGGACTTGTTGGCCCGAGAGGATTTTGTACAAATTTTGTTTCCCTCCACTTAAGTTTGGATAGGTTCAAGTACTTAAGTAGAATTTTTATCCAAGAGGACAAAGTGATCTGAGTGGACCCTGTTGACCCCGAGAGGGATTTTGTAGAATATTTTTTTCCCTTCACTTAAATTTGGATAGGTCCAAGGGATTAAGTAGGAGTTTTATCCAAGAGGACAAGGTGATTCGAGGGGACCTTGTTGACCCCGATAGGGATTTTGTACAAAGTTTGTTGCCACCACTTAAGCTTAGATAGGTTCATGAACTTAAGTGAGAGTTTTTTCCAAGAGGACAAGGTAATCTGAGGAGATCTTGTTAACCCCGAGAGGGATTTTGTAGAAAATTTATTGCCCCCGCTAAATTTTGGTTAGGTCCAAGGATATAAGTAGGAGTTTTATCTAAGAGGACATGGTGATCTGAGGATATCTTGTTGACCTAAGGTTTACTGTAAAAAAATTGTTTTCCCCACTTAAGTTTGGATAGGCTGTTAGTCCCTTAACAATATGACAAGAATTACAGAAGGGGGGTTGAATGGAATTCTTGAAACTTTTTCTCTAAATAAAAATGTTCTAACTCGAATCTATATATAAGTGTGAATTAATTAGCACAATGCGGAATAGTTACTTAAATGAATCAAAACACAAGTAATTAAAAACAAGAGTCTTTAAAAACTTTTTGGTGGATTTGAATGATTCCACCAGAGATATATATTATATATCGAGAGAACTCTGTGTGCAAAATGCTCACAGCTGCTTACAAATATTGAACAACTAAGAGTACAGAGAAATGTTAAGAATTCTGCTTACAAATGTTTCTCTGCTTGTATCTTAGATTCGATAGTTCCTTAGTTGCTACTTCTTAGTTTATATATATTACCAAGATTACAAAGTAATGAGACATGATAATAAAACAAAAACTACCTAGTCTATTACAATGCTACTTCATTACTCTATTCCAGCATCTTTGAATATCTTCATAATAGCATGGAAATGGCAATGCTTCTTTGTTCTCGAAAATCCAGTTGAATAGGCTACCACATTCCATTTGCATCCACTCGACGCATGTGATTGTGTTGTCACTGTCAACAGATATTTGAATTCTTTATCCGTCGGGTTCATAATCATCCATCGAGATATTGATCATCCGTTCGAATTCATTATTTGTTCATCCGTCGGGTAGCAATCAGGCACTTGACTTTGTTTCACTTATGCAGAATTACAAGACATCATCTATGTACAGTTAATCAACCTATTCTGCATATCTAACTAAAGTCATCATGACTTAAGTACTACTACAGATTCTAAACAATGTGTATGCAGAAATGTGTTACAGACTTATTGTTACATAAGCTACTCACTCGATGGATAATAAGTCATCATCCGTCGGGACTATTTGAGTCATTCGTCGGGACTATAAACCTTATCCGTCGAGTGCTACATAATTTAACTAAGTAAAATCTACCAAGGTGTTTTGTTAATAAAATCATCAAGTACACAACATATACACAACAATCTCCCCCAATTTATGTATACTGGAATTGTAGCCATAAATTAAGAGATACTTGATGATAACAAAACACCTTAAAAATAAAACTTTTAAAAGACAGTAGATAATACTAAAAAGTGCTTCAATTAACAAAATGTACAAAGTTTTGCTCACAGTCATTTTCAAGATGCTCCTCTTGCCTGAGCAGATCTATCTAATTCCTTGAAGGTCTGGATCTCTTTCCAAGCATTCTGTTATTTTCTTCAATCTGATTTTGGAGCTGCCTGTGGAATTCCAGTTCATTAGATTCTGAGAGATTTAGATTTCCTTGCATTTCCAAAAGAGTCTCATTGCTGGAGATGCTCAATTGGTCTTCTAATCTGAAAAATCTTCTCACACCTTTGTCATCCATGAACTTCATCATCCAGTAGGGCCTTAGATGCACTATTCTCCCTGTGTAAGGGATGATTAGAGTCTTTGGGAGTGCATCTTTAGCTCTAACACTCCTTAGCTCTTCAATCTTCTTCAGTACCAATCTTCTTGCAGTAATATTGAACCCAAAGTTCTTCTTGAAGGATGAATAAACTTTAATCAGTATAGCTTGGCTTTCTTGAAGGATCCTGTGAAGTGGCCTCTGAATCTCCTTTCCTCCTTTGTACTTGAACACTAACCTTTCAGGTAGGTTTCTGTATGCATCAATTCCTCTCACTTCATCTAGTTCATCTAGATAGAGGTTTAGATCAGAAAATTTTTTGATGTCACACAAGTACATGTAATCTCCCTTACTGACTTTAGATTGAGCTTTGACTAGAGATTTAAATTTGAGAGGTGACAACTTCACTTTCTTGACTGCTCTTGACTTTGTTCTCTTTGGCTTGTTAAGGATTGGCAAATAGAAGTCAGGAATTGGTATGTTCTTCCATTCTACTGGTTCATCCTTAGGCACTATAGGTTCACCATGGATGTTCCTGTAATGATCCACCACTTTGATATCTTCAAATACCACAGAGGGTTTTGATGCTTGAGTTGTATTTGGAGTGGATTCCTTGGGAAACTGATTCTCCAATTCCTTATCAACCATGTCCAGTTTCCTTTTAGTTCTTTTAGCCAATTCCTTGATTCTTGGAGATTTCTTCTATTGTTCAACTTGCTTCTTTGATTCAATAACTTCAAATGGCTGAGAAGGAATTTGTTGTGATGAATTTACAGCATGTAGCTTGGCCAAGATAGCAATTTGCTCTTTCTTTTGTTTAGTCTTTTTAGCATCCAGAGCAGCTTGCTTCTTTTCCAGCTTCAATCTAGCCTTTTCTTCTCTCTTTGTTTGAGCAAATTGAGGATGTCCAGCCACCACACAAATTTCTTTCCCATTCCTGAAAATTTTAGCTATTCTCCTTTTTGAAGCTGAATCAGCTGGATCTTTGTAGAAAGCAATTGATCTTGACATAAGTTTCTTTTCATCAGGTTTAGGTGTCTCATACACAGTATCCAAAGGGTTCTTCAATGATGATTTTGAGTAGTTTACCCTTGGCTTCAGAATTATTTCAGCCTTTGGAGATTTGATGCAGGATGGTTGTCCTCTTTCCAGATAGTTCATATTCATCTCATTCATACTAATTTGCTTGACTTAAGAGTGATGGATGGTTGGCTTAACTGGCTCCTTGACAAGTTCAAACTTCTTCTATATTTCCTCATCAATCTTCTCCCAGTTGACTAAACTCAACTTCTCCTTATCAGCTGTTTTTATGTTGGCTGCTGCTGCATTGATCAGATCAATACTGTCTGTAACTGGTGGCTTTGAGATAGTAATTGAAGGCACAATTACTTTACAGATAACAATCTGAAGCCTCTCCCCCTCACTTGGTCCTTTCTCCCCCTTTTTGTTATCATCAAGTTGAGTAGAGGAGGAGGTTTGAGCAACCACCAATTTTTGAAGTAGATCTGTCTGTTTGGCTTGATGAAGATGAATGGCTATTAAAGATGCTTCCATGGCTGACATTCTTGTGTCCAAGGCATCTATCTTGTTTGCAAGATCAGAATTTTTTCTTAATTGCCTCTTGATGTCAAGTATTGTAGCTTCTGGAAGTTTAGAATCTAGCTTGTCTGAAATGGCCTTCTTCATCTCATCAATATCACCCTTCATGGTGATGACATCCCTAGCATGCTGGAAGCCCTGGATTTGTTGAAGTTGAGAGAGGCTAGATGTGCCTAAAGGAGCTTCTTGATACTAGCATTAGTAGTGGTTTGAAGAGCAGTATTTGTCTGATTCATTAGTTGGATCAGGGTAGTCTTGAAGTAGTGTTCATCACAATGCTTTGAGAATGCCCATGATGGCATACCTGATCTTGAACTTGAGCCTACTTCTCCCCCTATGTCCATTGCCTCATTTTCACTATCCTCACTCCCATCACCAAATAAATTAGCTGATCCACCAGTCTCATAGTCCACATCACCAGCTGTAGAAGGTAAAGTTGTGATGGCATCCTTAGCTCTCCCATCATAGACTGTGTGGTATGCACCAAATTCAGCATTCTTTCTGCATTGCCATTGCCCTGTTCAGCTAGAAATTGATAAGCTGGAACAGGGTGAGTAAATGCCTCAGCATCAAGGGAGGTGGAATCTATAACAGCTTTAGGATGCTGAGATAGTCCCTCCCTGTCTGCATCCTGGACATTCATTGACTCACTAGCAATGACAACCATCCTTATAGCTCCAGTACCTGCATTTCTCTCATTTTCTCTCTTTTGTTGCATCAGGGTCTCACCCTGGCTCCCCACTCTCACACCCTCACCTTCACCTACTAAGGTGGAACTCCTCTCACTCTCTTTTGCCAATCCTGAAGAAATGAATTGCATAGTTTCACTCATTTCCTCTCCTTTTTCCTGAGAGCAACCCAGACTCTCACTCAAAATACTCTTCCCTCTCAATCCTAAGAGTAACTGTACAACCACTAAATCTTCTACACTTAAAATAAATAAAGTTTGAAGCTGTGCAGAGATACTCGACGGATGAGTGATATCCATCGAGTGAGTGGTGTTGCTATCCGACGGATAACTGCTGTTAAGCTTATCCGTCGGGATACAATCACTACTCGACGGATGAGCAATATCCATCGAGAGAGTAGAAATGAATGAACTGGGAAAAAAACTATTGTTGACTCTGTGCTGATTGAAGATATTTTGGGCACAGATGATACAACAGTTCCTGAAAGAATTGGCAAGTGAGCCAACAAATTATCTAAAAGATGATGCTCACTTGCACTAGATTTTGGCTTCCCAACAGAGTTAAAGAAGGGGAATCAGGGATTGATGTGTTTATCATATCCGCATCCAGAGAATTTGTTGGTGAGTTTGGTGTTTGAGGTGCTTCTATAACTAGAGATTTTGGCTGTGACTCCATATTTATTGGAGCCACATTAAACTGAATTTGTGAAGGTGCAGTGACTGCATCTTTTGCAGCAGTTTGCACAGTGTGTGTACCCTGTGCATCCCCAATGGTTTTAGACTTCTTCTTTCTAGCATAAGTTTGGGGTGAGCTTGTGTCCCTAACCCTCTTGGCCTGTGCTCTTGGTTGAGAGCTTTGTTCAATAACTACATCCTTTTGGGAGGATGCAGCTAGAAATGAGCTTTTATCCTTTTTAAGCACTGCAGTTTGTTGGGAAACTGCAGTGTGGCTAGGCTGAGATCCACTCAACTCTCCAACCTTATTCTTGGGGTTTCTTTTATGTTCACCCCTTCCCTCACCTATCTTGCCCTCCTTCACACTCCCCTCTTTGGTTTTAGTGGATTTTTCAACTGCCATCTTTTGGGAGATACCAGAGGGGGCTTTCTTTGATTTGGGTTTAAAAAAATTTGCAGTTTTGGTAGCTTGGGTAGGCAACTGTTGGGTCATTGACACAGTTGCCATAGCCATACTGGAACTCAAAGAAATTGTTGAGGTTGGAATAGTTGTAGGGATAAATGAACTTACCTCACTTACCTGAGGTGCTTGCATTATAGGAAAATAGAACAATGGCACATCCTTGTGATGATTGGCCCTGTTCAAATCTGCAATGATCCTTCTCTCTTGAACCCGGCAATCTAGTTTGTTGTTAGGGTTCTCAAGCACAATCTCTTCACAGAGGTGGTTAGCTAACATCATAAAGAATCTAGCATAATACACATTTTTACCTCTTTTATTTAACTCTCCTAATTTAAAGCCTAACTCAAACAAGATAAGATCACTGAAATTATAGAATTTATCTGTAACTAGCATATTAAGCATGAATATATTGACTGAATCAAAATTACTGATTTTTCCTGAAAAGACCTTTGTCACAACATCACACATAAAACTTCATTCTTTCCCAAGACCCATTATCCTAATGTCACTTAACTTAGAAGTAGAAAGAGCATAGTTCATGGAATTAAGCATATTGATTATATCAATGTCAGTGTGTGGTGAGGTCACAGTGTTATCAGGAATCTTGAAACATGCTTTTATAACATCACTATTAATACATAACTCTTTACCTTTAATGGTGAGTGTGATTGTCTTATCTGTTGAGTTGTAGGTAGCAGTGATCCACATCTCTTCAACAACTACACAGAAGATTGTGGGTGATTCCAGCATGGCATAATTGAGCTTGCAATTCTTCACAAAGTCCATCATCTTGTGATAGTCACCAGATTGTTGAATACCCTTGTTCACTAGTGCAGTGAAATTGTTCTTCTCATAAATGAACCCAGTTTGAGATATAAACTTTACAACAGGTGCCATTGTTAGAGAATAAGAGCTTGAAGAGAAAGAGAGTAAGTGCTTTGAGAGAGAATGAAATTAGAGCAGTTGAATTGAGAATGATAAAAGAAAAGTGATTGAAATGAAATATGCTTTTATACTATCTCAAAAATAACTGTTAAAAAATAATAAAGTAAAATAAAGTAACCAATAGAAATTGCCTAAAATAGCCGTTAAAAAAAATAAACTGTAAAAATTCCACCCATTATCCGTCGTGTTATGCTTACAAACTATAAGTATACTCGATGGATAATGTACAAGGAATTAACGGCTGAGATTAAGACAATTCGACGGATGAGGATAAACTGTTATCCGTCGGGTCATAAAATATTCCAGAAAAAATAATTGATTTTTATTAGCAAATAGTATATCGACGGATGATCAAACTCGATGGATAAAGATCATCCGTCGAGATGTAAACTTTGACTTAGTCAAAATTTCATCCAAGACTGAAAAATCAATTAAATTTCTGGCTGTATTTCAACTTGCAAATTAACTCATATAGATTTAAGAATAATTAAGCATACCTAACTCACTTACCAACCTTAAATAGGTGGATTCATCTAGTGGCTTGGTAAAGATATCTGCAAGCTGCTTCTCACTTGGAACAAAATGTAGCTCCACAGTACCATTCAATACATGTTCCCTTATGAAGTGGTACTTGATATCTATGTGCTTTGTCCTTGAGTGTTGTACTGGATTTTCAGTGATGGCAATTGCACTTGTGTTATCACAGAAAATAGGAATCCTCTCAACTTGCAAACCATAGTCTAGCAATTGATTTTTTATACATAATATCAGTGCACAGCAACTGCCAGCAGCAATATATTCAGCTTCAGCTGTAGAAGTAGAAACTGAGTTTTGCTTTTTACTGAACCAGGACACAAGCTTGTTTCCTAAAAATTGATATGTTCCTGTTGTACTTTTTCTATCAATTCTACAACTTGCATAATCTGCATCTGAATAACCAATTAGATCAAAACCAGAATCTCTAGGGTACCAAATGCCAAGTTTTGGTGTTCTCTTGAGATATCTGAAAATTCTCTTAATAGCTATTAAGTGAGATTCTTTAGGATCGACCTGAAATCTAGCACATAAACATGTAGCAAATATTATATCTGGCCTACTAGCTGTAAAGTACAAAAGTGAGCCAACCATGCCCCTATAACTTGAAATGTCCACAGACTTTTCAGTAGTGTTTAATTCAAGCTTAGTTGCAGTGCCCATGGGAGTTTTTGCAGATGAGCAATCCACTAGATCAAACTACTTTAAAAGATCAAAAATGTATTTAGTTTGACTAATGAATATTCCATCACTAACTTGCTTAACTTGTAAACCAAGAAAGTAAGTCAGTTCTCCCATCATACTCATTTCATACTTACTTTGCATCAATTTGGCAAACTTTTTGCAAAATTTCTCATCTGTAGAGCCAAAAATAATATCATCTACATAAATTTGAACAAGTATACTAGAGCCATTAACATTTCTGAAAAATAAAGTTTTATCTACCGTACCTCTTGTGAAGTGATTTTCCAAAAGGAACTTTGATAAAGTGTCATACCAGGCTCTAGGTGCTTGCTTCAGTCCATAAAGTGCTTTCAAAAAATAATAGACATGTTCTGGAAAATTTGGATCTTCAAAACCAGGAGGTTGACTGACATAGACTTCCTCCTCTAAATCTCCATTCAGAAAGGCACTTTTGACATCCATTTGATAGACCTTGAAATTGGCATGGGCTGCATAGGCTAAGAAAATTCTGATGACTTCAAGTCTTGCAACAGGAGCAAATGTTTCATCAAAATCTATTCCCTCTTGTTGACAATAGCCCTAAACAACCAATCCAGCTTTGTTCCTGACTACTATGCCATTTTCATCCATCTTGTTTCTGAATACCCATTTGGTGTCTATTGGATTCTTTCCTTTAGGCTTGGGCACCAGCTTCCATACATTATTCCTTTCAAATTGGTTTAGCTCCTCCTGCATAGCTAAAATCCAATCAGGATCTAACAAAGCTTCTTCTACCTTCTTTGGCTCTTCCTTGGAAAGAAAGCTAATGTATAGACATTCTTCTTGAGTTGATCTCCTTGTTTGAAATCTAGAAGAAACATCACCAATAATAAGCTCAAAGGGGTGATCTTTTGTCCATTTTCTTTGTTGAGGTAGATTAGCTCTAGATGAAGAGGCCTCATTGTTATCTTGATGTGTGATTGAGTTTTGATTGTTAGATACTCCCCCTGAGTTTATGGATCTTTGATTTGAGAAAGGGGAAATTTCTACAGGTGATCTATCTTGATTTCCAGCTTCTCTTGATAACCCGACGGAGGGTGAGTTTTGAGTACCGACGGATGAGGCTGGTTGTCTCCCAACGGATAACGCAGATTGCCTCCCGACGGATTAAGCATTATGCAACTCGACAGATGTTGAGTTTTGTGCTTCATTGGTAGTGTATTATTTTGCATTATCCTTAGATACAGTTTCTTGATCACTTTCATCATCACTATCATCACTAACCATCTCCACATTGTCGAATTTGAGGCTCTCATGGTAATCTCCATCTTGCAGTCCTTCAATCTTTTTATCATCAAACACAACATGCATTGATTCTACAGTAATGTAGGTTCTTAGATTGTAGACTCTATATGCTTTACCAACAGCATATCCAACAAAAATTCCTTCATCTGCTTTAGCATCAAACTTCCCATTTTGATCAGTTTGATTTCTCAGAATATAGCACTTGCAGCCAAAGACATGAAGAAAATTTAGAGTTGGCTTCTTATTCTTGAACAATTGATATGGAATCATGCATCTTGTTTGATTAACCACAGAAATATTCTGAGTGTAGTTTGCAGTATTAATAGCTTCAGCCCAGAAATATGTTGGCAGTTTAGATTCTTTAAGCATTGTTCTTGCAGCTTCAATAAGTGATCTGTTCTTCCTTTCCACTACTCCATTCTGTTATGGAGTTCTTGCTGCTGAAAATTCATGCAGAATCCCATTTTCCTCACAAAATGATCTCATGACAGAATTCTTGAACTCAGTTCCATTGTCACTCCTGATTCTTCTAACCTTGAAATCAGGATGATTATTGACTTGCCTTATGTGATTGATGATGATTTCACTTGCCTCATCTTTAGACTTTAGGAAATATGTCCAAGAGAACTTTGAGAAATCATCTACAATTACTAGGCAAAATCTTTTTCTTGAGATAGACAACACATTGACTGGTCCAAACAAATCCATGTGTAGCAGTTACAAAGGTTCTTCAATTATTGAATCAAGTTTCTTCCTGAATGATGCTTTAATCTGCTTCCCTTTTTGGCAGGCATCACACAGTCCATCCTTAGAAAACTCCACTAGAGGAATGCCTATAACCAGTTCTTTCTTTACTAGCTTATTCATAGTCTTGAAGTTTAAATGAGATAGCTTCTTGTGCCATAGCCAACTTTCATCCTGACTTGCTTTACTGAGAAGACAAGTAACAGATTCTGCATTAGATGAGTTGAAATCAGCTAGGTACACATTTCCTTTTCTCATACCAGTGAGAACCACTTTGTTGCTTCTTTTATTAGTCACAACACAGGCTTCTGAGTTGAAGGTTACTGAGTTGCCTTTATCACAAAGCTGGCTGATACTCAACAAATTGTGTTTGAGACCATCCACTAAGGCAACCTCCTCAATGATGACATTGTCCTTTGAAATCAAGCCAAATCCCACAGTATAACCCTTGCTGTCATCTCCAAAAGTAATACTTAGGCCAGCTCTCTCCTTAAACTCTGTGAGCAGGGTAGAATCACCAGTCATGTGTCTTGAACAATCATTATCCCAGTACCACAGATTCTTCCTGTTTCCCTGCACACATCAAAATCAAATCAAGTTGATTTTGGTACCCAAGTTTCCTTGGATCCTGCCTTGTTAACTTTCTTTTTCTGTTTCTTGGGCTTTATCTCATTTGACTTGGGGATATTAGATTCATCCTTGGTCATTTGAGTTGGGCCTTTGAAACCATTCATTACAACAGAATTATCATGCATATTATAATCAACGGGGAATGGCATGCTATTAGTAAACATGTTATTCCAGTATGGCATGCTAAATGGCATTTGTGGCATAATAAATCCTAAATGCAGCATAATAAGGATTAGGTGCAAATGGCATGTTAGCAAACTGTGCATTCATATTCTGTGTAGACATAGCATTCATAGGCATGGGAGGCATGGCATTCATATTAGGAAATTGAGGTGGCACAAATATGGAAGTAGGCATGGCAGATTTGCAGTTAACAGACAAATGATTTACACTACCACACTTGACATAGATTTTTCCAGGAGCATATTTATCAGGTGTGTAGTTATTGTGTTTGTTAATCCCTACTTTACCATTTCTATTGTTTTTCTTTTTAGTCTCTATTTTTACCTCAATCTTTTCAAGTCTGTCACTTAACTGTTTGACAGTCATGTGACCAACATTAGCCTTTTTCCCTTTCTTAACTTAACTCGATTCTCCTGAAACAAAGTTCTTGGAAATAGGCCCATACTTCTCATTCAGCTTAACAAGTTTGGCATTACTGATAGGCTTGCTCACAGCCGACGGATGAGGATTTTCATCATTCGACTGATAACCCTTTTTGTTATCCGACGGATGATCCTCATCATCCGTCGGGTCTACATCTGTTAGCACTCCATCTACCAAATTTGGTTCTAGTTTCTCTTTGTTCTTTTTCCAGGCTGCATCACAGAAAGACTCAATTCCTTGAACTTTGGTGATTTGAGCATGGACATCCCTGGATGTTTTCTGTTTCTTAATCACCTCTTATTCATGTTCAAGCTGCTTCTTTAGGATTTCTTCTTTCTTCAAGGACTCAGTTAATTCCTTCTTGGCAATCTTACACTCAATTCTTAAATTTTCAAAATCAATGAACTGAGACTCAAGCACATTATTTCTCTCACTCAAAAACAAATTGTTTTCTTTGATTTTAGCATTTTCTTTAGTAAAAGACTTAAGTGTAACACACAAATGATATAACTCTGTAGACATGTCATATATGACATCATTACACTCAGCTTTAGATAAATGTGCAAGGTTTGTAGTAATTACCTGATTACTTGAAGAACTTGTTTCTGTCTCATCAGACTTGGCCATTAGGGCTAGATTAACATAGCTGACATGTGGCGCCCTCCAAACCCGGGTCAGAAGTTTGGGGTCCACACACACACCTTATTTATAACCTGCTTATAACAATACTAAAGATAATAATAATATGCAATGACCCTACTTACCAACTACCACGTATAGCACATAATACATCACGTAATCAATGATATATCATTTATAAAGAAGTCTCGGGTCATAAATATGTTTTCGGGTATTTAAAATGATTTTTAAAGTATTTTTCAGAATTAATACGGGTCGTTGGATCAATTTCGGGTTAATAAACAGGGTTTGGTTGGCCAATTCTGGCTCCGAAACAATTTTGTAATAATTATCGAGACTTGGAAATAATTTAGAATAATATTTTAAAGCTCAAAACTATTTTTCGGAATTTTTAAATCATTTTTAAATAATTAAATCTAATTAAATAATTAATTAGAATCAATTAATAATTAATTAAATCAATTAATCAATTAATTTTTGAATTAATTGACCAATTAATCAATTAAAAATCAACTGAAATTAATTAAATAATTAATTCAGATTTATTTTTGAATTAAAAATAATTTTCGGAATTAAAATACTAATTTTTAGAATTTTCAGAATTTAAAAATGAATTTTTATAATAAAAATAAATAGGAAATAAGATTTTTAAACATTTTATAAACAGGAATCCTATTTTTGAAAACTTTACAAACTACAGGGACTAAACTTCATCATCTACAAACTACAAGGGCCTGTTTGCAATTTTGCCAGCCCAGCCGTCGACTCGCCGGAGTGTGGCCGGAGAACACGATTCCGGCCACCTCAGGCCACCAAACTGTCCAGATTAAATCTATAGGTTACCAGCAACTTATTCGTGCAATCAAAACTCAATAATCATCTATGTTCTGGCCGGAAATTGGCCAAGAACATCGCCGGTTTCCGGCGAACATCGAAAACTTTCAAAACACAACTCCCTTCGATCCATTAATCCTCTGTTAACGAGCTATATACCAATCGATTGCAAATTTCATAAGGAACACAACCCACTATAAATTAACAGCTAATAACCCTTGAATCAAAAACCCCCAAATTTCAATTGAAAACATTCATACGGGCTATAAACCCTAATTTTGAAATTCGAAAATTAAACCTACTTTTGAGCATGTTATTGAACTCCAAATCAGACGTATAATATATCAAAATCATCAGGAAAACAAGCTCTACCACATGCAATCATCAAATCATACAAACAATCATCCGAACAAAAATTCATATTTTTCAAAAAAATAATTCGAAAATAATTAAATTTATATAAAATCAACCTTTGATTCTGCAGTAAAACAGATCCTGGAATCTGATAGTACTCTTTGAGACCTTCAAATTGGTTACTCCAACTTTCCAAACGGATTTCACTAACACCTTAAATTTGTGGTTTGATTCTCAGAAAGGTTTATGAATATATGATTTTTCTCTGTAAAATTATATAATTATCTGTCTGCAAATGATTTTGATACGAAATAAAATACGGTAAAAGGCTATTTATATTTACGGGAAATTAGTATCCCGTTGGATCATTCCGGATATAAAACGGTACGTTTATTTGTAAAAACTGATCCAAATGGTATCAGATTTTGGGATAATTATCCAAATCAGTACAATTTGTACTGCGGTCTTGGTCTCAACGCCTGGTTACACGTATTACGAAGTGATAATTGTGATAGTTTAATAAAAAGCTCCCGTTTATCGAAAATACGGGTTTTATTGATTTACCGAAACGAATATTGTATCGAAAATGTTGCGCCGGGACCCGCGCAGGACAAACCGTACGCCGGATCGAAAAAGTCGAAACATGGAAAATGCTCGGAATATTACAATTAAGTTAGGAAGGAGTTCTCGGAAGAGTTTCGGGTTCCAAAAACGTAACAACGGTTGACGTCGGTTGGTTCCCGTTTTTATAAAATAGATTTTAAATACTCGGAAAAAGATTTTATAAATTTCATATGATTCATATAAATTCATAAATCAATATAATAATAATTAGAAAGATATGACAATTATCTATATTTTATTTTGGACATATTAAAATTGAAATACTCAATTAATACTATTTTTGAATATTCAAATACAAATAACACTTAACAGTTAATTCACAGAATAGATACTGAACATACATAATAATTATTTAATAGCAAAAATAATTACACGATATATCCCGGATATTACATCTTTCCCCCCTTAAAAGGATTATGTCCTCAGAATCTCTTAAGAAAACAAATGAGGGTACTTTTCTCTCATATCATTTTCTAATTCCCAGGTTGACTCTTCAACCTTTGGGTTTCTCCACAATACTCTTACTAACTTTACCACTTTATTCCTCAATACCTTCTCTCGCTCCTCTAGAATCTCTATCGGACTCTCTACATATGACAAATCTGCCTGAAGCTCTATTGGTTCATATTCTATTACATGCCTGGAGTCTGGATTATATTTCTTGAGCATCGATACGTGAAAAACATTGTGAATGTGCTCCATGTGCGGTGGTAACGCCAACTCAGCTACTTTGCCAATGCGCTTTAAAATCTCAAAAGGTCCGACATATCTTGGGCTTAGCTTTCCTTTCTTCCCAAACCTCGTTAGTCCTTTCCATGGTGATACTGTCAATAATACCAAGCTCCCTTCTTCAAATTCCATGTCCTTCCTTGACTGGTCTGCATACTTTCTCTGATGATTTTGTGCGGCTAATAATCTCTTCTGGATAATTTCAACAACTTCCTTTGTCTGCTGCACCAATTCAGGTCCGAGTATTTTGCGTTCTCCTACTTCGTCCCAATATACTGGAGATCTACATTTGCGTCCATAAAGGGCTTCATAGGGTGGCATCCCAATGCTGGCGTGATAACTGTTGTTATAAGCAAACTCTACCAGGGGTAAATGCTCGTCCCAACTTCCTTTGAAATCAATAGCACAAACACGTAACATGTCCTCGATTGTCTGGATCGTTCTTTCACTTTGGCCATCCGTCTGCGGGTGATAGGTCGTACTCATATTCAATCTTGTTCCCAAACATTCTTGAAAACTCTTCCAGAATCTTGAGTTAAACCTTGGATCTCGATCAGATACGATAGACACTGGAACTCTATGACGAACTACAATTTCTTTTAGGTACATATGGACCAACTTGTCGAGCGCAACTCTTTCATTTATAGGCAGAAAATGAGCTAACTTGGTAAGTCTATCCACTATAACCCAAATGGCATCATGATTAGCCCTTGTCCTTGGTAATCCAACTATAAAATCCATGGCAATATGTTCCTACTTCCATTCTGGAATCTCCAATGGCTATAGCAATCCGCTTGGTCTCTGATGCTCTGTTTTAACCCTCTGACAGGTATAACATTTTCTAACCCATTCCGCAATTTCCCTCTTCATGTCTGGCCACCAATAATTCTTCTTTAAATCTCTATACATCTTGGTACTTCCTGGATGGATGGAATACCTTGAATTATGTGCCTCCTGTAGAATTTCATTCTTTAACTCCGTCACCGGTGGAATCCAAATTCTAGATGAAAACCTCAGAATACCTTGGTCATCTTGTTGCGTGCATAATTCCTTACCTACCAAATGATTTATATCTTGATCCATTACCTCTTTCTCGCATTTCTTTATTTTCTCCCATAACTCCGGTTCGAAAATCATACTGTACACTGTTGCTTCCTCAGGCTTGCAAATTCTAATCTCCAATTCTAATTTCTGAAATTCTTTATATATCTCTTCAGGTACGGATAACACATTTAACCTTTCCTTCCGACTTAACGCGTCTTCTACAACGTTCGCCTTACCGGGATGATAATTAATCGAGCAATCATAATCCTTGATCAATTCTAACCATCTCCTTTGCCTCATATTAAGTTCTTTCTGTGTAAATATATACTTCAAACTTTTGTGATCCGTATAAATCTCACATTTCTCTCCATACAGATAATGTCTCCAAATCTTCAAAACAAATACTATGGCTGCTAACTGCAAATCATGAGTAGGGAACTTCTATTCGTGTGGTTTCAATTGCCTTGACGCATACGCAATCACCTTGTCGTGCTGCATAAGAACACATCCTAATCCTTTGTGAGAAGCATCACTATAAATTATGAAATTCCCTTGATCGTCTGGAATTGACAAAACAGGTGCCGTGATTAATCGTCGCTTCAATTCCTGAAAACTTTTCTCGCATTTGTCGTTCCATATAAACTTCTCATTCTTTCGTGTAAGCTTTGTTAATGGTGTGGCAATCCTTGAGAAATTTTGAACAAATCGACGATAATATCCCGCCAATCCTAGGAAACTTCTTACCTCAGTGGGTGTTCTCGGTCTTTCCTAATTCGTAATTGCCTCGATCTTTGCCGGGTCCACTTTGATCCCTTCATTAGTAACTATGTGTCCTAAGAACTGAACCTCTTGTAACCAAAATTCACACTTCGAGAATATAGCATACAACTTCTTTTTCCTTAAAATCTCCAAAGTTGTCCTTAAATGTTCCGCATGATCCTCTTCTGTCTTTGAATAGATCAAAATATCGTCTATAAATACAATAATGAACTTGTCCAAATATTCCTTGAAAATTCTGTTCATCAGGTCCATAAATGTTGTCGGAGTGTTGGTCAATCGAAAAGACATTACTAGAAATTCATAATGTCCATACCTTGTTCGAAAAGCTGTCTTTGGTATATCTTCTGGCTTGATCTTCAGTTGATGATATCCCTATCTTAAATCGATCTTGGATAAATACTTGGCTCCCTTCAATTGGTCAAACAAATCATCAATTCTAGGTAACGGATACTTATTCTTGATTGTCAGCTTGTTGAGCTCCCTATAGTCAATACACAGTCTCATGCTTCCATCTTTCTTCTTGACAAATAATACCGGGGCTCCCCACGGGGATACACTGGGTCTGATTACTCCTTTCTCTAATAGCTCTTGCAATTACTTCGCTAGCTCTTTTATCTCAACAGGCGTCATTCTGTACGGGGCCTTGGATACTGGTTCTGTTCCCGGTGCTAAGTCAATCGCAAATTCAATTTCTCTATCTAGAGGAAGTCCTGGTAACTCGTCGGGAAATACGTCTGGAAATTCATTCACAACTGGAATATCTTCAAGTTTTGCTAGCTCCTGACTCTTGTCAATCACGTATGCTATAAAATGCTTGCATCCTTGCCGTAATAACTTCTTAGCTTGAATTACTGTTAAGAACTTCTTTACTTGCTTATGTCCCTTGAACGTTACTATCTTTTCGTCAGGCGTCTTCACCATTACCTTCTTGTTTCGACAATCTATCTGGGCATCATGCCTAGATAACCAATCCATCCTTAATATAATGTCAAATTCTCCTAACTTAAATGGTATCAAATCTACACAAAACTTACTACCAGAAATCTCAACCTCACAATTCCCACAAACTTGATTCACAGTTACACGTTCTTGATTTGCTAATTCCACAGTCATTATTTCATTTAAATACTCTACTGGACAATTTAACTTGCTAAAAAAATCTTGTGAAACAAACGATCGAGTTGCTCCCGAATCTATTAACACTTTGGCACATAAAGAATTCACATTGAGTGTACCTGCCACGACATCTGTGTCCCGGATAGCATCCTTCACTGACATGTCGAAAACTCTAGCCCTTGGAGCCTCATTTACTACTGGGGTAGATCCCATAATCCTCAATGCATTACTGACTGGGGCTGATATCTTGCAATCCCTGGCCATATATCCTGGCTTTCCACATTTGAAGCACGTAAATCCAATGGTTGGAACCTTTACTGCTGGATTTCGGATAGGCTGATCCTTATTTGCTGGCTCTCTAGCTGGCTGATTTCGGCACTCCCTCGAATAGTGCCCTTTCTGGTTGCATTTGAAACATACCACATTCAACTTATTACAAACTCATCCATGCTTCTTTCCCCATACTTGACAATCTGGAAAAGTTAGTCTCAACTGATTTGGCTGATTTGTATTAACTGGACGGTTGCTCTGGTCTCCGTCTCCTGCATTCTGTTTTCTGAAATTAAAATTTCTCCCTGGCTGAAACTTGCCCTTCTTAAAATTTGGAACCTTCCCTGGTTGTGACTGACCCTCACTTCCCTCAACCTTCCTTTTCTTGCTTTTTTTCTCCTTCTGGAACATCTCACTCTTTGTCTCTGCTATCATAGCATTTTGTACTACTCCTGCATAGGTATCCAATTTAAAAATGGCTACCTTCCCTCTGATCCAGGGTTTCAAACCTTGCTGGAATCTTTTAGCCTTCTTCCTGTCAGTATCCACATACAACGGTACATACCTTGACAATTCCTCAAATTTACCCTCATAATCTGTTACCGACATGTTCCCTTACTTTAATTCTAAAAACTTCAGCTCCATTTAATCCTGAACAAATTGAGGAAAATACTTTTCTAAAAACAATTCCTTAAACCTTTCCCAAGTAATAACATATGTACCTTCCAATGTCTTCACCATCTCCCACCAATAGGTGGCTTCATTCTTCAGATAGTAACTTGCAAACTCAACCTTCTGTCCCTCCTTTACTTTTACTAAGGCAAATGCCTTCTCTATTTCCTTTAACCACACATTTGCTTCAGCTGTAGAAGTAGAAACTGAGTTTTGCTTTTTACTGAACCAGGACACAAGCTTGTTTTGTGGCGCCCTCCAAACCCGGGTCAGAAGTTTGGGGTCCACACAAACACCTTAATTATAACCTGCTTATAACAATAATAAAGATAATAATAATATATGCAATGACCCTACTTACTAATCACCACGGACCGCAACAGGTTAAAGTATGCACACAAGACAAACACACTAATATATTACAAACCGTTCAAATCCCAACTATTTCAAATTCAAACTGAGTATTAAACATTATTACAAACTTTTACAAACTTAAATTATTCCAAAAGAAGCCTACTAGCTCAGCTTTCTCAACCTGAACCCCTAGCTCTCGCGCTGGACTGGGGATCCTCTTTACCAACTGGTTCCTTTTTAACTGGAAAGAATATAAACAACATCGCACAAATGAGCTAACTAGCTCAGCAAGTCACAATGACAAAACTGAGAATAATGATCATCAGGTGAATACGTTTATGATATCAAGTGAACAATGGATTATGATTTAGAATTGGATATTATACTTTTAATTTAAAAACCAAGGTTAGGTTGCTGATCAGTCACGCACTAACCCCGAGCAAGGTACACAGCATTGCTCTAACTACTGGATCCAAGGCACACATTGGCCTAACTTGACCATTATATGGTCTGACCATGAATCTGGTCCACAATTTTATAAAAATAATCCAATTCTAACATAATAACAGAGTATGCAATAATAAACAATAACCGAAATTATTAACAATAATAAATGTTTAACAATGAAAGGGTTTCAATCCTTGTAAGGATCAATAAGGCAATTTAAAAGCTTGGATGCTGGGTAATGAAAGAATTGAATAACAAAGGAATCAATGTTTCAAGGTTTCAAGGATTTGGTCTTTCCAAGTATAAGATACCATGGGTTGAGTATATAATAGTTCATTTCAGTGTTTGGTATTTAGTTTGTATGTATTTGTAGAGTAGTATCGTAGATTTGTGGTTCTTGTTTGGGTATATAATAATCAATGGATAGAAAGAATATGATTCATGGCTCAAGGACAATAACTGAAATCAGGATTTAGGTTTCTGTGCTTCAAAGCACTTGCAAAATCACAGGATTATCAAGTACTACAATATCTCGAGAAAGTTCAGAACACTTGCCTGGTATTAGCTTACTACACTGCACTCGCTTCCAATCACAACCGTTTTACTCCTCAACTACCTGTTTCCCTTTCCTACGTCTTGCCTCTTCTGCTCACATATCATAAGCATCTATCAATAATTTACTCATGGAATTCTATTCAACACATACTTCTATCTACCCTTCGTTTTACCCAAATCCGATTAACGGATTGAAAGTTATGCAATAATCAAGTAAACACCAAATATATAGACCGATAGTCAATTAACAAGTCACATATAGCACATAATACATCACGTAATCAATGATATATTATTTATAAAGAAGTCTCGGGTCATAAATAGGCTTTCTGGTATTTAAAATGATTTTTAAAACATTTTTCGGAATTAAAACGGGTCGTTGGATCAATTTCGGGTTAATAAACAGGGTTCGGTTGGCCCATTCTGGCTCCGAAATAATTTTAGAATAATTATCGAGCCTTGGAAATAATTTAGAATAATATTTTAAAGCTCGAAACTATTTTTCAGAATTTTTAAATCATTTTTAAATAATTAAATCTAATTAAATAACTAATTAAAATCAATTAATAATTAATTAAATCAATTAATCAATTAATTTTCGAATTAATTGACCTATTAATCAATTATAAATTAACTGAAATTAATTAACTAATTAATTTAGATTTATTTGTGAATTAAAAATAATTTTCAGAATTAAAATAATAATTTTTAGAATTTTCAGAATTTAAAAATGAATTTTTATAATAAAAATAAATAGGAAATATGATTTTTAAACATTTTATAAACAGGAATCCTAAATTTGTAAAGTCTGGAAACTTCAGGGACCTAACTACATCGTTTTCAAAAGTTGGGGTACTAAACTGTAATTTTCCAGCTCTTCGCCGGAAAACAGTCGGGTTCGCCGGAGAACACGTTCCCGGCGTCCTCACCCCACCAACACCTCCAGATCACATCTAGACAACACCAGGAACACAACCATGCAATCAATTCATCCTAACAATCCCTGAGTTGGCCGAAATTTGTCTGTGAAGTTTTTCAGTTTCCGGCGAACATCGGAAAACTTCAAAACACAACTCCCTTCTCTACAGACCTCGTTGGTTCATGAAACTTATACGACTAGATTGCAAATTTCACAGAGAACACAACCCACTATAACACAACATCAATCTATCACAGAATAAGAAACCCCCAAATTTCAATTAAGAACATTCATACGGGTTATAAACCCTAATTTTGAAATTCGAAAATCAAACTCAAATTTGAACATGTTATTGAACTCCAAATCAGACGTATGACATATGAAAATCATCAGGAAAACAAGCTCTACAACATGCAATCATCAAATCATACAAACAATCATCCGAACAAAAATTCTTATTTTTAATAAAATAAATTCGAAAATAAATAAATTTTTAGAAAAATAACCTTGATTTCTGCAGTGAAACAAAGCTCAGAATCTGATAGAACACCTCAAATCCTTCGTTTTGGTTACTCAAGCTTTGAAAACAGAGATCGGTAACGCCTTCGTTTTGCTGTTTGATTCTTAGAACAGTTTTAAGAAATTAGGGCTTTTCTCTGAAAATTATATAATTATCTGTCTGCAAATGATTTTGATACGAAATAAAATACGGTAAAAGGCTATTTATAATTATGGAAAATTTGTATCCCGTTGGATCATTCCGGATATAAAACGGTACGTTTATTTGTAAAAACTGATCCAAACGGTATCGGTTTTCGGGATAATTATTCAAATCAGTACAATTTGTACTGCGGTCTTGGTCTCAGCGCCTGGTTACACGTATTATGAAGTGATAATTGGGATAGTTTAATAAAAAGCTCCCGTTTATCGAAAATACGGGTTTTATTGATTTACCGAAACGAATATTGTATCGAAAATGTTGTGTCGGGACCCGCGCAGGACAAACCGTATGCCGGATCGAAAAAGTCGAAACATAGAAAATGCTCGGAATATTACAATTAGGTTAGGAAGGAGTTCTCGGAAGAGTTTCGGGTTCCAAAAACATAACAACGGTTGACGTCGGTTGGTTCCCGTTTTTATAAAATAGATTTTAATTACTCGGAAAAAGATTTTAGAAATTTCATATGATTCTTATAAAGCCATAAATCAACATAAAAATAATTAGGAAGATATAACAATTATCTATATTTTATTTTGGACATATAAAAATTAAAATACTCAATTAATATTATTTTTGAATATTCAAGTACAGATAACACTTTACAATTAACTCACAGAATAGATACTGGGCACACATAATAATATCAAAAATAATTACACGATATATCCCGGATATTACATGTTTCCTAGAAATTGACATGTTCCTGTTGTACTTTTTCTATCAATTCTACAACCTGCATAATCTGCATCTGAATAACCAGTTAGATCAAAACCAGAATCTCTAGGGTACCAAATGCCAAGTTTTGGTGTTCTCTTGAGATATCTGAAAATTCTCTTAATAGCTATTAAATGAGATTCTCTAGGATCGACCTGAAATCCAGCACATAAACATGTAGCAAATATTATATCTGGCATACTAGCTGTTAAGTACAAAAGTGAGCCAACCATGCCCCTATAACTTGAAATGTCCACAGACTTTTCAGTAGTGTTTAATTCAAGCTTAGTTGCAGTGCCCATGGGAGTTTTTGCAGATGAGCAATCCACTAGATCAAACTTCTTTAAAAGATCAAAAATGTATTTAGTTTGACTAATGAATATTCCATCACTAACTTGCTTAACTTGTAAACCAAGAAAGTAAGTCAGTTCTCCCATCATACTCATTTCATACTTACTTTGCATCAATTTGGCAAACTTTTTGCAAAATTTCTCATCTGTAGAGCCAAAAATAATATCATCTACATAAATTTGAACAAGTATACTAGAGCCATTAATATTTCTGAAAAATAAAGTTTTATCTACCGTACCTCTTGTGAAGTGATTTTCCAAAAGGAACTTTGATAAAGTGTCATACCAGGCTCTAGGTGCTTGCTTCAGTCCATAAAGTGCTTTCAAAAGATAATAGACATGTTCTGGAAAATTTGGATCTTCAAAACCGGGAGGTTGACTGACATAGACTTCCTCCTCCAAATCTCCATTCAGAAAGGCACTTTTGACATCCATTTGATAGACCTTTAAATTGGCATGGGCTGCATAGGCTAAGAAAATTCTGATGACTTCAAGTCTTGCAGCAGGAGCAAATGTTTCATCAAAATCTATTCCCTCTTGTTGACAATAGCCCTAAACAACCAATCTAGATTTGTTCCTGACTACTATGCCATTTTCATCCATCTTGTTTCTGAATACCCATTTGGTGTCTATTGGATTCTTTCCTTTAGGCTTGGGCACCAGCTTCCATACATTATTCCTTTCAAATTGGTTTAGCTCCTCCTGCATAGTTAAAATCCAATCAGGATCCAACAAAGCTTCTTCTACCTTCTTTGGCTCTTCCTTGGAAAGAAAGCTACTGTATAGACATTCTTCTTGAGTTGCTCTCCTTGTTTGAACTCTAGAAGAAACATCACCAATAATAAGCTCAAAGGGGTGAACTTTTGTCCATTTTCTTTGTTGAGGTAGATTAGCTCTAGATGAAGAGGCCTTATTGTTATCTTGATGTGTGATTGAGTTTTGATTGTTAGATACTCCCCCTGAGTTTGTGGATCTTTGATTTGAGAAAGGGGAAATTTCTACAGGTGATCTATCTTGATTTCCAGCTTCTCTTGATAACCCGACGGAGGGTGAGTTTTGAGTACCGACGGATGAGGCTGGTTGTCTCCCAACGGATAACGCAGATTGCCTCCCGACGGATGAAGCATTATGCAACTCGATAGATGTTGAGTTTTATGCTTCATTGGTAGTGTATTTTTTTGCATTATCCTTAGATATAGTTTCTTGATCACTTTCATCATCACTATCATCACTAACCATCTCCATATTGTCGAATTTGAGGCTCTCATGGTAATCTCCATCTTGCAGTCCTTCAATCTTTTTATCATCAAACACAACATGCATTGATTCTACAGCAATGTTGGTTCTTAGATTGTAGACTCTATATGCTTTACCAACAGCATATCCAACAAAAATTCCTTCATCTGCTTTAGCATCAAACTTTCCATTTTGATCAGTTTGATTTCTCAGAATATAGCACTTGCAGCCAAAGACATGAAGAAAATTTAGAGTTGGCTTCTTATTCTTGAACAATTGATATGGAGTCATGCATCTTGTTTGATTAACCACAGAAATATTCTGAGTGTAGCATGCAGTATTAATAGCTTCAGCCCAGAAATATGTTGGCAGTTTAGATTCTTTAAGCATTGTTCTTGCAGCTTCAATAAGTGATCTGTTCTTCCTTTCCACTATTCCATTCTGTTATGGAGTTCTTGCTGTTTAAAATTCATGTAGGATCCCATTTTCCTCACAAAATGCTCTCATGACAGAATTCTTGAACTCAGTTCCATTGTCACTCCTGATTCTTCTAACCTTGAAATCAGGATGATTATTGACTTGCCTTATGTGATTGATGATGATTTCACTTGCCTCATCTTTAGACTTTAGGAAATATGTCCAAGAGAACTTTGAGAAATCATCTACAATTACTAGGCAAAATCTTTTTCTTGAGATAGACAACACATTGACTGGTCCAAACAAATCCATGTGTATCACTTGCAAAGGTTCTTCAATTGTTGAATCAAGTTTCTTCCTGAATGATGCTTTAATCTGCTTCCCTTTTTGGCAGGCATCACACAGTCCATCCTTAGAAAACTCCACTAGAGGAATGCCTATAACTAGTTCTTTCTTTACTAGCTCATTCATGGTCTTGAAGTTTAAATGAGATAGCTTCTTGTGCCATAGCCAACTTTCATCCTGACTTGCTTTACTGAGAAGACAAGTAACAGATTCTGCATTAGATGAGTTGAAATCAGCTAGGTACACATTTCCTTTCTGACACCAGTGAGAACCACTTTGTTGCTTCTTTTATTAGTCACAACACAGGCTTCTGAGTTGAAGGTTACTGAGTTGCCTTTATCACAAAGCTGGCTGATACTCAACAAATTGTGTTTGAGACCATCCACTAAGGCAACCTCCTCAATGATGACGTTGTCCTTTGAAATCAAGCCACATCCCACAGTATAACCCTTGCTGTCATCTCCAAAAGTAATACTTAGGCCAGCTCTCTTCTTAAACTTTGTGAGCAGGGTAGAATCACCAGTCATGTGTCTTGAACAACCACTATCCAAGTACCAAAGATTCTTCCTGTTTCCCTGCACACATCAAAATCAAATCAAGTTGATTTTGGTACCCAAGTTTCCTTGGGTCCTGCCTTGTTAGCTTTCTTTTTCTGTTTCTTGGGCTTTATCTCATTTGACTTGGGGATATTTGATTCATCCTTGGTCATTTGAGTTGGGCCTTTGAAACCATTCATTACAACAGAATTATCATGCATATTATAATCAACAGGGAATGGCATGTTATTAGTAAACATGTTATTCCAGTATGGCATGCTAAATGGCATTTGTGGCATAATAAATGCTAAATGCAGCATAATAAGGATTAGGTGCAAATGGCATGTTAGCAAACTATGCATTCATATTCTGTGTAGAAATAGCATTCATAGGCATGGGAGGCATGGCATTCATGTTAGAAAATTGAGGTGGCACAGACATGGAAGTAGGCATGGCAGATTTGCAGTTAACAGACAAATGATTTACACTACCACACTTGACATAGATTTTTCTAGGAGCATATTTATCAGGCGTGTAGTTATTGTGTTTGTTAATCCCTACTTTACCATTTCTATTGTTTTTCTTTTTAGTCTCTATTTTTACCTCAATCTTTTCAAGTCTGTCACTTGACTGTTTAACAGTCATGTGACCAATATTAGCCTTTTTCCCTTTCTTAACTTAACTCGATTCTCCTGAAACAAAGTTCTTGGAAACAGACCCATACTTCTCATTCAGCTTAACAAGTTTGGCATTACTGATAGGCTTGCTCACAGCCGACGGATGAGGATTTTCATCATTCGACGGATAACCCTTTTTGTTATCCGACGGATGATCCTCATCATCCGTCGAGTCTACATCTGTTAGCACTCCATCTACCAAATTTGGTTCTAGTTTCTCTTTGTTCTTTTTCCAGGCTGCATCACAGAAAGACTCAATTCCTTGAACTTTGGTGATTTGAGCATGGACATCCCTGGATGTTTTCCATTTCTTAATCACCTCTTGTTCATGTTCAAGCTGCTTCTTTAGGATTTCTTCTTTCTTCAAGGACTCAGTTAATTCCTTCTTGGCAATCTTACACTCAATTCTTAAATTTTCAAAATCAATGAACTGAGACTCAAGCACATTATTTCTCTCACTCAAAAACAAATTGTTTTCTTTGATTTTAGCATTTTCTTTAGTAAAAGACTTAAGTGTAACACGCAAATGCTATAACTCTGTAGACATGTCATATATGGCATCATTACACTCAGCTTTAGATAAATGTGCAAGGTTTGTAGTAATTACCTGATTACTTGAAGAACTTGTTTCTGTCTCATCAGACTTGGCCATTAGGGCTAGATTAACATAGCTGACATGTGGCGCCCTCCAAACCCGGGTCAGAAGTTTGGGGTCCACACACACACCTTATTTATAACCTGCTTATAACAATACTAAAGATAATAATAATATGAAATGACCCTACTTACCAACTACCACGGATCGCAACAGGTTAAAGTATGCACACAAGCCAAACACACTAACATATTACATACCGATTAAATCCCAACCATTCAAACTCAAACTGAGTATTAAACATATTACAAACTTTTACAAATTTACATTATTCCAAAAGAAGCCTACTAGCTCAGCTTCAACAGCCTTAATCCCTAGCTCTTGCACTGGACTGGGGATCCTTGCTACCAACTGGTTCCTTCTTAACTGGAAAGAGTATAAACAATATCGCACAAATGAGCTAACTAGCTCAGCAAGTCACAATGACAAAACTGAGAATAATGATCATCAAGTGAATATGGTTATGATATCAAGTGAACAATGGATTATGATTTAGAATTGGATACTATATTTTTATTTTAAAACCAAGGTTAGGCTGCTGATCAGTCATGCACTAACCCCGAGCAAAGCACATAGTATTGCTCTAACTACTGGATCCAAGGCACACATTGGCCTAACTTGACCATTATATGGTCAGACCACGAATCTGGTCCACAATTTTATAAACACAATCCAATTCTAACATAATAATAAAATTAAACAATAATAAATAATAATCAGAATCATTAACAACAGTGAGTGTTTAACAATGAAAGGGTTTCAACCCTTGTGTGGATCAACAAGGTACTTTCAAGGCTTGGATGTTGGGTAATGAAAGAATTGGATAACAAAGGAATCAATATTTCAGGGTTTCAAGAATTTGGTCTTTCAAAGCATAAGATACCATGGGTTGAGTATATAATAACTCAGTTCAGTGTCTGGTATTTAGTTTGTATGTATTTGTGGAGTAGTATCGTAGATTTGTGGTTCGTGTTTGGGTATACAATAATCAATGGCTTAGAAAGAATATGGTTCATGGCTCAAGAACAATAACTGAAATCAGGGTTTAGGTTTCTGTGCTTCAAAGCACTTGCAATGTCAACAAGACTATCAAGTACTACAATATCTCGAGAAAGTTCAGAACACTTGCATAGTATTAGCTTACTATCCTGCCTTTGCTTCCAATCACAATCGTTTTACTCCTCAACTACCTGTTTCCCTTTCCTACGTCTTGCCTCTTCTGCTCACATATTATAAGCATCTATCAATCATCAACTCATAGGATTCTATTCAACACATACTTCTATCTACCCTTCATTTCACCCAAATCCGATTAACGGATTGAAAGTTATGCAATAACCAAGTAAACACCGAATATATAGACCGATAGTCAATCAACAAGTCACGTATAGCACATAATACATCACGTAATCAATGACATATCATTAATAAAGAAGTCTCGGGTTATAAATATGCTTTCGGGTATTTAAAATGATTTTTAAAGTATTTTTCAGAATTAATACGGGTCGTTGGATCAATTTCGGGTTAATAAACAGGGTTTGGTTGGCCAATTCTGGCTCCAAAACAATTTTTTAATAATTATCGAGCCTTGGAAATAATTTAGAATAATATTTTAAAGCTCGAAACTATTTTTCGGAATTTTTAAATCATTTTTAAATAAATAAATCTAATTAAATAATTAATTAGAATCAATTAATAATTAATTAAATCAATTAATCAATTAATTTTTGAATTAATTGACCAATTAATCAATTAAAAATCAACTGAAATTAATTAACTAATTAATTCAGATTTATTTTTGAATTAAAAATAATTTTCGGAATTAAAATACTAATTTTTAAAATTTTCAGAATTTAAAAATGAATTTTTATAATAAAAATAAATAGGAAATATGAATTTTAAACATTTTATAAACAGGAATCCTATTTTTGAAAACTTTACAAACTACAGGGACTAAACTTCATCATCTACAAACTACAGGGGCCTGTTTGCAATTTTGTCAGCCCAGTCGTCGACTCGCCGGAGTGTGGCCGGAGAACACGATTCCGGCCACCTCAGGCCACCAAACTATCCAGATTAAATCTATAGGTTACCAGCAACTTATTCGTGCAATCAAAACTCAATAATCATATCTGTTCTGGCCGGAAATTGGCCAAGAACATCGCCGGTTTCCGGCGAACATCGAAAACTTTCAAAACACAACTCCCTTCTATCCATTAATCCTCTGTTAACGAGCTATATACCAATCGATTGCAAATTTCATAAGGAACACAACCCACTATAAATTAACAGCTAATAACCCTTGAATCAAAAACCCCCAAATTTCAATTGAAAACATTCATACGGGCTATAAACCCTAATTTTGAAATTCGAAAATTAAACCTACTTTTGAGCATGTTATTGAACTCCAAATCAGACGTATAATATATCAAAATCATCAGGAAAACAAGCTCTACAACATGCAATCATCAAATCATACAAACAATCATCCGAACAAAAATTCATATTTTTCATAAACATAATTCGAAAATAATTAAATTTATATAAAATCAACCTTTGATTCTGCAGTAAAACAGGTCCTGGAATCTAATAGTACTCTTTGAGACCTTCAAATTGGTTACTCCAACTTTCCAAACGGATTTCACTAACACCTTGAATTTGTGGTTTGATTCTCAGAAAGGTTTATGAATATATGATTTTTCTCTGTAAAATTATATAATTATCTGTCTGCAAATGATTTTGATACGAAATAAAATACGGTAAAAGGCTATTTATATTTACGGGAAATTAGTATCCCGTTGGATCATTCCGGATATAAAACGGTACGTTTATTTGTAAAAACTGATCCAAACGGTATCGGTTTTCGGGATAATTATCCAAATCAGTACAATTTATACTGTGGTCTTGGTCTCAGTGCCTGGTTACATGTATTACGAAGTGATAATTGTGATAGTTTAATAAAAAGCTCCCGTTTATCGAAAATACGGGTTTTATTGATTTACCGAAACGAATATTGTATCGAAAATGTTGCGCCGGGACCCGCGCAGGACAAACCGTACACCGGGTCGAAAAAGTCGAAACATGGAAAATGCTCGGAATATTACAATTAAGTTAGGAAGGAGTTCTCGGAAGAGTTTCGGGTTCCAAAAACGTAACAACGGTTGACGTCGGTTGGTTCCCGTTTTTATAAAATAGATTTTAAATACTCGGAAAAAGATTTTATAAATTTCATATGATTCATATAAATTCATAAATCAACATAATAATAATTAGGAAGATATGACAATTATCTATATTTTATTTTGGACATATAAAAATTGAAATACTCAATTAATACTATTATTGAATATTCAAATACAAATAACACTTAACAGTTAATTCACAAAATAGATACTGAACACACATAATAATTATTTAATAGCAAAAGTAATTACACGATATATCCCGGATATTACATGACATCTTCATCTTCATCTAGACCATCTGATGCCCAGTCAATTTCTTGTGTTATGAAAGCCCTTTCCTTTTGTTTGAGCAGTTCAAAGTATTTTTGCTTATAATCCACAGGCTCAAACTTTTTCTTACTGGAATCTGACTTTCTACACTCACTGGCAAAATGCCCTGCCAAGCCACATTTGAAACATTTGAATTTTGATTTATCCACCATGTTTCTATTTGGCTTGGCTGCTCCAAAGTTCCTTTTGGCAAATCTCCTGGAAAGAAATGCTAGGTGTTCATCAATGTCCTCCATGTCATCTTGGCTCAAAGAATCTTCATATTCAGCTGCAAGCCCCTTGCCCTTACTTTCACAGACCCTTGAAGTTGACTCAACAGCTTCCATCTTCACTTCCTTCTCTTTTTCCAACTCAGCAACTAGTGCAATGGATCCTCCTTTCTTCTTTCCTCTCTCCATCCTCTCATCTTGCTCTATTTCAAGCTCATAAGTTTTCAGGATGCCATACAGTCTCTCCAAATTAAACTCCTTATAATCTTGTGAGTTTCTTAATGAGACTGTCATTGGTTTCCATTCTTTTGGAAGATATCTAAGGAATTTCAGATTGGAGTCTTTTGTCTGATAGACCCTTCCATGCAACTTTAGATCATTTAGTAGTTTTTGAAACCTACTAAAAATGTCAGTGAGAGACTCACTTTCTTCATTATAAAAATACTCATATTGCTGAATCAGGAGCTGCATCTTGTTTTCTCTAACTTGCTCAGTGCTATCACAGATGATCTGTATTATATCCCAAACATCATTGGCAGTTTTGCAGTTGATAATGTTGTCAAACATATCTCCATCAACTCCATTAAACAGGATATTCATGGCCTTTTTATCCTTTCTGACTTGTTCAATGTCAAGATCAGACCATTCATGCCTTGGCTTGGGGACTGATGGCTCGTTTCCTGTTGCAGCTCTCATCGGAACATGAGGGCATCTTTCTATGCAGTCAACATAGGCCTCATCTTGAGAAAGCAAATGAAGATGCATCTTTACCTTCCAATCATGGTAATTATCTTTATCCAGAAAAGGGATCTTGACTCCAACATCCTTCTTGTTCATCTTGCTGTATTGTTTTGATCTTTAAACTCTTTGTAAGTTAAGAGCTTGCTCTGATACCAATTTTTAGTCCCTTAACAATATGACAAGAATTACAGAAGGGGGGTTTAATGGAATTCTTGAAACTTTTTCTCTAAATAAAAATGTTCTAACTCGAATCTTTATATAAGTGTGAATTGATTAGCATAATACGGAATAGTTACTTAAATGAATCAAAACACAAGTAATTAAAAATAAGAGTGTTTAAAAACTTTCTGGTGGATTTGAATGATTCCACCAGAGATATATATTATATATCGAGAGAACTCTGTGTGCAAAATGCTCACAGCTGCTTACAAATATTGAACAACTAAGAGTACAGAGAAATGCTAAGAATTCTGCTTACAAATGTTTCTCTGCTTGTATCTTAGATTCGATAGTTCCTTAGTTGCTACTTCTTGGTTTATATATATCACCAAGATTACAAAGTAATGAGACAGGATAATAAAACAAAAACTATCTAGTCTATTACAATGCTACTTCATTACTCTATTCCAGCATCTTTGAATATCTTCATAATTGCATGGAAATGGCAATGCTTCTTTGTTCTCGAAAACCCAGTTGAATAGGCTACCACATTCCATTTACATCCACTCGACGCATGTGACTATGTTGTCACTGTCAACAGATATTTGAATTCTTTATCCGTCGGGTTCATGATCATCCGTCGGGTTGTTGATCATCCGTCGAATTCATTGTTTGTTCATCCGTCGGGTAGCAATCAGGAACTTGACTTTATTTCACTTATGCAGAATTACAAGACATCATCTATGTACAGTTAATCAACATATTCTGCATATTTAACTAAAGTCATCATGACTTAAGTACTACTACAGATTCTACACAATGTGTATGCAGAAATGTGCTAGAGACTTATTGTTACATAAGCTACTCACTCGATGGATAATAAGTCATCATCTATCGGGACTATATTGAGTCATCCGTCGGGACTATAAACCTTATCCATCGAGTGCTACATAATTTCACTAAGTAAAATCTACCAAGGTGTTTTATTCATAAAATCATCAAGTACACAACATATACACAACAAGGTCGAAGAACTTAAGCAGGAGTTTTATCCAAGAGGACAAGGTGATCCGAGAGGACCTTGCTGACCCCGAGAGGGATTTTTTAGATAATTTATTGCCCCCACTTAAGTTTAGATAGGTCCAATTACTTAAATAAGAGTTTTATCCAAGAAGATAATATGATCCGAGAGGACCTTATTGACCCTGAAAGGGATATTATAGAAAATGTTTTGGCCCCACTTAAGTTTTGATAGGTCCAAGGACTTAAGTAGGAATTTTATCCAAGAGGACAAGGGACCCAGGGAGGGATTTTTTAGACAATTTGTCACCCCCATTTAAGTTTGCATAGGTCCAAAGATATACGTAGAGGTTGCTTGAGAGGACAAGTTGATCCGAGGGGATATTTTGTACCCCAAGAGGGGTTTTGCCCTAAATTATAGGATACTTTGAATGCTTTTGTGATTTTATTAGACATTGAGCATTACACGAGTATGGAGGATGGGAATTTCATTAGAGCATTTCAGAATCGAACTACGTAGTTAAGACTTGGCTTATTTTTAAGCATTTGACAATGTAGACATTGTATACATTGTGTACATTTAGGATTCGTAATGCGGAGGTATGACTTAGCTTATCTTTAAGCATATGACGTTGCATACATTGCATACATTATGTATAATGTGTACATTACATACATTGCGCCATTGTGTATATTATGTACCCTGTGTACATTGTGAACATTGTGTGTACTGCATACATTGTGTAAATTTTGTACACTACATACATTGTGTACACTCCATACATTGCTCGATTTGCATACATTATTTATATTGTGCACCCTGCGTACATTGTATACTTCATGCACACTACATATATTATGTATATTGTGCACACTGCGTACATTGTGTATAATGCATATATTTCCTGATTTACTTACATTGTGTACCTTGTGTAGATTGTGTATATTGTGTACATTGTATACACTGCATACATTGTGTACATTGTGGACACTGTATACATCGTGTAATTAATGTACACTGCATATATTGGCCGATTTGCATACATTGCATAGCTTGTCTTGCATACACCGCACTTTGTATACAGTGTATATATTGCATATATCATACAACTTGTTGTAACTTGCTTTCATTTAACTGTGCAGGCATTTTCCATCAACTGTGTAGTGATAGATGTACTGTTAAAGCACAAGAATCATGCTGAAGAGGCATAGGAGCTTGCTGAAGGTAGTGAATTCAAAGTAACATTGCTAGAGAGTGACCTTCAGAAGGTGAAGGGCGAGCGTGGCAATCATTTTTCTTCTTTCCGACAGCTTAAGAAGGAGAAGGCCAAGTGTTCATTGTAAATCAAACGTGAAAATACACACAAGCGTACGCGACAAGTAGTATAGATTAAATTAAAGTTCGTTCCCATAGAGACTGGTTTAAACAAAATATGCGCTTATGCAATAATTTATGGTTATCATTCAATGCTAAGACAAATAACATATTGAGTTTTGATTTAACTAAGATATTATACTAAATAACATTAACTAAGAGAATTACGATTGAATTACTTATATGAGAATAAACATGGGATTCTAACTTCATTAAATACTTCATTCAAAGTTATGTTCATTAACCCTAGTATGTGATGATGATAACAACTAATCAGATAACATGAAATTAGTATACGCTATCTTTCGATATACGTATACCTTACTATCAAACATCCAAAGTTAAGATAGAAGTTGAATAGACACTAATTATGTCTAGTCCCTATATGTCTATAAAGATTGAAAACATAATGGTTTAAGAGCAAGTTATCTATCGTGATTACTAGGGTGAATAAAATGTTTAAAATTACGCACGAATTATGCATGTCAATTCATACATAAACCTATGCTAGCATGGCAAGTTCTAAACCTCTATATTCACTGTCGTTTCAATATAGATTAACAAACAATCTTAGATGTTAGATATGCATAAAAGACGAATAAGCACAACCAAAATAGGAAATCATAAATCACCACACACAAAGGATCAGAACAATTAACTATTGAAATCCATAGATAAATTCGTTAGAACCCCATGATAATAATTAGTTCATGATCAAACTCATCGTCACCATAGGTTCCGATGAAAACATGATATAAAAAAATATAAGAGTACTAGGGTTCAAAGACAAATAAAAAACAAGCATCCAAAGTATCAACTATGTTGAAGAATATAAAAGTCTTCTTCTCCGTAGTCGTCTTGTGCTCTCTAGGTCTTCGTTCTTCGTACTGCTCTCTCTTGGCTCTTTGTTGTTAAAAACGTCTTTTTATTGGTTTATATAAGCCCCTAGTGGACCTGGACTCTTAAAATCATCAAATTCCACTCAAAACAGGATTCTAGTGCAAAAAGGGCGGCGCGGGCGTGCCAAAATCCATGCGGGCGCGCCGGTTTACTGATTTCAGCGGCGCGGGCGCGTCAGCCTTCTGGTGATTTTCTGACAATTCTTCTTTTGGCCGTATCTTGAGTTCTTCTCGTTAGAATTAGGCGATTCAACTTCCCACGCGAAGCTAACGAGATTCTCTACAACTTGAGAATAGACTAGACTTCAAAATATGATCTCTTATCAGCATAAAATCCTTGTAAAGCTCCTTTCCTCATCCAACTAGTGCCTGCAATGCAATTACACAAAACACATCAAACATACCAGATACTTGAGTTCAAAACATCAATTTAAGCCTGGAATGAAGTGTTACAAGTTGATATAAATCCACTTATCACACACCCAAACTTGAATCGATGTTTATCCTCAAGCATAAACAGACTCAAAAACTACAAAATAACCTAATACATGAATGCAACTACTTGAATGCAACTAAATGATAATGCAATCGATCCCTTCAGAATAACCATAACCAAATGAATAAGCCAACGCCTCTAAGAATGCAATGACTCTAAAACAGAGTTCGCATAAATCCCATAAATCAACTTACAAACCAGAAACGTGTGTGTGTGCGATGCTAATAGATGTACCTTCGACACTAGATCAATAAGCATAACTTATTTTTCATCAAAACATTCACAAGCTTATAAATAGAATAGACGTTAAACTCATAATGACTCACAACACCTCCTTTCTACTAGAGTTATACACAGATTCATGCTATTATTGAACACATACAAAGATGCTTATTTGACCGTGCAATGAATGAGGTCCCAAAAGACTTATGCAATAATACCCATGTAGCGAACGTTAGGTTAGCGGATCCTAGAATATCAAAGTCTTAGGTCACTAGGCACAAAGTCCCCTAGAACTTAATAACTCTAGTATTAAAGAGCTCACTCTTGATCAATTATGCATAAACACATATATATCTTTTCTTTTCTTTTCTTTTTTCTTTTTACTTTTTTTCCTTTTTTCAATGATTTCTGAATGAGTGCGTTTCACCCCTTCTCATTCACCCCTTCTCATTCAACCCTAGACTACTAATAAAAATATGAGACGGCTGCTAGCCATTTGACGCCTAGCATTATTCACAACTAGCAATGAATTCCAAGTTTTTCTCCAGTTTTAAAAATTCATTGTTCTTTTGTCATTAAGAGAATACCAAAAAATCTAAATATAACCAAGTGATTGAATCTCAACAAATAAACAAGTATGATCATGATCTAGCTCAAAAGCAACCTATAAGACTTGTAAAAAACATTTTTTTTCTAGCATGCAAATCAATTCATTAAGACTTAAATAACCCTATATTCGTCATCACCACACTCAAATTAACATCAACTTATCAGATAGAAATAGCTCAACCTAAGGGATCATGTTATATGCATGCACATGTAACTAAATGAACTCACATAATAACATGAACAAATATGTAAACAAATATGACCTAAATGAACAATCATGCAAAAATATGAATGAATTAACTATACATACAACATGAATCTATATGGAAACTACACACAACTACTCATCCTTACATTATCACCCCCAAACTTAAAATTTTTAATGTCCCCATTGAAGGAAATAATAAGGATACAAGGCGTACCTAGTCGCTGGGAGGATCACCCTCCTCGGGTGGAGAATCAGGCGGCGGGTAAACAGAATCAGCTCCAAATACAGGCCAATCGATCTCGACACCAGTGGCCCGGAAAACACTGCCCAAAGAATGTGTCAAATATGCAGTAAAACGACTGTGAATGTCGTGCATGGCCTCCATACGCCTAGTCAATCGCCTGTACTGCTCATCACCAACACCAGTTCTATCAACAGCCTGATGCACATGAGAAGAACCCTCTGTAGGCACGAGAGGATCCGTTCATCCACCCTCTACATCATCAAAAATATATCCCAAGCCCTTATCATGGGGTGCACCTAAGAATGCATAACTCAAGTGATCTGGTAGTGGTTTGAGCTTAAGTGTGAAAGCTTTTTCAATAGATGGTTGAAAATACTCCTCGGAATCTTTTAGCTCTGTTAATCCAAGAGACTCGAATGGCAGATCCATCCCCCTTTTTCCATGGAGAAGCATTAAAATACTACAGTTGCTCTGCCCCTTCTTCATCTCCACTATCAGATTCCCCTATCAAGGCTTTCTTTAAAGTATCTGACCTTAGCACTTACTCAAGTACCGAATTCACTACCGAATCGACCATCTCTACTTTAAAGCATTCCTCTTCATCATTTGGGAATTTTGTTGCTTTGAACACATTAAAGGTGACTTCTTGATTTAGAATCCTCATTATAAGCTCTCCCTTCTGCACATCGATCAGAGTTCAGCTAGTAGCTAACAATGGTCTCCCCAAGATAATGGGAAACTTCTTAGCTTCCTCAAAGTCCATAATTACAAAATCAGCAGGGAAGATGAGTTTTTCCACCTTAACCAAGACATCATTCACTATTCCTCGCGGATAAGCGATGAAGCGATCAGCTAGTTGCAATGACATGTATGTCGGTTTCGGATCAGGTAGACCAAGCTTCTTGAAGATAGACAAGGGCATCAGATTGATGCTAGCTCCCAAATCACACAAGCATTTATCGAACAACAAGTTTCCAATAGTGCAAGGAATAGTAAAACTTCTAGGATCTTTAAGCTTTGAAGGCAACTTTTGTTGCAACACAGAATTGCACTCCTCCGTTAAAGCAATGGTTTCCAACTCTTCAAGCTTCACCTTCCGCGAGAGAATACCTTTCATAAACTTCGCATAGCTCGGCATTTATTCTAGAGCTTTGGCAAACGGTATGTTGATGTGCAACTTCTTTAAAACTTTCAGAAACTTGGCAAATTTCTTATCTAACTTCTGCTTCTGAAGTCTTTTAGGATATGGTGGAGGTGGATAGACTTGGTTATCCCCTTTATTACCCTCAGGAGGATTGTTTGCAACAGCTTTCTTATTCGGTTCCACCTTGGCATCCTTCTGCATAACTTTTTCAGCTACTATCTCATTTTCTGGAATTGAAAAGGGTGTAGATGCCCTTGCATTCTGAACAGAATTTTCAGACTCTTCGTCTTGCTGAATTTGGGGCTTGCAACCTTTCCAGACCTCAAGGTGATGGCATTCACCAGTTCTTTAACTTTCCTCTTGCCTGGATTGGCTTCTATATCACTATGAAGCATTCTTAGTGGTCGATGCAATAAAGAGTTAGCAATTTGCCCTATTTGGTTCTCCAGAGTCTTGATAGAAACAGCATGGCTTTTACATATAAGAGCCTGGTTTATGTACATAAGCCTCAACTCCTCCAATTCATATTTTTCATTTGAAGATTGACCTGCACCTCTATGAGTTTGTTGTTGAAGTTGGAGTTGTTGTCTTGGTGTAAATTTGGAACAGCTGTTGCATCGCATTCTGATTGTTGCTCCAGCTAAAGTTAGGATAATTCCAGTTGTCAAGATGATAAGTGTCTAGAACTGGTTGCTACGATCTCTGAAAGTTGCTCACAAACTCAGTTGATTCACCAGATATAGCGCATTACTCCATCGCATGCGAACCTGCACACAACTCACAAATACTGGTTATCTGATTAACACCATAGTTAGATGGAGAATCGATCTTCCTAGATAACGCCTTTAGTTGAGCAGTGATAGCCGTAGTTGTATCCACTTCAAGAACTCCTGCTACCTTGCCCTGTGGCAATCTCTGGGTTGGATACTGATATTCATTAGCAGCCATCAGTTAATTAGCTCATAAGCTTCATTACAGCTTGTTAGATATATTTGATAATGTCATGGCTAATATAATTTATGTTTAGATTTCAGATCTTACTTAACAGGACAAATCAGTACCTAACTGTTGATCAGTACTTATACTGGAAGTCAGGACTTAAGGATATCAGTACTTATATTATCAGGAGATAATCATCATAAGTTAGATATCAGAACTTAAGTGCTGAAGGATGATCAGAGAAGGACAGTAGCTGATTAAAGGAAAGAAGATCGAGATAAACATAAGAAGAGATATGCATGAAGAAGGAATTCCGTGAAGAATGGAATACTTGGAAGAAAAGATATCTGATTGATATATTTTAAGAAGCAGAATTATATTCCATATCAATTAGCAATTATCTTGTAACTGTGTAGTATATAAACACAGACATAGGGTTTACACTAAAAGTGTTAATATATTTGAGAAGATTATTCATTGTAACCCTAGCAGCTCTCGTGATATTTGTTCATCACTGAGAGGTAACAGTTCCATACTGTAACAGAGTTTATTGTTTCAATAAAGTTTGTTTTCTGTTACTTAATATATTAAAGTTCGATTTGATTGTATTATACACTGTATTCACCCCCTCTACAGTGTGTGTGACCTAACAAGTGGTATCAGAGCCAATCTGTTAACACACATACAGCTAAAGATCCATACACAATCATGTCTGACACCGAAACTCCAACTAAGCCTACCAAAACTGAAGAACCTCCAAAGCCACAAATTCAAAGTCGGTATGAGACTATCAGGGTTCCCATACTGAGACCATCTGAATATCCCATATGGAAGGTAAGGATGACCATGTTCCTGGAAGCAACAGATCCAGAATACCTTGATAGAATCAAGGAAGCCCCTCACAAACCAACCAAGCTCGCTGTTGCAGTTGCAGGTGAAGCAGCAAAGACCGTACCAAAGGAGAAGAGTGATTATACTGCTGAAGATATAGCATTAATTGCTAAGGATGCCAAGGTACGACACTTACTGCATAGTGCCATTGATAATGTAATGTCAAACAGGGTAATCAACTGCAAGACTGCTAAGGAGATATGGGATGCTCTGAAAATAAGGTGTCAGGGAACGGAGACAATTAAGAAGAACAGGAAGACAATACTCACTCAAGAGTATGAACACTTTGACTCAAAGACTAATGAGTCATTGAATGATTTATATGATAGATTTGTCAAACTTTTGAATGATTTGTCATTGATTAATAAAGAGTATGATCTTGAAGATTCAAACCTTAAGTTCCTGTTAGCTCTTCTTGAATGCTGGGATTTGAAGGCAACGACAATAAGAGACAACTACAATCTTGATGAAACAACTCTTGACGAAATCTATGGTATGCTCAAGACTCATGAGCTTGAGATGGAACAAAGAAGTAAGAGGAAAGGAGGAAAGTCAAGGACAGTTGCTCTTAAGGCTGAAGAAGAATTCCCCAAAGCAACTTCCTCAAGGAAAGACAAGGGTAAAGCTCTTGTCATAAAGTCTGAAACTGAGTCATCAAGTTCTGAAAGTGATGATGACTCAGATTCTGAAAGCTTGCCTGAGACTGATGCTGATGAGGAGATGATGAAGCTGTGTGCTCTTATGGTGAAAGGAATCACAAAGATTGCATACAGGAAATTCAGGAAGGGAAAGAAGTTTTCCAGGAAAGGCATAAGTTCTGATAAGAAGAATTTCAGAAGATCTGAAGGAAGAGGAGGAAAGTCTGACAGAGGAGATTACACCAATGCTAAATGCTATAACTGTGGTGAGAAAGGCCACATATCTCATGATTGCAAGAAGGTAAAGGGTGACAAAGGCAAGGCCCTTGTCATAAAGCAGAAAAGTTGGACAGACACCTCAGACTCTGGAAGTGAGGAAAACTATGCATTGATGGCAAATGCTGATAAAGAAAGTGCTGAGAGCAGTTCTGAAGCTGCTGAAACAAAGGTACCTCAGACTACTTATGCTTTTCATACTGATGATATTAATGAGTTGAGAAGATATCTTAAAACCATGTTTGTTAGTTATAGAGATCAAACTTTAACATGTGAAAGATTAACTTCTGAAAATCTTGCATTTAAGGAAAAAAAATGATTTCTTAGAAAAAGAGTTAGTCATGTTCCATCAAACTCAGAAGGATAGAGATGATGCTTTTTATGTTAGGGATGAAGTGCTAAAAATGAATGAATCTCTAAAAACTGAGTTAGAAAAGGAAAGAGAGATTATCAGGACTTGGACTAACTCTGGCAAAACAACTCAAAATTTGCTAAGTAGTGGAAACTGGAAAGAGGGCTTAGGTTCTGGAGAAGATAAGAATGATAAAGGAACTAAAGAAATTAAGTCTGTTGATAAGCAAAAGCCAAAGTTAAAACCTGTTAAGTTTGTAACTGTAAAGTCTGAAAATAAGAAATCAGAAGTTACAAAGGAATTAACTTCTGACAAACTAAAACAGGAAAAGACAGCTGAAGTGAACATAGGCTTAATGACAAAGAAGCAGCTTAAGCATAAGCTGAAAGATGTTAAGAATGCAAACAAGGTAAAATCACCTAGGAAAAATAGGAATGGAAAGGAAGGTGTGAATAAAAGCAATAATTATAAACCTGTTCCTGATGCTCCTAGGAAAACATGTCATAACTGTGGAAGTTCTAACCATCTGGCTTCTTTTTGCAGGAAGAATAAGAATATTAACTCCTTACCTTCAAAATCAGGAGTTAAGAGTCAGTCTGTTAGATACAAACCACAAAATCCTTGTTTTCATTGTGGTAGTTTATGGCATTCCATTTATACTTGTAAGGAATATTATAGTTTGTACTATGATTATTATCAAATAAAACCTTCTTTGAAGAAAGTTTCCATTGTTCCTTCTAGTGTAAATTCTGATTCAAAGTCTGATAGTGTAAGTTCTGATAAGAAAAATGTTAACATAAACTCTGATGCTAAATCCGCTGCAAATGTTAACAAACTTAATAAGGCCACAGGATCCAAGCAAGTCTGGGTCCTTAAAACTAATAATTAGTGGTCTTTATGATTGCAGGGCAACAGGAAAAATATTCTAGTTCTGGACAGTGGATGTTCAGGACATATGACTGGAAATAAGGACCTGCTATCAGACTTTGTGGAGAAAGCTGGCCCAAGTGTTTCTTATGGAGATAGCAACATTGGAAAAACATTGGGATATGGTAATATCAATCTTGGAAATGTCATAATTAAAGAAGTAGCTCTGGTCTCAGGACTTAAACACAACCTACTAAGTATAAGTCAAATCTGTGACAGAGATTATCATGTTGATTTCTTTGAAGAACACTGTGAAATTGTGAGTAAATCTAAAGGCAAAGTTGTTCTGAAAGGATACAGGCATGGTAACATTTATGAAGCTAAGCTTTCAACAAGTATTGATGGTTCTGCAATCTGTCTGATGAGTAGAGCATCAATTGAAGAAAGCTGGAATTGGCATAAGAAACTCTCTCATTTAAATTTCAATAATATAAATGAACTGGTCAAGAAAAATCTTGTGAGAGGACTACCAAAGTCAGTATTTGCTCCTGATGGTCTTTGTGATTCCTGACAGAAAGCCAAACAAAGAAAATCTTCATTCAAGAGCAAGACTGAATCATCAATTCTTGAGCCTTATCATCTACTACATGTTGATCTATTTGGTCCAGTAAATGTCATGTCTATTACAAAGAAAAAGTATGCGTTGGTCATAGTGGATGAGTTCACCAGATACACATGGGTGTATTTCTTGCACACAAAAAGTGAAACTGCATCTATCTTGATTGATCATGTCAAACAGCTGGATAAAATGGTCAAAGATTCTGTGAAAATTTTAAGGAGTGATAATGGCACTGAGTTCAAGAATTTGATAATGGAAGAGTTCTGCAAAAACCATGGAATAAAGCATGAATTTTCTGCTCCTGGAACTCCACAGCAAAATGGAGTTGTTGAAAGGAAGAATAGAACTCTCATTGAAGCTGCACGTACAATGCTTGAAGAAGCAAAGCTTCCAGCCTATTTCTGGGCTGAAGCTGTGCAGACTGCTTGTTTTACTCAAAATGCAACACTCATTAACAAGCATGGAAAAACACCATATGAGATGGTGAAGAAAAAGAAGCCAAATCTGAAATATTTTCATGTATTTGGATGCAAGTGTTTTGTTCTCAAGACTCATCCTGAACAGCTATCAAAGTTTGATCTAAAAGCTGATGAAGGAATCTTTGTTGGATATCCACTTTCCACAAAAGCCTTCAGAGTCTATAATTTGAGAACAAACGTGGTCATGGAATCTATCAATGTCTCTTTTGATGACAAGAAGATTACTGGTCTTGAAGATTTCATTGACCATGATCAGCTGAGATTTGAAAATGAAGACTCAAATTCTGATACTGAAAATCCTGACAGTCTAAGTCCTGATACTGTAAACTCTGATGGATTAAACTCTGATGTTATTGAAACTATGGTGACTACGTCAAAGGAAGATGCACCTATGCAGGGGGAGCATACTCAAGATCCTACCACATCTCAAGAAATATCAGAAAATGTATCTGGCTCTTCAAGTTCTGATTCGTCAAGTTCTGATAAGCCAAGTTCTGATAGTGCTGAAAATCTAAATACTGAAGAATCCAACTCAGAGAGCATAGTTTCAGGGGGAGCATCAGAAAATGAAAATGAAGATAGCATGGATCATGGGGGAGCATCCAGTTCTAGAGAAAACATTCTATCTGCAAGAAAGTGGACAAAATCACATACACCTGATTTGATAATTGGAAATCCTGATGCAGGTGTCAGAACTAGAACATGTACTTCAAATGAATGTCTCTACAATTCTTTTCTCTCTCAGACTGAGCCAAAGAAAGTGGAAGAAGCTCTTCAAAATGCTGATTGGGTGCAAGCAATGCAGGAAGAGTTAAATGAATTTGAAAGAAACAAAGTCTGGACCCTAGTGCCAAGACCAAAGAATAGATCTGTTGTTGGTACAAAGTGGGTATTCAGAAACAAAACTGACAGTGATGGCATAATTACAAGGAATAAGGCAAGGCTGGTTGCAAAAGGATATTCTCAACAGGAGGGAATTGATTATGATGAAACATTTGCACCAGTTGCTAGGTTAGAAGCCATAAGGATATTTTTGGCTTATGCTGCTCACAAAAAGTTTACTGTCTTTCAAATGGATGTGAAAAGTGCTTTTCTCAATGGAGAATTGGAGGAGGAGGTATATGTTGAACAACCTCCAGGCTTTGTAGATACCAAACATCCAGATTATGTCTACAGGCTTGATAAAGCACTTTATGGACTTAAGCAAGCTCCTAGAGCATGGTATGAGACTTTAGCTCAGTTTCTTCTGAAAAGTGGATTCAACAGAGGAACAATAGACAAAACACTATTCTACCTCAACCATGGAAAGGACTTACTTCTGGTTCAGATTTATGTTGATGATATCATTTTTGGGTCTACAAATGACAAACTTTGCAAGAAGTTTGCCAAACTAATGCAGTCAAGATATCAGATGAGTATGATGGGGGAACTTAGCTATTTTCTGGGCCTTCAAGTCAAGCATAATGAAGAAGGCACTTTTATTTGTGAAACCAAGTACACCAGAAACTTGCTGAAGAAATTTGGAATGCAAGATTGTTCAAGTGCATCCACTCCTATGGCCACTGTAACAAAACTGGATAAGGATACTGGTAAATCAGTAGATATTACTGACTACAGAGGTATGATTGGCTCTCTACTCTATCTAACTGCTAGTAGACCTGATATCATGTATACTACCTGTCTTTGTGCAAGATTTCAAGCAGATCCAAGAGAACCTCACTTAACAGCTGTGAAAAGAATCTTTAAGTATCTTAAAGGAACAGCTGCTCTGGGATTATGGTATCCTAGAGAATCAGATTTTAAACTAATAGGTTACTCAGATGCAGATTTCGCAGGTTGCAAAATTGACAGGAAAAGCACAAGTGGAAGCTGCCAATTTCTTGGAGGCAGATTGGTTTCTTGGTACAGCAAGAAACAAAAGTCAATTTCCATATCAACTGCAGAAGCAGAGTATATTGCTACAGGAAGCTGTTGTGCACAGATTCTTTGGATGAAGAATCAGTTACTGGATTATGGGTTAACATATTTCAAAATCCCTATTTACTGTGATAATCAAAGTGCTATTGCTATGACAGGTAATCCAGTTCAACACTCTATGACAAAGCACATCAGCATCAGGTACCACTTCATAAGGGAACATGTGGATGAAGGTACAGTGGAATTGTACTTTGTTCCAACAGATCAACAACTAGCAGATATCTTCACAAAACCACTATGTGAAGCCACTTTTACAAGATTGGTAAATGAACTTGGAATGGTCTCAGGTTCTTTTTCTAAATCTGTCTAGTTTTGTTCTGATGCATCAGACTTTATGATCAGTATTTACAGAATGTAATCTCTTTGTTTATTCTGTGCTTAATTGAAATACACGTTTAAGTACTGATTATTGTCTGATATATGTTTCTAAACTCTGATAAGTGATATGTCTGTTCAAGTAACTATTCGATCCTATGAGGATAACTGTGCTAGATACTGACCTAGTAGTCTTTAATAAACAAATGATTCCATGTAAGAAGTAATTATTTCAGTGGAAATCTTATGACACTAGCAAATTCTGATAATTGAGCTTAGTTGAGTTTACTTTGTTTATCTTATTACTAAATCACAAATTAGAATAATGCTACTCATCTGTTAAGTTCTGATACTAGTAAAACTGCTGATTGTACTAAGTGCTGATAAACCTCACTTATCAAAAGAAAAAGCAAAAAGATCAAAGAATAAAATCAGGTAGTCTTTTGAGATCTAGAGTAAAAATGTGGAAGGGACGACCCAAGTGCATTGCTGGTATTAAGTAAATATGCATTAGAAAAGCAAATTTTCTTGGTGACTTTTCACACTCTATGATTACTAGAGAAATACTCTGATAATAGCATAAATTCTGATAAGCAGTCGTGACTCACTTACACTGAGAAGCCACTGTAAAATAGAATTTCAAAAGATGCATAAAATTAGCACAAAACAGTTGAGGTGGACTCAAGCATGAACTCATTCATCGGTAGGTTTCAGGACAATGACAGCTCTTTAGCAAAATTTTAGTTATGCCTTATTTCTAAGATGTACTGAAGTGAATCAGACTTTACTCTTTGTCTGTTATTTAGCTTAATGCACACACTAATCACTCCATCTGAATGATAAAAAATTTCTGTGGTGGTCTATGTTATTTTAGATAAACAGTCATTGTGTCATTATTGCACAAATTCTGAGGACAAGCTCTAGTTGCATATTCTGATGATTAAGTTTTGAAGAGTATAACTCAGAACTTGTATAAGAACTTACTAAGATAGGCATTCATTTTTCGAGTTAAGAAATTATGTTCTGATGACTTTTAAGTTCTGATATAAGTCTAAGTTCTGATATTACAGTCTAATGTTTTACTTGACTTATCTGTGAATAAAATTTGATAACAGTCTCAGTTAATATTTGAATATGTTGAAGTGGAAGATTAATAGTCACTATGGTTAGGGTTAATGATATTTGTACTTGAACAGTCCACTGTTACTTGTTTCTTGTGCGCTTTAAACCATGTTTCCTCTTTCCAATGAATGTCATTCTTTTTCAAAGTCTAGGGAGACGAGATAGAATTAATTCTACCTGTCAGCATTAAATACTTTTACGTCTCCTGGCATTCTCTTGCCTATATAAGCAGCCACTTCACATCAGCCTTCACATCAAATTCTTTCTCACACACTTACCTTCATACTTTTTCTTTCAAAAACACAATGGTCAGATTCAACATGTTTTTGAACTACCAAAACTTCAATATGGAGCTACGCTGTGTCGAATGGCAGCAGGAATGGCACGTCACGGCCATTCCTGAGGAGATATGGGACTCTGTCCCATAGGAGGTACTGACCCACCTCCTGTTCTTCTATATGGATTACCATCGCCATCTGGAGCGAATGGAGGAGGAAAGACTGGCAGCTCTCCGCCAGCAAGAGCGAATCATCAGACTCGCCATTCTGTTTGTCGGGAGTAGGAAGAAGAAGAAATGATTTAATCTTGTCTTCTTCCTATTTTTCTTCATCATCAGCTTTGTCAGGCTTCTTAGCTAGGACTAAGGCTGTTGATGTTAGGTTTCGTAGCTTAGGGAAATCTTGTATAAGTACTGATGTAATTTCAATTTCATAAATGTATTCTCTTGATATATTAATGAAATTTGTGTTTGCTTCAAGATTTTGTCTCTAAGATATTAGGTAATGCATTGCTAAATCCTGATTGATATTCTGATGACCATATAAATTCTGTTTTAATTTAAGTTCTGATTTTTTTTATCAGCACTTACTCATCTCATTTATCTTGGTCATTTTTACGTGATTTACTTTCCGAATATTAATGATGCAGTGAAAAATAATTAACTCAGTGGGAACGGTTTCAATTTTGAATTAAAACTGTTTCACCTTGATTAATGGAATATCTGGGTAAGTGGAACGGTTTTTCCTTAAAAACAGGCAACTGAGTAAGTAATGATTCCTGTTTTGCGAGCCCAGTAATTATCCGTTATTACTGCATGTCTGACAGGTGTCCAACGGTAATATTTTTGTTCAGAGTATAAGTACAACAGAGAGAGGATTTCTTTAATCCTTTATTTTCTTCGTATTTTTTCTCTTTACTTACTTTTACTCTCTTTCTTCTCACGTTGGTTTTTCATACAAACATCTTATCAAATACCTAACAGGCACTTTTGAATCTCAATTTTTCACATGGCACCTAAGGATTTAATCATTGATGGAGCTAAGTTTGTTCCAAACAACTATGCTGCAATTCTTGATCATGCTGAAGCTCCATCTGAATTGCATTTTGTGCAAGATCTTCTTGCACACAGTGAGATTGGGTATGCATTAACTCAGCCTGAAGTCTTTTCGAGTCAACAAGTTCTGACATTTTGGCGGACTGGGTACTTTGATGATGGTGGTAAACATGGCACTCCCAGTATTGTTTTTGAAGTGGGTGATTCATCTTATGCAGTCACACGCAAAGCTCTACATCTCCCAGAAAATTGTACTTTTTCAACTCCAGAGGAATCAACACTTCAGGAGTTAATGGCTGATTTGGGATATGAAAAGAGTTAGGCAAAGCTTGGGCAGTTAAAAAGGGCTAATATCAGAAGAGAATGGAGTTTTTTCTTTGACAGCATCACCAAAGCTTTTGGGAACAAATGTTCGAATTTTGATGTTATCCCAATTCTGAGTCAGCGCATAGGGTATGCTATTATTCATCAAACTCATTTTGATTTTGCAACTGGAATAATTGGTTTTATTGGGGATAGGATGACAGAGGATAGAAATATTGTCTATTTTGCTAGATTCTGTCAACTTATATATACTTTTTGTACTGATGAACCTCAATTAGTCAGTTCCTCAACCCCACCTTTTAGAGTTGCAAAACGATATTTTAATGATCTGGTAAATGCTGATACTAAGAAAAAAGTGGTTAGACCATTACAGATTCCTCAGTCTGTAAAACAGATCCTAGTAAATGCTGATCCTGATACTTATAGATCTGTTTACTCTGATGTCCAACCAACCACAAACACCCAAAAACCATCATCCTCAGTAACTACCACTCATACTACTCAACCTACCCTCAGAACTTATCTCAAATCCTATATCTCTACTTCACAGACTGTTCAACCCTCATCCTCCAAGCCAAAGAGGACAAAAACTATTCCTCAAACACCTCAAAAGAGGAGGAGGACTGTACTGAGAGATGAATCTAATACTGAGGAACAGGTTCCTTCTTCAGAACCTGTTGTAGGTGAAGCTGAGAAAGTGACTTCTCAGAAGGATTCTGGAATTGGGGGATCTAGGCTTCTCAAACGGCTTAGAAGAATGACAGTTCCTGAAACTCCCAAGGAATCCAAATCAACAAAGAGATACAAGAAACAGAGGGCAAAAAGGCCAGTTTCAGATATGAAGAGGAAGCAGCTAAGGAAGGGGATCAGGAATCTCTGATCTCACAAGACAAGGAATTTGCTCCAGTCACTTCTTCTCCATCAACTCCATCTCAGGAAGCTGTTTCTGAAAAGGCTAACACACCTTCTGTGTCTTCTGTTGATCCAGGCACAAGTGCTGATATTGATGTTCAAAACTTGGTTGTGCCTGCAGTAATTCTCTTAGAAGCTCCAATAACAAATATTCCTTCCACAACACCTGTTACTGATGTTGTTCAAACTCCGGAGTTATCAACAACACCTTCTCTGCATCAAGATGCTGATGATCAGAATTTAGGTGAGCATCAGGATATGGCTGTTGATCAGAACTTAGAACAAGATCAACAATTAGAGGATGCTGAAGCCTCCATTACTACTCACACTGTTGTCTTATCAGAAGATACTGATTCTTTAAGTTCTGATGCTGTAAATGCTGGAGATACTGGTGATGTTGCTCCAACTGTAGATGCTGATAAAGCAGGTCCTTCAGGACTTACTCCTCAACAGACTCTTCCTAAGTCTGAACTGGTTAAGAAGTTTGTTATCGGAGAAGCACCAGTACCTTGGAGTGAAACTCGTGCAGGTCAGGAGTGGACTAAGGAATGGAACTCAGTTTCATGTGTTCCAACTGACAAGCATCTTGCTGAGCACTTGACTAAAGCTGATGAAATGTTAAATTCTGATAATTTCAAAACTCAGCTTAGAGTTACTGCATTGAGTACTAAACATTTACAATGTCTTCATTCAACTACTCATGCAGAGCTACACAAGATTCAGGAGAACTTTATCAAACAGGAACAAGTTTGGAAAATTGATAAGAAAAAGTTCTTCCAACCTACCATTGACAGGATTGCTTATATTGAGAAGACTCAAGATCATCAACAAGCTCAGATTGATGAAATTCTGAAAAATCAAGCTTCTCAGCAATCACAACTAACTGAAATCCAATCCTCAGTGGAATTGCTTATCTCTCTTCTACTACCTGTTGATGCCAAAAAGGGGGAGAAAGTGATTAAGTCCAAATACAAGACTGACAAGACACTGACAGGAAAGGATAATGAAAAAGATGATCAAGGAAGCTCTGGAATGGGTAGAGGTCATAGTCAAGGTAGAGGATTCACATCAAGACAAGCTAGTCACAGGACAAGTTCTGATACTGGGAAAAGAATAAGTTCTGCTGCTGGTAAAAGGATAAGTTTTGATGAACTTCTAGATCTTGATGAGGAAATGTCAAGACAGTTATTTCTTCAGGAAAATCCAGGAATGGACTTGGAAAGTTTAAAGGAAGAAGAAGCCAGACTTAAATCAGAGAAAGTCACATCTAAATCTGAAGCTTCTGGTAAAAAGCCACTTCCAAAACTCAAAGGCATTGTGATCAAAGAAAGGACACATACTGAAGCAACATTGGCTAGATCACAACCACAGATAGATCCAAGATCCAAGGGTAAAGAAAAGGTTGGTGAACCTATCAAGGTTTATGTACCTCCTGAGGATGAAGAAATTACTGATGAAAAGGATGATCTTGCTCTGACTTCAAGAAAAGTTCTTAAAACAACCTCTGACATGGCTCAAGTTGTTCAGAGTCAAGAAATTGTAAGTTCTGATATTCAGAAGAAGCAAGTAACCTCTGACATAGCTCAAGTTAACTTGATATCAGAAGATAGATCAAAGACACTCCTACCAGGATTCACTAAAGCAAAACAGACTCAATCTTTGAAGACTACTGCAAGTGGTTTTGAAGCTAGAGTAGTTACTGGAAAGGAAGCAAGAGATTAAACTGGATTGGGAAGTGCTGATGAAAGAAGAGTACACAACACTACCAATGATCCAACTTCCTTGAGTGAACCAGGTATTGGAGCAACTCCTGAGAGATTGAATCAACTGGAATCTGTACAGATGGTTTACCATACCTACTTGAAAGAATACATCATGTTGTATTTCATGACAGATGGTAGGGTTTATCATATAAGACAAAATGCCATTCCATTGAAGTATTTTGAAGAATTGGAGCATGTAATTTTCTTACTTCAAGTGGATGACAGAATAACAGGGACTGCTGCAAACTACTTAAAAGAACAGATTCAGAGACAGAAAAGGCTTTATTCTGTTAAGTCTGACAGCACATATGTTCCAAAGTACAGAGATCACAATGGTGATATTGTTGATATGAAGCCTAATACTGCACAGATCAGAACATATCTTGGTATTAAGGGACTTGAATTCAATCTGGAGTCTGACAAAGCCTATGTCATAAGACTAGATCAGGAGTTGAGAAAAGCAAAGATCAATGATCTCAGAGCTGCAATCTTTCAAACTGGTGAAAACTGTAGAGCTTAAAGATGCCAAAAGGAGAATGATTGATGAACTCAGATATGCTGAGAAATGTTTGTTGAAGAACTATCTCAGAACAACTCCTGACATCAGAGAGATCAGATGATAAAGCCAAGTCGAAGATCTACAACTGCTTAAATTCTGATATTTGTACAGACTGAAGTTGTTATCAGAAGTTGAATATTGGTAAAGCTTTAAGGACTGTAAGTTGTAGTTATCTAGTCTAATTCTCATGCATTTGTACTTAATGTTTTTGACATCATCAAATATCTATTAAACTTGTATATTATGTTAATTTACAAGTTGGGGGAGATTGTTGGATATATTTGATAATGTCATGGCTAATATAATTTATGTTTAGATTTCAGATCTTACTTAACAGGACAAATCAGTACTTAACTGTTGATCAGTACTTATACTGGAAGTCAGGACTTAAGGATATCAGTACTTATATTATCAGGAGATAATCATCAGAAGTTAGATATCAGAACTTAAGTGCTGAAGGATGATCAGAGAAGGACAGTAGCTGATTAAAGGAAAGAAGATCGAGATAAACATAAGAAGAGATATGCATGAAGAAGGAATTCCGTGAAGAATGGAATACTTCGAAGAAAAGATATCTGATTGATATATTTTAGGAAGCAGAATTATATTCCATATCAATTAACAATTATCTTGTAACTGTGTAGTATATAAACACAGACATAGGGTTTACACTAAAAGTGTTAATATATTTGAGAAGATTATTCATTGTAACCCTAGCAGCTCTCGTGATATTTGTTCATCACTGAGAGGTAACAGTTCCATACTGTAACAGAGTTTATTGTTTCAATAAAGTTTGTTTTCTGTTACTTAATATATTAAAGTTCGATTTGATTGTATTATACACTGTATTCACCCCCTCTACAGTGTGTGTGACCTAACACTGCTCTTAGCCCATAAGGCTCCACCTGATGTTGCATCGAGCATGGGTCTTGACAAACCGTTATGAAAGCAATTAATAATCATCCAAACAGGAATTCCATGATGAGGATACTTCCTAAGCATCTCCTTATACCGCTCCCAAGCTTCATCTAGTGATTCTTCTGATTGCTGCGCAAACTGAGTAAAAGCATTCCTGATTGCAGTTGTTTTTGGCAAAAGGAAGAATTTAGTGAGAAATTTTTGAGCAAGATTTTCCCAAGTAGCAATCAAACCAGCTGATAGAGAGTATAACCAGCTCTTAGCCTTGTCCCTCAGAGAGAATGGGAACAGTCTTAGTTTCACTGCATCCTCAGATACACCATTGAACCTGATGATGTCACAGATCTCTATGAAATCCCTGATGTGCATATTTGGATCTTCCGTTGGAGAACCCCCAAACTGAACTGAGTTCTGAATCATCTCGATCGTATCAGGCTTGATCTCAAGGTATTAGCCTCGATGGCTGGCCTGACAATGCTCGATTGAATGTCCATAATCTTTGGTTGAGAATACTCTTTCAACGCTTTCGTTGCTGCTGGTTCTCTCATTGTAATAAAAACTAGAGTACCTGAAACACACGACTAAAGTAAACCTTGTAAGAAATTAATCCGAGTCAGTGAACTTTAAGGACCACTGATGACAAACACATAATCTAAATTTAACACGGAGTCCCCGGCAGCCGTATGAAAAACTTGTTTGCTGTAAATCAAACGCAAAAATACACGCAAGCGTACGCGATCACAAGTATTATAGATTAAATTAAGGTTCGTTCCCAAAGAGACTGGTTTAAACAGAATATGCGCTTATCCAACAATGTATGGTTATCATTCAATGCTAAGACAAATAACAAATTGAGTTTTGATTTAACTAAGAGATTATACTAAATAACATTAACCAAGAGAATTACGATTCAATTACTTATATGAGAATAAACATGGGATTCTAACTTCATTAAATACTTCATTCAAAGTTATGTTCGTTAACCCTAGTATGTGATGGTGATGACAACTAATCAGATAACACGAAATTAGTATGCGCTATCTTTCGATATACGTATACCCTACTATCAAACATCCATAATTGAGATAGAAGTTGAATAGACACCAATTATGCTTAGTCCCTACATGTCTATTAAGATTGAAAACATAATGGTTTAAGAGCAAGTTATCTATCGTGATTACATAGGGTAAATAAGATGGTTAAAATTACCCACGAATTATGCATCTCAATTCATACATAAACCTATGCTAGCATGGCAAGTTCTAAACCTCTATATTCATTGTCGCTTCAATAGAGATTAAGAAACAATCTTAGATGTTAGCTACGCATCAAAGACGAATAAGCACAACCAAACTAGGAAATCATAAATCACCACACACAAAGGATTAGAACAATTAACTATTAAAATCCATAGTTAAATCCATTTGAACCCCATGACAACGATTAGTTCATGATCGAACTCATCGTCACCATGGGTTCCAATGAAGACATGATATAAAATAATATAAGAGTACTAGGGTTCAAAGACAAATCAAAAACAAGCATCCAAAGTAACAACTATATTGAAGAATACAAAAGTCTTCTTCTCCGTAGCCGTCTTGTGCTCTCTAGGTCTTCGTATTGCTCTCCCTTGGCTCCTCCTTGTTATAAATATCTTTTTATTGGTTTATATAAGCCCCTAGTGGACCTGGACTCTTAAAATCATCAAATTCCGCTCAAAACAGGATTCTGGGGCAAAAAGGGCGGCGTGGGCGCGCCAAAATCCGTGCGGGCGCGCCGGTTTACTGATTTCTGCGGTGCGAGCACGCCGGTTCTGGCGCGGGCGCGCCAACCTTCCGGTAATTTTCTGAAAATTCTAATTTTTATCGTATCTTGAGTTCTGCTCGTCAAAATTAGGCGATTCAACTGCCCACGCGAAGCTAACGAGATTCTCTACAACTTGAGAATGGACTAGACTTTGAAATATGATCTCTTATCAGCATAAAATTCTTGTAAATCTCATTTCCTCATCCAACTAGTACCTACAATGCAATTACACAAAAACACATCAAACATACCAGTTACTTGAGTCCAAAACATCAATTTAAGCCTGAAATGAAGCGTTCGAAATAGATATAAAATCCACTTATCCCCTAGTTGTTCGCAGAGCTTGCCACGGTTCGGGAGAGCCATGGTAGGGAGTTAGTTGATATTGGGTTAAAGAGGAAAGAGGCTATTGAGTCCAGGGATGCAGATGTTGCTCGGTTGATGCATAGTACCATGGATTATTATCACAAGCATATGGAAATTTTTATCAACACACAGGGTTGTTCCACCTATGTCGTCAAGAAGAGTTCACTTACGTTCCATCTTAGATATACTGTTTTAGAGGGGTTCATTGGAGAGGGTAATGTGTACACTTCAAAGGAGCATAATTTCATGAAGTTTGTGACACATAGACAGGCTCAGAAGGCCGTGAATAGTAATGGTGCCTTAGCTTCTAGAGCAGCCATTTCATCTCGAGAGATTGTTCCGTTTGACGTGGATGGACAGTAAGAGATCCCTTTGGATGACTTGCTGTCATATGATAGATCTTCTGTTGTGGGAGATGGTGTTGATCTAGTTGTTGAGGATGATGTAAACGGAATTTCAGATAAAGAGTAGTTGGCACAGGTTATGTCCCGTAGTACCTTATATTGTAGACTAGCATGATTTAGACATTCAGTACTCGATTTAGGTTGTGTCCCATAGTATTTCATGTATTAGACTATCTTGCTTTTGCTTTCAGATATTTGGTATTTGTACTTGGTTTATATTGGTCATAGAATTGTATGTCTTGTTAGTCTTACACTCTGATTAGCTTGGTATTACTCTAGGTACTTAGTCTCATTTTGCATGTACCTTTCTCCTTTTTACGCCATGGTTGCTCACAGTGCCATGCATTGGTAGTAGTATTTCATGACCTTGAATTTCGTTATTGCCTAATGTTTGACCGTAATTTGTGCACTTATTTTTCCTTTTATTTTCAAAATTTTGTATTTGAAAATAGATAAGGTAATGTCATTATAAACAAAAAAAATTAACAACAGGAGATGAGGGTCTCAAGTTTCATTAATAAAGCTTTGATTACAAGCATTCCGGGCAAGAGCCCTCGTTCAACTAGCATGTCCGGTACTAGAATCTGGAAATGTTTGAGATTTGACAAGTTCTTATCTCTCTAACCCTAAAGGTTCCCCAGGGCCTTATAGACATGACCGTGGGGAAATCCTTTACAAAAATTGTATTAAGTACACAAGCCTAGATGTAAAACTAATGGAGGTGAAGTCCATGCCAAGTGTTGGCGATTTCCACTCTGTCCATGATAGATTGTTTGTAAGTTCCTGGTCGAACAACCTGGCTTACAATATAAGGGCTTTCTCAATTTGGAATAAACTTGCCTTGGTGTGCAGGGTCAGATACTTTAGTAGCTCTCAAGACAAGTTCCCCCTTAGTGTATTGACGTTTCTTGATCTTCTTCCCAAAATAAGTTGTTGTCTTTTGCTTATAATGTGTCATACGGAGCACAGCTTGATCCCGGACTTCGTCCAATAAGTCCAAATTGGTTATTAGTCCTTCCGAGTTTGTTTCCTCATTGTAGTTGATGATGCGGAAGAAAGAGAACCTATCTCAATGGGTATGACAGCTTCAGTTCCATAACATAACTTGAATGGTGATTCCCCCGTGGAGGTTCGAGGGTTGGTTCTATATGACCATAAGACATTGGACAGCTCTTCTGCCCATTTTCCCTTAGCTTCTTGGAGTCTTTTCTCAATTTCGTGAAGCAAGCTTCGATTTGTAACTGCAACTTGGCCATTGGTTTGGGGATGAGCAACAGAAGATCGTTTATGCACAATGCCAAAATCATCAAGAAACTTCACAAAATCGTTGCTCACAAATTGATTCCCATTATCTGAGATCAAGGTGTGACGGATCCCAAACCTGCAGAAGACTTTTTTGTGGAAGAATTTTATGCATTCCTTATGAATGATGTGGGAAAGTAGCTTGGCTTCCGCCTGTTTTGACACATTGCTGTAGAATTGATATTATTTGCATTTTTGTACATAGTCAAGGGAGTCCTTGAAGAGTGTAGGCCAGTAATATACTTGCCTTGGAATTTTATGTGCAAGGGCCTTGCCTCCCATGTGGTAATCGCACATGCTTTCATGCACCTCTTTCATGCAGTACTCAGCCTCAAATAGAGCAAGACATTTAAGTAGGGGTCATGAAACCCTTTATGATACAAGGCTCCTTCAATCCAACTTAAGCGAGCGGATTTTTCTTTTACTGACCTAGCTTCTTTGGAGTCGGATGGAAGAGTTCCATGTTGGAGGTAGGTAATAATGGGTGTTTCCCAACTTGACACTGTATTAATGTTGGATACCAACGGGCCTTCTTCTATACTCGGCTTTTCAAGATGCTCAAGATAGATAGCTCCCTCTAGTTTCTCCAAGTTGGAGGCTGCTAGCTTTAAGAGAGAATCAATTATTCTCCACTTGCCATTTAATTTTTTGACCATAACGATATTGGCTAGCCATTGTGGATACATGATTTCTTATAATGTCAGCTGTGAAGAGATTTTCAACCTCAGCATCTAGCGCTTCTTATCTTTCTGGGATGAACGTCCTATGTTTTTGTTTTATTGGCTCTCGATTTGGATCTACATATAGGCGATGCACGACAACAGACTCATCCAGTCCGGGTATATCGGTCGTACTCCATGCAAAGATGTCTGCATATTCTCTTAAGAGGTAAATAAGGCCCGTTCGTAGAGTCTCATCAAGATTAGTGAATATGCTGACCACTTTTTCATCATCTCCTTATATAAGTTAAATTTGTTCGGCCTCTTCCGCAGGCAAGGGCCTCACGTTTGGATGATTGATAGGCTCGGGTAGATCCTGTGTTCGAAGATCTGTTTCTACAGCAAGCACTTGTCCTAACTTGTGTTTCTTTCTTTGTTAAGCAATGTGGGCTTGATGAGAAGGTTGTCTTGCTTCCTTCTTGGAGGCACATAATTGCACAGATTCTTATTGTTGCTTAAAAGCGACCTTTCTTCTATTGGCTTTGTGGGTTTCCCCTATTGCAAGCGCAGCTCCGTAGCATCACTCCGTAACTTTGGCCTCTTCCTTAATTACCCCACCCCTTGTAGAGTTGGGAACTTTACCTTGAGGTGTAAAATGGATGTTATAGCTCTAAGTTTTGATAATGTGGGTCTTTCGAGTATGATATTGTACGAGGATACACAGTTTATGACATAAAACTTGATCATGTGACGGACCTATCTTGCCTTTGATCTGAAGATGACAAGAAGCCAGACCTATCTTGCACAGCATTGTGTCCAAACCCATATAGTGACTTATCACTCGGTTCAAGTTTGTAGGATTCCATATTCATTTACTTAAGTGCATGGAGAAAGAGGATATCTACGGAGGATTTTTTATCAACCAAGTTTGAACATCATGATTGGCTACGTCTAAAGTGTTAACGAGGGCTTCAATATGATCCAGATCTATACCCTCATAGTCTTCATCATTGAAGGATATGACATTGCAAGTGGATGGGTGACGTGTAATCTTCATGACTTCGCCATTTTCAGAGGTGTCAGCTCTAGACGGCCGTGGTGGAGAACCTCCTATCACTACAAGGATGACAAGCTTCTTAGAACCTTCTCGATCTGTCCAATTTTTATTCTTCATCGGAAGGTAATTATTTAAGTTCCCAACTTTAGCATGTCTCTCAAGAAAGTATTTGTGACGCCCTCAATCTCGGGGTTAGGAAATGAGGACTCACAACCACAATAACTAGCAATATAACAGCTAAATATAATAAACCCAAAACTATTAGGATCTAATAGGATAAAGTATGAGACAAGATTACAACTACCAACCTAATATATTAATTACAACCAAAAATATGAATAAATTTAAACCATTCGATTCCGACATTGAATCGACAAAGAACCCAAAAGTATCTGATTTAGCTAATACAATTCCCACCAACTTATTATCTCTTGCTCACACAGCATCTACCTGCTCCGACATCTGAAATCCCATAACACGGTAGGGACCGCCAAGAACACTCTTGCGAGCAGTGCACCTAAGTCTGGCCATCTTCTTGCTTAACTGTCATTGTTAGATCAAAGCAATTAAATGAGCAAAGATGCTCAACAAGTAACTATATAAGCAGTTCTAATTATCAACATAATCAACATTATTTGAGGCATTCTAACTCAGAATAAAACTAATCTAGGTGGCAGTATTCTATTAATGGATAGGTAAAGGCCTTGGAAAAGGTTCTCGAGCTTTCAAGATTGAAAGTTGAGGGAAAGGCGACATTCATCACAATCAATAAGGTACCTATGGTATTATTTCGGCCTTATATTGGACTAGTCCAACTAGTATCTTATGTCTCTATCCAATCTTCAAGGAAATCATTTGGAAAAACCTTTATGTTGGAATACAAGGAAGTTTGGCTAAATTCATTTTAACTTTACCGATATGTGAAATCGTTTGGACTTATTCAAGCCGAAAGTTATTCTTAAGTTCAATTCAAGAATTCAAGGAAAGTGAAAAAATTGAAAGTAAGTAGGAATCATAAGTTAAGGATATTGATCAAATGTTAAACAGGGTGTATAAGGTCGCTAAGGATAGTTCCAAATGACGATACATAACATGGCATAAGGGATTATCAAGGAGTGTAGCATATGAAAAGATCATAAAGACTCTCTTAGGGTCAAGGGATCATAAGTTAACAAAATACAAGGATATGGTATACGTACTTGAAGCAAAGGGGTTACTATTCGGGTTCGTCACAAGGATTGATAACAGGTTTATCATAAGGAACAATAGCAGGGTTTTAATAACAATCAATAACAAGTTTTACAAAGAACCTTTACTCTATCATGACATCAACAATAATCTTTCTGTAATCAATTCATAATAGAAGGTAGGGTTACTTGCCTTAAAAAGCTTTCCTGTTTAATGGAACTTGAGCTACTGCCACCTAAGACTTCCCTCCCTTTACTAGCCTGAATGCCTCTGCTATCCAAATCTACAATACAAAACAGAACCCTAATTAGATACTTGATCAATTCCCGACGTTTCTCAGAACGTCTAACTTCTACCTCAATTTATACGATTAACAACTATTGAATTAACATAACGAATCGAACTACAATACAAGACTCGAATCCTTAGTTCTTTTAAATTCGAATACAAATATTTTCGATTAACACAACATTAAGCACTTATCACTTTGCATGCAAATTGAACTTATCATATCCCGTAAATCACATAATCATTCAGCACTTATCATGCAATTCGACTTCTTAAAATCAAACAAGCTACCATGCATGATTCAAAACATTTATAATTCTAACCATCCTTAAAAGCATTATTTTCCACCATTTGTTTTATAAAAATTCGAACCAAAAGGGTTCCGTAATTCGACCAAACTCCAAACTTTTAATATACAAAGAGTTCCTAGCTTTTACACAATCTTAAATCAATTGATATTAGACTACCTAAAGATCAATCACCCTTTGCACTCATCTCCTTACATTTTTTATCAAAAAAATTCGAACCAAAGTTTGATCTAACCGAATGAAACTTTTAGAAATCAACATGCGTCCATTTTAATGACATGCATTCACACCTACTCAACTAATCATATAATAAATTTCCAAAAAATCATTTTATCCAACCTTATAAACATAAAACTTGATTTATGCACCAAAAATCCAAGCAAACACTAATCAAGTAGCATGTACTTTATATTACATCATCTTTATACTAAACCAAGTTATGAATCAAACTTAAACAAACCCAACGGCTCTCATTTGGTCATGGCCGGTGGTAATCGAATTCGAGAGTGCCCATGCAAGGGTCTCCCTTCGAATTTTAGACCTCTAAGCCACAAAAAACTGGTATACTATGCACTTCTTTGAAATCCACATCAAGAAATTGTATTTTCTTCAATAAATTCTAAGAGAGGGTTTTGTAGAACTTGATCAAAGACTTACATATAAAAGAGTGTAGTGTAGAGATTTGGAAAAGATGAAGTTTGATGGTAAAATCTTTGAAAAGCAACTAGTTCTTGATGTCGCATGCGAGAGAGAGAGAGAGAGAGAGAGAGAGAGAGAGAGAATTTGGGGGAGAGAGAGAGTGAGCCGAGAGGAAGAAGAAGGAGGGGGTGGAAGGAGGGTGTATTTATAAGGGAGTGGAAGGGAAAAAGGGGAATTGCCAATTTGTTTTTCTCTTTCTTTTATTATCAAATTGCTATAAAAGGATTTAAATATTAAAAACAACTTTATAGAACCCGAAAATGCCACAAATCCATTTTTAATATAAATAATATGAAATTAGCTCTCTTCTTGTATTTTCAAAATATTTTTTGAGCGAACGGATTAATTACTATGGATTTTATATATATTTCCCAAATAATAGAAATAAACTCCATAAAATTATTTTAAAATATCAAAACATTCAAACAATATTAGCTAACATTTTTAAAAAGTCCCTTGGGCTAATTTAGAGATAACAAAATAAATCTCACACTTTGATCGTATTTTAATAATTTTCTAAAAATATAGAAGGACCAATAAATCCTTATTTAAATCAAATAAATTTTTATAAAAATATTTAAAGCTCACAAATTTACAAATTCACACACGTAAATAACACATATTCACATAATGTTAGTCATCACAATTATCTATACACCTTAGCACATAATTCTCTTTTAATCCATCTTATGAATAACGGGTCCCGTTCTACTTGACGACCCGACAATCACAGCTTAAGCCCTTAGCTGACTCATCAAACTGGAACGAGGATTTTCCCGTTCCTTAATACTATTTCACAGAATTTCACATTAACCACAAAAATTTATAACTTAATATTTTATATCCAAAATTCCACATAATCCACAATTATAACATGAAACTATATTTTATTCAAACACATATATCGTGAAAGTCCCAGTCGTTACAATATACCCCCTTAAAATGATTTTGTCATCATAATCTAGTCTAAACAAACAAATGGGGATACTTCTCTCGCATTTCACTTTCTAATTCCCCAGTAGATTCTTCGACCTTGGGATTTCTTCACAAAACTCTAACTAATGACACCACTTTATTTCTAAGCACTTTTCCTTTCGGATCTAAAATTTGAACGGGTTGTTCCACATAAGATAGGTCTTGCTGGATTTTCACTGGTTCCAACTCAATCACATGACTAGCATCCGCATTAAACTTTTTAAAAAAGAGAGACGTGAAACACGTTATGAAGATGTTGCATCTGCGGAGGTAGCGCTAACTCGTATGCCACTTTTCCGACTTGTTTTAACACTTTGAACGGTCTAATATATCTAGGACTAAGCTTTCCTTTCTTCCCAAATCTGGATAGACCTTTCCATGGAGATATCTTTATCAATGTTTTGTCTCCGGATTCGAATACCACATCCTTTCAATTATGGTCAGCATACTTCCTTTGTCGATCTTGAGCAGTTATCATCCTTTTGCGAATCACTTCCATACAACGCTTTGTAAGGCGGTATGCCAATACTTGCGTGATAACTGTTATTGTAGGAAAATTCAATCAGTGGTAAATGATCGTCCCAATTTCCTTTAAAATCCAACGCACAGGTTCTCAACATATCCTCGATTATTTGAATAGTCCTTTCACTTTGTATGCCTGTCTGCGGATGATACGCGGTGCTCATTTTCAACTTCATGCTCAAATAATCATGAAATTGTCGCTAAAATATCAAGTTAAATCTAGGATCTCTATCAGACACGATATACACTAGTACTCCATGACGCATTATAATTTTGTCCAGATATAACTTGACCAATCTTTCTAATGAGAATCTTTCGTTGATTGGCAAGAAATGCGCTGACTTTGTTAGTCGATCGATAATCACCCAAATCGTATCATGATTAGCCTTGGTCTTTGGTAATCCTGCCACAAAATCCATCACGATATATTCCCATTTCCATTCAGGTATGTCCAGTGGCTGAAGCAATCTACTTGGTTTTTGATGTTCCGCTTTTACTCTTTGACACGTGTAGCACTTACTTATCCACTCTGCGATTTCCTTTTTCATATTCGGCCACCAATAGTTCTCTTTTAAATCCTTGTACGTTTTCATACTTCCAGGATGAATTGAAATTCTCGAGTTATGCGCTTAATGCAAAATCTCGTGCTTTAACTCCGCAACATTAGGAATTCAAATACGTGAACAAACCCTGTATATCCCTTTGTCATCCTTTTGAGCTTTACTTTCTTCACCTGATAGTTTATCCTTCTCGTGGTCCATCACTTGTTCCTGACAATGTTGAATCTTTTCCAAAATCTCTGGCTAAAGTGTCATTATGTAAACCACTTCATCTGCTAATCTTGGGATTTGCATCTCTATCTCCAACTTCTCGAATTCTTTGATCAATTTTGTAGACGAAGTCAACATATTCAATCTTTCCTTGCGGCTTAACACATCCGCTACCATATTCGCCTTTCCGGGATGATAACTTATTGTGCAGTCGTAATCCTTGATTAATTCCAACCATCTTCTTTGTCTTATGTTCAACTATTTCTGCGTGAAGATGTACTTTAAGCTTTTGTGGTCCGTATAAATTTCATATTTCTCTCTGAATAAATAGTGTTTCCAAATCTTAAGAGCAAACACAATCGCTGCTAATTCCAAATCGTGTGTAGGATATTTTTGCTCGTGCGACTTCAATTATCGTGACGCATACGCTATCACCTTTCCGTGTTACATCAAAACATAACCTAATCCTTTATATAAATCATCATTATATATTACAAACTCTCCTTTCTCATCTGGCAGAACCAATAGTGGTGCGGAAACTAACCTTCTTTTTAGTTCTTGAAAGTTTTCTTCACACTTATATGTCCAAACAAACTTTTTATTCTTCCTCGTCAACTTTGTCAGTGGAACTGCAATCTTAAAAAAATCTTGAACGAATTGTCGATAATATTCAGCTAGTCTCAAAAAGCTTTTCACTTCTGTTGGAGTCTTTGGCCTTTCCCAATTCATAACAGCCTCAATCTTCACAGGATCTACTTTGATGCCTTCACCATTGACCACATGTCCAAGAAACTAAACTTCTTTCAACCAAAACTCGCACTTTGAAAACTATGCATATAATTTCTCTTTCCTCAAGATTTCCAATGTAATTCTCAAATGCTCCATATGTTCCGCTTCCGACTTGGAGTAAATCAAGATATCGTCAATGAATATTATTACGAACTTGTCTAAGTACTTCTTAAATACTCGATTCATAAGATCCATAAAAGCAGCTGGCGCATTTGTCAATCCAAACGTCATTACCAAGAATTCATAATGTCCATATCTTGTTCAAAACGCCGTCTTAGGTATATCTTCCGCCTTAATCTTTAACTGATGATTTCCCGATCTTAAATCAATCTTCGAGAAACAAATAGCTCCTTTCAGCTGATCAAACAAATTATCGATTCGCGGGAGTAGGTACTTATTCTTGATAGTCAACTTATTAAGTTCACGGTAATCGATACACAATCTCATGCTTCCATCTTTCTTCTTTACGAACAGCACTGGGGATACACTCGGTCGAATAACTCCTTTACTTAACAATTCTTGCAATTGCGTCGCTAGTTCCTTCATTTCAATGGGCGCCATTCGATAAGGGGTTTTAGAAACTGGTTCCATTCCAGGAGCCAAATTATTCGTGAATTCAATCTCTCGATATGAAGGTAATCCAGGTAATTCATCCGGAAACTCTTTAACCACAGGAATGTCCACAATCTTTAAGGATTTCTTCTCCACGTCCTTTACGTGAGCCAAATAAGTTTTGCATCCTTGTCATAACAATCTTCTTGTCTGAATTGACGTTAGAAACTTCCTACCTTTCTTCTTTCCTTTGAATATCACCTCAGCTCCATCCTTGGTTCTCAATTTCACTTTCTTACTTCTACACTCGATTTGTGCATCGTGGTTTGCTAACCAATCCATTCCGAGAATAATGTCGAATTCCCCTTACTTAAACGGTATGAAGTCAGCAGAAAAGTGCCGACCTTCTATTACAATATCACAATTAGGACAAATACTATCGGTAGTAACTCTTTCTTGATTTGCTACTTCTATAATCAGGTTATATTCTAAAGGGTACGCATCACACTTCAGTTTATCAATAACACTTTCAGAAATAAATTATTTAGCAGCTCCAGAATCCATTAAAACTATGACTTCTACTGAATTAATAGCAAGCGTACATGCTACGACATCCGCATCTTGCACTGCATCCTTCATTATTATGTTAAACGTATGTGCCCTTGGCTGGACTGTTTGTGCTGGTGAAGGCGGTGGTCCAGCAATCCTAAGAACATTTACCTTCTGAACAGGCTCCTTGCAATTTCTTGCCATATGGTCAACTTTTCCACACTTAAAACAAGTCATTTCTGGCTCTCTCGTACCACCTGTACATTCTGATGAGTAATGGCCTTTCTGGTTGTACTTGAAACACGTCACGTTGAGCTTATTACATCTTCCAGGGTGCCTCTTTCTGCAAGTCTTGCATTCCAGAATCTGGGGTTGGTTGTCCTTTGTCGATTGTCCAGCTTACTGAAAGCGATTCTTTTGATTCCCATTTCCAGGCTTAAACTCCTGGAATTTTTTGTTCTGATTTCCCACATTCCTTCCAAACTTTCCTCTAAACTTGGAACTTCCCTGATCTTGTTCTGAATCCTCAAACTTTTTTTTTCCTTCACTTTCCCTTTTAGTTGCTTCTCTTTCTCCTTCTACGATCATGGCGTTCTGTACTAAAGCAGCGTAAGTCCTTATTTCAAGAAGAGCCATTTGACTACGAATCCATGGGTTAAGTTCTTGTTGAAACCTTTTATATTTCTTCACTTCTGTATTCACATACTCGGGCACAAACTTTGCCAACTCTAAGAAATTTACTTCATATCCTGCTACTGTCATATTCTCTTACTTTAAATCCAAAAATCTCATCTCTAACTGGTCCTGATTGTAACTTGGTAAGTACTTCTCTAAGAACAGCTCCGTAAACTTCTAGCAAGAAATAGCTTCTCCTTCAAGTAACGGCTTAGTAGATTCCCACCAGTAACCAGCCTCATCCTTGAGATAATAACTTGAATATTGTACCTTCTTTTCATCCTTGTTCTGCTAGCTCAAAGGCTTTCTCCATTTCTCTCAACCAGGACTGAGCTTTAATCAGATCTGGCAATCCTACAAACTCTGGGGGATGAACGGATTGAAAGTGTTTGAAGTTTCCAGTTCTCGAGGCTGGGGGTTGTTGCAAAAGTTCAAAGAATCGGTTCATCATTGGGGTGTTTTGGTTTTGCTCTTGGTTTTGAGTTTGAGTTTCTTCTTCTTGGTGATTTGGTGAAGTGGCCATTTTATAAACCCGATGAGAAATTATTTAGCAAGACGATAGCATGGCATATATGACAATAAAGGTTCTTTTAGAATAGCTTTTTGTATTTTAAGTTTTACCCATTTGCGCATGCAATCCTATTACTACATAATTCACTCACCGGTTAGGGTTCTCACATGACATAAGGTATATTATCACAAAGGTATTGAATACGATTATTTGGAAAATAAGATATGTAAAATGGTTTATGAAACCCAGGGATCCAAAATATAGAAACAAAAAGCATAGATAAATGGTTCATGAAATTCTTTGATTCTCGACAAGGTAACCAAAGTACATAGATATATAGTTCAAGTACTATAAGTTTTGGAAATAAGCAGGTTTAAACAAAGGAAAATCTGGAAAATATCCCCCTATCTACCCCTAACTTATACCTATCTACTACTGATATGACTAACACTAAGTCTAAATCACGATACAACATAAAGGGATCCCGACATCTGACCAAGTATCCCAAAGCCTACCGGCGTTGAAAAGAAATACAACAACAACAACTACGGGATCTACGAGATGTCCCGTCTGAACTCACACCCAAACTACACATGGCGATCCAGAATCTCCCTCAACACAGACAACATCCAATACACAATCTTATGAACTCTGCGGGCATCGGCCTCAGCATCACTGCAAGAAGGTCCTCATATAATTATCTACGGGAAACCTGCTCCATCATCTCAATACGAACACACCACTCGGGCTCTAGCACCAACATCTGCAACCTAGACTCCCGCACCAACCGGTCTGCCAAAGAACTCAACTCAGGTATGCGAGTAAACACAAAGTCACGGTCCCGGGCCAAATCATCACTAATGTGGGAAGGTACAGGCACAATAGGCACTCTGTCGGGGGGTTGGGGACTCAGGCATAGGAGCTGTGGAATTTTCCCTAACCTCTGGGGAATCAGGTACTGGTATCAGGGGAGAAACAGGCATAGGGGCAGCACTGTCCTCAGTCGGATCCTCCTCAAGGTCTGAACTAATGTATTGGGGCTCTGCAAGTGATCCCGGTAACAAACTATCCTCAGAATCAACATCACTACCAGTACTAGGGTCCTGAGATAAAACATAAAATAGCAGCCAAGAAAACAGCATTAGGGTTAAATAAAACCTCCAACCGACTCAATGCCCTAACTCTATTTACTATCTTGACCTATTTACTTTTCTTAGACTATACCTAATAGTCTAACTCAACTTTATATGAGTCGAACACCCTCGCAATATTATTTACCCAAATACCCTTTTTATCCTAACTTATCTCAGGGACTAGATAATGTAGCTCTGATACCAACCTGTGACGCCCTCAATCTCGGGGTTAAGAAATGAGGACTCACAACCACAATAACTAGTAATATAACATCGGAAATATAATAAACCCCGAAACTATTAGGATCTAACAGGATAAAGTATGAGACAAGATTACAACTACCAACCATAATATATTAATTAACCCAAAATATGAATATTTAAACCATTTGATCCTGACTTGGAATCGACAGATAACCCAAAAGTATCCGATTTAGCTAATACACTTTCCACCAACTTATTATCAATTTCTCACACAGCATTTACCTGCTCTAGCATCTGAAATCCCATAACCTTGTAGGGACCGCCAGCAACGCTCTTGCGAGCGGTGCTCCTAAGCCTAGTCATCTTCTTGCTTAGCTGCCATTGTTAGATCAAAGCAAATAAATTAGCAAAGGCGCTCAGCAAGTAACTATATAAGCGGTTCTAATTATCAACATAATCAATATTATTTGAGGCATTCTAACTCATAATAAAACTAATCTAGATGGCAGTATTCTATTAATGGCTAGGTAAAGGGATTGGAAAAGGATCTCGGGCTTTCAAGATTCAAAGTTGAGAGAAAGCCGACATTCATCACAATCAATAAGGGGGTTCTCAGGGAGTTTCTCATTTTAAAGGAAGCAATCATTCAAGTTACGAGAATCAATAACAAAGTAAAGTGACAGGATTCTCGATCAAATTTCATAACTATAAAGAAAATACAATTCAATCTATTTCATTTCAAGTAAGAGAAGCAAACTGCTTTATCAAAGATATACATTTCCTATTTTATAAAATATTAAAGAAACCTCGATTGGAACATCCATCTTTTAAATGTAATACGGGTGATCAGCCTGTACTGACCCCCATCCGGTCATTAAGGTACCTATGGCATTATTTCAGCCTTATATTGGACTAGCCCCGCTAGCCTCTTATATGACTGGACTAGTCCCACTAGTCTCTTATGTCTCTATCCAATCTTCAAGGAATTCATTTGGAAAAACCTTTATGTTGGAATACAAGGAAGTTTGCCTAAATTCATTTTAACTTTACCCATATGTGAAATCGTTTGGACTCATTTAAGTCAAAAGTCATTCTTAAGTTCAATTCAAGAATTCAAGGAAAGTGAACAAATCAAAAGTAAGCAGGAATCATAAGTTAAGGATATTGATCAAATGTTAAACAGGGTGTATAAGGTCACAATAAGGATAGTTCCAAAGATCGATACGTAACAAGGCATAAGGGATTATCAAGAAGTGTAGCATATGAAAAGTTCATAAAGACTTTCTTAGGGTCAAAGGATAATAAGTTAACAAAATACAAGGACATGGTATACATACTTGATGCAAAGGGCTTACTATTAAGGTTCGTCACAAGGATTGATAACAGGCTTATCACAAGGAACAATAACAGGCTTTTCATAAGAATCGATAACAAGTTTTATAAAGAACATTTACTCTATCATGGAATCAATAATAATCTTTCTGTAATCAATCCATAATAGAAGATAGAGTTACTTGCCTTAAAAAGTTTTCCTGTTTAATGGAACCTAAACTACTGCCACCTAAGACTTCCTTCCCTTTACTAGCCTGAATGCCTCTGCTATCCAAATCTACAATACAAAATAGCACCCTAATTAGATACTTGATCAAATCCTGACGTTTCTCAGAATGTTTAACTTCTACCCGAATCGTAATAAACATTTATCTTTTATACGCATACATGACACGCAGCACATAATAAGATATACCAATATACTCTTTATATCACCAACTATCTCAAAGCTTTACACTTACCAAATAATCACCGATTCGTATAACTCGATACCATATACAACTTATTTACTAACTTATCGAGAATCGGACATGACGTACTCATAAGTACTCTTACCCTTTTAATACAATCAACCACATCAATCAATCGTAATCAAATATTCATAATTACTTTTAACATTTGACTCTTAACACAAATGAAGCATCTCAATTTATACGATTAACAACTATTGACTTAACATAATGAATCGAACTACAATACACGACTCGAGTTATTAGTTCTTTTAAATTCGAATACAAATCTTTTCGATTAACACAACATTAAGCACTTATTACTTTGCATGCAAATCAAACTTAGCATATCTCGTAAATCACATAATCATTCAGCACTGATCATGCAATTCGACTTCTTAAAACCAAACAAGCTACCATGCATGATTCAAAATATATATAATTTTAACCATCCTTTAAACCATTCTTTTCCACCATTTTTTTATAAAAATTCGAACCAAAAGGGTTCCCTAATTCGACCAAACTCCAAAATTTTAATATACAAAGAGCTCTTAGCTTCTACACAATCCTAAATCAATTGATATTAGACTACTCAAGCATCAATCACCCTTACCACTCATCTCCTTACATTTTTATCAAAAAAAATTGAACCAAAGCTTGATCTAACCGAATGAAACTTTTAGAAATCAACATGCATCCATTTTTAATGACATGCATTCACACCTACTCAACTAATCATATAATTAATTTCCAAAAATCATTTTATTCAACCTTATATATATAACTTGATTTATGCACCAAAAATCCAATCAAACACTAATCAAGTAGCATGCACTTTATATTACATCATCTTTATACTAAACCAAGTTGAGAATCAAACTTAAACAAACCCACCGGCTCCCATTTTGTCATGTTCGGTGGTGGTCAAATTTGAGGGTGCCAATGCAAGGGTCTCCCTTCGAATTTTAGACCTCCAAGCCACAAAAAACTGGTGTATTATGCACTCCTTTGAATCCACATCAAGAAATTGTATTTTCTTGAATAAATTCTAAGAGAGGGTTTTGTAGAACTTGATCAAAGACTTACATGCAAAAGAGTGTAGTGTATAGGATTGGAAAAGATGAATTTTGATGGTAAAATCTTTGAAACCCAACTAGTTCTTGATGTTGCATGCAAGAGAGAGAGAGAGAGACTTCGCGAGAGAGAGAGGGGAAGAGAGAGAGAGAGAGAGAGAGAGACGAAGAAGAAGACGAAGAAGAAGAAGAAGAAGAAGAAGAAGGTGGGGGAGGCAGGAGGGTGTATTTATAAGGGAGCGGAGGGGCAAAAGGGTAATTGCCCATTTGTATCTCTTTCTTTTATTATCAAAATACTATAAAAGGATTTAAATATTAAAAACAACTTTATAGAACCCGAAAATTCCACAAATCTATTTTTAATGAAAATAATACAAAATTAGCTCTCTCCCTGAATTTTCGGAATAATTTTTAAGCGAACGGATTAATTACTATGGATTTTATAAATAAATCTCAAATAATAGAAGTAAACTCAATAAAATTATTTTAAAATATCAAAAACTTCAAACAATTCCACCTATCATTTTTAAAAAGTCCCTTGGGCTAATTTAGAGATAACAAAACAAATCTCACACCTTGATCGCATTTTAATAATTTTTTAAAAATATATAAGGAATAATAAATCTTTATTTAAATCAAATAAATCCTTATAAAAATATTTAAAGCTCACGAATTTACAAATTCACACACGTACTTACAAATAACACATATTCGCATAATGTTAGTCATCACAATTATCTATACACCTTAGCACATAATTCTCTTTTAATCCATCTTATGAATAACGGGTTTTGTTCTACTTGACGGCCCGACAATCATAACTTAAGCCCTTAGTTGACTTATCAAACTGGAATGAAACTTTGCCCATTCTTTAATACTATTTCACAGAATTTCACATTAACCACAAAATTTTATAACTTAATATTTTATACCCAAAATTCCACATAATCCACAATTATAACATAAAACTATATTTTATTCAAATACATATATCACGAAAATTCCAGTCGTTGCAGTAATTAAAGAATACGCAATCATTGGTTGTATGTCCATCATCTTCATGATAAAATAAAAATTGGTTTGATCTCTGCTACTGATTGGGGCCGTCATAGGCCTTGGTTTCTCAAAGAATGGTTTGCCTTTAATTTCTTGGAGCATGACCATAGTGCTTTGGTTGAACCTTGTCCATTTTGTATTTGGTTTCGGAAGCAACTTAGGTGCATTATAAGCTTGATATCGGGCATCCCTGTTGGTTTGGGAAACGCAATGCAGAGCATGATCATGGGCAGTGTGGTTATAATGGCCAGAACCATTATTTTTATGTTTCTAGTCCTTTTGATGGTCGTTGAATTCTTTGGGAGTGTGTTGATCACCCTTTACTTCGTAGTGCTCTCTTTGTCACGTAAGCCTCATAGATTGAAGTGTGTTATCTCTGTGATGTATTCAGATGCCATCGCATAGACTTTGGCTAAGTCTTTGGGGTTTTTGCGGATCAGATCAAAAACATAATCTTTTTATTCATAAGAATCCGGACCACGTCTAAACACACTAATAGCTTCACCTTACTCTAAAGAAGTGACACGATTTACTTCTTCTTTTGAAGCGAAGAATGTAATCAACAAGGCTTTCTCTTTTTTCCTGAATAATTCCTTCAAGTGAGACAATGTAGATGTCATGCAGGCGATTCGCGCGGAACCTACGAAGCAAAGCAGCTCTGAATTCCATCCATGTATCAATGCTTCTTGAAGTTAGTAAGGAGAACCATTTTTGGGCATGTCCTTCAAGGGTGGATGCAAATAATCGACACTTAGTTAAGTCTTTATGATCGTAAAGCGCCATCTATTGATCGAAAAATTGGGTATGATCTTCTGGGTTCTTATCCCCGTTGTAAAATCTTAGTTGAGGATCTTTTGCCTTCTTGTCCCGGGGTTGTGCTTCCCGCCTCATTGTGAATGGAGACTCAATTATTTTGAAGTTGGGGTCTCCGTCAACTTTCTTATGGAGTTGGTCGAGTTATCTTTGAAAGCTGGCATTTTGCTCCGTAAGTTGTTCGGCTCTGAGTCCAACTCTTGTATCATGCATTCTCTCCCAAGGGGGAGTTACTAGTTCATTGCGTCTTTGAGGGCTGGGACCTCTCGGGGGACTCTGCTACATGTTTCTTGGTTGCTCGAATCCTGCACGTCTCTAATGACGCCGATCCTCAAGTTGGTGTCTCAAGTCATACCCATGATTTCTCCTACAATGAGACCATATTGCATCTCTATGATGATCACCATTGTGCCCTGAGTGATCTGGATCTTGCGAGGATCGGAGGTGACTGTAGATGCTTGATCTTTGTGGTATGGGAGGGGCACGAGAGTGCCTTGAGTTCCCTTTATATTCTTCTCATTCGAATTGACGAGAGGCTGTATGACCAGGGTTGGTTGTACCATAGACTAAAGGAACGCAATGAGAGCGTCCTTTTGTTGAGCGCTCATCTATTGGACTTGTTGTTGTGTCAAGTATTGCAGGTTTAAGGCCACGGGCCTTCTTTCTTGGACTCGAGCTGTTCGGCCAGCTTTAACCTCTGGGTTTTGATTGATCATGTTTCTAAGATCTTCGAGGGCTGTGCGAGAAGTATTGAGGGTTGAGTCCATGTTTGTATTACGAACTCGGACATAGTTGGGGTGACTAGGGTCACCAATCTCCTGCACGACAGGACCTTGTTGTTGAGAAAAATTACATGTTACAGGTCTCATGTTGGACCAATCCATAGATGAGCTTGTAGAGTATTGATGGGTGATTTTTCCATCGGATGAGAAGGGCTGGTTGGACGATAGTTTGGAGAGCGTGCGGAAGTCCCCTCCTTCTAGCATCAAATGATAAGTCGTTCTACTGTCGAGCTCTACTTCCTTAGTTTTATGCTAGAATAGATGTGTGTTGGGCTTGTTGGGCTAGTTCATTCCGTCGATATTATTGATCTTATCGACCTTGTTGATCTTATCGACCTTGTTGATCTTGTTGACCTTGTGATCTTGTTGACCTTGTCACCTCCAAGCTCCCTGAAACAAAAATTCCAGCGGGGGTTATGACCCCGTAAGCACCTCCGGCGTGAGAATAAGTATCCGGTAGAAGAGAGTCAATATAAGTATATGATTGTGTGTGTAGTTCTTAGAAAGAGGAAGTAGAAAGAAGGTAGAACAAACTTATTAGAAATTAAATGTAGTAGAAATGTATTGAATTTGTGAACCCCTGCATTGAAGTGACTATGGGGTATATATAGGCACATGCGCACATGACATCTTGTCCACGTGGGGAACAAGGGCTATAAATAAGGATCTTGGTCGGGGGTTGATGTCGACCTTATGTCAGTTGTATTTGTCATGATGTCTAGATCATGTGCTTGTATTAGTTTTCTGCGTGTGTTAACGTATTGTCCCTTTTTGTTTTGTCTTGCACCTTGTCTTGTCCCTTTCCGTGTTGTCTTGCTCATACATGTCCACATATTATGGACCTTATTTGTTGTGTGGACCTTTTACGCAATTTGGACCTTGCTGGCCTTGTTCTGGAGTTGGGCTTGACAATGGTTTGGAAGTTGGGCTTTTTACAAATCATATACTGTCAGAACCATTTTATTTTTAAGGATCGTTTAACTCATGAGATTGCAACCCGGTTTACGAAAATTGAAATGAGGTTTAGTTATATTTTTAGATTATTATTTTATTGTCATTCCCGTTAGCCATCGACTAAGTTGAAATCTCATAATCTAAACGGGTCGCTTAATTCTTCCTGAAAATCTGACTTATGCTATCCCATAACAAAAGCTAATGAAGATTTCAATACAATTTTTGGGTGATACTGTCAAGGAACCAGTTACTCTAAAACCTCAAGTTGTTAGAGAATGGCCCTTTACAGGATCTTATATTATTCTAACACTCCCCCTCACTCGAGAGCCCATTTATGGGTCGAAGAGTGGATCACGGGCGCCCATCTTTGGGGTATAAATTAGCCTTTCGTGTCCCTCATAAATTGTGAGAAATATTGGGGGTGGCAGGGATCGAACATGAGTCCTCTGCCAGCCTGAGCTCTGATACCATGTCAAGGAACCAGTTACTCTAAAACCTCAAGGTGTTAGAGGAAGGCCCCAATAGGATCATATATTTAACACTCCCCCTCACTCGAAAGCCCATTTATGGGTCGAAGAGTGGAACACCGGCACCCATCTTTGGGGTATTAATTGCCTTTTGGTGTCCATAATAAATTGTGAGAATGTTGGGGGTGGCTGGGAATCGAACCTTAGTTCTCCCGCCAGCCTAAGCTCTGATACCATGTTGAGTAACCAGCTCATCTAAAACCTTAAGGTATCAGAGTTTAGGCTGGCGGGAGAACTAAGGTTCGATTCCCAGCCACCCCCAACATTCTCACAATTTAATGTGGACACTAAAGGCAATTAATGCCCCAAAGATGGGCGTCGGTGTTCCACTTTTCGACCCATAAATAGGCTTTCGAGTGAGAGGGAGTGTTAAATATATGATCCTATTGGGGCCTTCCTCTAACACCTTAAGGTTTTAGATGAGCTGTTTACTCAACATGGTATCAGAGCTTAGGCTGGCGGGAGAACTAAGGTTCGATTCCCAGCCACCCCCAACATTCTCACAATTTAATGTGGACACTAAAGACAATTAATGCCCCAAAGATGGGCGCCGGTGTTCCACTATTCGACCCATAAATGGGCTTTCGAGTGAGAGGGAGTGTTAAATATATGATCCTGAAAAGGGTCATTCTCTAACACCTTAAGGTTTTAGAGTAACTGGTTCCTTGACAGATACCAAAATTATCATATTTTTTTAAATATGTGACCTAAAAATCAAATTTGAGATATATGGCCAAGAATACCTACGAGATATTTTTTCAGAGTAGTTGAAATACGCTATCTCGTACTTGGCATTTGACATAATTTTATTTTTTTTAAGCTAAAATATGTTTTTTCATACTGGGTATGTGAGTTACGTTTTATCAAACAAGATAGTTCAACCAATTTTTTTTCAATTTTTTTGTAAAATACATATTTACACACACAAAAAAAAGGAAAATTTTAAGTTAACCAATGTGAAAATGGGTGCCGGGTTAAATGGCCAAATTAGATATTTTTTGTCGCAATTTTCCTTCGTGGTATTAGTAAGCGCTGATAACTTTTGGTTGGAGATGGGCTGGCCCAATAATTTCAATTTGGATTTGAAATTTTGTCGAGTTTTTTTTTTATGGACCCAATATTATGTTACACAAAAAATTTAAAAATAAAAATAATGCACGGTAGAAAATCGAATACTAATTACGATGGGAAAGTAGACTAATAAGGAATATGAACCCAAAACACAAAGGAAAACAGCTGTAATCAACCTGTATATTTCTATTTTGAAAGGGAAAAAATTAATTTATACGTTCATGTTTACATGAGCCTCGTTGTTTCAGTATAAGAGGCGCATGTGAGCACTGTACAATATTTACATCGATTCGGGTAATCAACAAAATCTTAATCAAGCCGTGATTAAGCTAATCAACTGACAAGGTACCTCACTCTCTCTGCACCTGTTTAAATTAGCAACATTGTTAACCTTCTTAATTATTTGTTTAGTGATTTGAATAAAATTTTATATCGAATTGTATTACATTAGTTTATTCTGATTTAATTCTTTTTGTTCATTGTAACTCTGTATCAGTGATCTGTGTGTTATGTATCTAATTTCTAGTTCAATCCTTTAATCATCTCCTTTTAATTAGTCTCTTATGGTCTATGGAGTGCTTTTGGAGTTTGATACGGATGGATGATAATTAGGAGAGTAGAGAAACGAAAAATAGGGAGAATACAGTTGAGAAATAATTAGTTTTCATTCTTTTTTACCCTTTTTTAGTAATAAATATTCTAACCTGACAAATAATGATTAATTAGGAGTATAATTTTTACAAGTGATAAGAATACTGATTTTTATACACACCGGCGTATCACACTAGAGTTTTGAGCCCAATATATTGTATTCAGGTTTGAAGAGTGTAAGGTGGTTTTGAAAAGTGCAAATGTAAGTCGACATTATCTAGTTAACGATGATTATGATTCTGCCATTTTTCCTTGATAAATATCGACTCGAATTCAGTTTTGAAGAGTGTAAGAACTCCAAGTGCTACTCTATCCTCCCTCCTGAGTCATATTTTAACAAAACCTTCGTCTTTATTGAGGAGCATATAACGCTTCCTCAACCAATTTTTTACTACCTCTGTGCCGTTGATTTCTCTACGTTTATTATTTGCACGTATTTCGAGACCTTTATAAAAGATAGTTTCGTAATATATTTTTTAATTTTTTTTTTGAATAAAAGTTTAAACATAAAACTTTTATACAGAAAAAAAAATTAAAAAAATATAATAGAGTTATATTTTAAATGAACTTTGAAAAACGTGCCAAAAACTGATGTAGAGAATTCAATGGGATAGAGAGAATATTAATATATAGTACTTGCCCGCTAAAATCTGATCAGCCCTTTCATTACTTGTGGCACAGCTTAGTGTACATATAACTATTTTTAAAACAATTAGAGCTTAATTGAGGAGGATTGTTGAAGTTGGGTCATGATAAATGACTTAAGAGTGCATATAATAGTAGTTTATTTAGGAGTTTGTTAAACAACTCTTGGAATTGCTCTAAGATATATTGTGATTATGAATAATATTAGATGTACATGTACGTAGACCTTATCCTAGTTAACGATGATTCTCCCATTTTTCCTTGATAAATGGTGACTCGGACAACAATATAAAAATGTTTGTTTTATAGTTTTGAAAGTGTAAATTGCATAATGGGCTGATTCGGAGTGGTGGGGTTGTGTTATAATATTTTTTTGATTGATGTAGGGAAAAAATGGAAAACAAAACATGGGCTGATCAATGGGGTTCAGGAGGCTACGATGATGACAATGAAAAGACTAATCCTAAAACAAGGCTAGGGGGAGCAAAATCAAAAAGCAAGAAGATGGAAGGGGTGAAAGCAGCAGCTTCAACAGGTATAGTCAAAGCCAAGACAGTTGCGATTTTTAGTGCTAAAAAGATGAAAACTGGAACGTCCCTTGGTATCAAATGGGTCAAGAGACAGTACAAGAAGAAGTTCTCCAAATGAACATTATTCGTGATTTTTTGGATTCTCGGACAATTTTCTTGCGGTAAGATTATTCTGATGTTGTTCTTGTGAACGGCATGTAAGTTTCAATAAGCTTTGAGGGGATTGAGATTGTCCTATAAACTTTGTAATACTTTACAGGCATGTTGAAGTTGAATGGCATTTTATGATTGATCATTACAAAGAAAAAATGTCCAAGTCCATTTTATTTATGTTTACATTTAACGAAACTTATTCATAGTAGTTCACTCTCAAAAGTGTACAACTATCTTTAAACAGTTTTTCTTTCAAAAGTGGACAATTATTTTGAAACTATAGACGTAAATGACTTGAAAGTATTGTAATGCACGCTAGAATCCATATCATTATGGATGAGAATAAATGGGTTTGGAGGGGGGTGAAATTAGTGCTGTCGTGCTTCACATACTGATGAGTGATAGAGAGAGAATAATCAGATTTTATGGTTCGAGAATTGAGATAGATTTAACAGCACGCAAAGTATTATCGGTCTTTGTGTATTACGAAGCAACAGAGATCTCAATTACTCCTTGATAAAGAGGGAGCTCCTCTTGTTCTGTGCCAGATTAATACATATGAGAAATCGTTCTGATGAACTGATTTCTGGATTATAAGAAGCAGATGGCCCTGATATTATCTGAGCTAAGTGACAATATCTATCACGATTCGAACTTATTTTGATTATAAACAGTATATATAATACAAAATTCGAAAATACTACTAACATTTATCTAAATGTGACCAAGTGACTTGTTTAGCAAAACCTTATTAATTTAGATTTATATATTCTTTGTTATTAAATTTCAGGACAAAAATCGAAAAAACAGTATATATTCTTTGTTATGTACTACTAGTTTGAGTTTACTTGAATATGATCAGAAATGTAATGTATTTCATTTTCGGAAGACAAATTGTGGTGTAACAGACCAGAGCACAGTCAAGAAACAAATGAAACGTAACCTGATACTTGATGTGTTGAACAACTCTCTCACCATAATGGAAGTGTAGTTGAATGATGCAGGGTATAAAAAGAAGTGTCAATTAGTTGAAGATTTGAATGCTCAAGAAAAGAAGAAGCAGAAAAAAGACACAAGTAAACCAAACATCCTCTGCCCCTTCTACCCATCACCAGTAAATGCAGTGTATTTAAAGCTCCAGTTTTGTCCCTCTGAGTCTCCTTAAATTAATATTCCCAACTTCTTTTGTTAATGGGTAGTTGAAAATATTTATTGCTTATTTTTTCCATTCTTTTTATCACCCTCATTTCTTCAACTTGTTGGTCAGTCTTCTCACATCTTCTTGATCACCTCTCCTTTTCTCTCATTTTCCTGCATTCAAACAAACCATTTCCTTCTACCTTTCTTAGTCTTTTTGTTAGTATTTCCCTTTGATAAGATATTCGGTGTGTGTGAAACGAGACAAGTATATCTAAAGAGAGTAAGATGTACGTGGATGTTACTTTAGTTCTAGTAAAAGATTTAGGTTTAAATATAGAGGAAGCGTTTGACGCAAGGAGTAGCCAAACGGGATATTGGTCCGGTTCAATAAAAAAGTGGTGTTCAAAATATTCGGAACTTTGCTTTTTGATTGAGCCGTGCCAATATCACGTGTTGTTCCTCCAAATTTCTACTCTTTCTTCTGAAGGTACTACAAATTTTTTGATACAGCTGAACTGTTTCATGTTATTTTGGGGTAACTTGGGGTGCAAATTTTTCAAACTATCATGTCATATACTCTAGCTGTTCTTTCTTTTACCTTTCTCAGTGTTAGGTCTTTTTCGTAAACGTCTTGAGATTTGAAATGTATATGCAGTTTGTGAATAGTCATTTTACTTGTTATTGTCTGAATTTAAACAAGAGGCTCACGTTCTAGCATCTTTTACTTGTTACATAGGCCTATATAGAACTAGTATTTATGTGTAGATTCGGTTACATATGTTAAGAAAGGCCCGGAATGGTGTTAAGTTGTTATTGAGTGTTGGGCTAGTTTAAATTGGCCTAAATTTGCTTCGGAGCCCATATAGCTGGCCTAGTGTGTCTTGTTAATTTTTTTTCCCAATTCATTATGGTTTTTTGTTTCATTTGATATTTCAACTTATCTTAACTTTCACTTTATTATTAAATTGAATCTGTTAGTCTTGTGCTTGCATAAAAATACACTTCCAATTCATATAATTACTAATTGAGAGTATTAAAATAAATCTTCTAGCATTAGAAGTGCCTTCTTTTATATTTAAATGTGTATTCTGAGATTTTATGGGTGTCGGCCATAACTAGATTTATCAATTTATTATGAAAAAATATATTAAATCATACTGTTTTTCCCACCATTTTGTCATATTTTTTTGGACAGAGATGAGGACTAGAATTTACTGATTTAAATCGCATTTGTATACCACACCAATTTTTTTTTAATATTAATATATATTAGACTTGTAAAAGGAGGTAGATACATTTTGACTGAATCTAATTAACCGGAGCTACATTCAACATCAAAATGTAATTTTTAAAAATATTTTGTTCAAAACTCAAAGTCCGATTGAAACTTAATTTTGAGAGAAAACATTTTAACCTTCAAATTTAAAAGGAAAATTTAATTCTGATCCAGGTAAGATGTGAATCATTACAATTTTTGAGAATAATTATATATATTTTAGTTTGATTTCAAAAAAAAAACCACACGTGTCCAATTCTTAAAAGCCCAACCACTTTCAATTCCATTTTTTTTTATAATATTAATTATAACTTTCTTGGAATAAAAATTAGTAGAGGAGAAGAACAATTTACTGTATGTAATAACTCTTTTTTTTTGGCTAAATTTAATGTTATAACTCTTCATGACTAAGAAAAAGTAATATTCAATGATCAGTAAGTCTTTGGCAATTGATGTAACACTTTGAAGTGTGCAAAATAATACTCCCTCCGTTCCTGGAAACATTTCATATTTGTATTGCACACGTTTGCCAATGCACATGGTTAATATCTTTAAATTCGTATTAGTATTAAATATAAAAATTTCACTTATTAAAGTACTGATAAATATGAATTCAAAGAGATCACGCATAGATGTAAATTAGTAGTCAATCGCTTACCGTGAACAGTACCGAAAGTCAAAAGAGGAAACATATATATATTGGGACGGACTGAGTAGGAACTTATGACCCTTTGTCAAAGTTTGGGCACTAACCAATAACCTAACCCTTGAGTGAAGACTTCTTAGTTTCCTAGTGTTACAACTTGTAAATTGCAGGTACTTGATATACATGCTACCTAACTTTGTGATGCCACCCTAGACAAAGTAGCTCAACTATTAAAACCTGCCTTCATACTGCCCTTGCCCTTCCCCAAGTCCACCTAAAACACCATCTAACAAACTTAGAGAGTGTTTGATCTAAGCTTAGAAAGACCGATTTTGGAAATATAAGTACTTACCTTTCGAAAAATTACTACATTGTTGCCTTTTTCCCAAGAACAAGAACTTATTTTTCTAATATCTTAAACCAAACACTCATTCAAATAAAGGTGCTTGTAGTTGCAACTCACAAGTTTCATTTGTATCAATGTCAGGGATCTTGAAAGCTTTAATTTCATATGTAAATTCCACTAGAGATGCTTAAATTCAGATACTGATCAATTCCAAACAGAGATGGAAGAAGCAAAGAAACAGAATTATTTATTATGAGCTCAGTGACCATTGAATGTGACTTACATTATGGTCCTCTACAAGTAGCAAAAATACTATGGTGGCCACCACTTGCTTGCATTTCTAACCGCCTTTCGGTCAATTTGCGTAGCAAGGGCGCTCTGCCTCTTTTTCTCTTCCTCCCTCACCGTGTATATTATTACATGTTATCTTTTCAAAGTCCAGAGTAACTTAACACTAGCACGAGTAGCGCTTGTCTAAATATTCCATAAGGACTGTAGCAAGAACTTTAAGTTGCGATTGTTTCCTAAAATGCTGCTTTCCACACAGCGCCCTCACCTTCACCACACCGTCTATGAACATCCTTAATCCTGTCAACTGACCGGCATATACCAGAGCATGTCCAGTCAAATGAAGCGACACAAACATTGCCTGCCTGCGCCTTCCACTCACAGTCTGCACATAACAAATAACACAACAAGATTGGTTACGTAAAATAATTTAATTCGGTAGTTGATCCGCTTCCTATAATTATTGTCATATAATTTCTCAGCGTACTTTAAATGTGAAAGATTCATTATTGATGATATGGAACCCCACTTCTATAAACATATGGGCTTGTAGAGTTGTAGTTGTGGAATTACTGATGCAGTGGAAGAATCAATAAGTGAGTAGGGCATATAAGGTTTAGTTACCTTATGAATACTCCATTTAAAAGAGCCGGTAGTGTAGTTGTCAATGACTCAATGTTATAAATGAGTGTTTGCATAAGTGGCCAAGATAGAATGTGTCCCATTAAGGGAATCTCAATCACCAAACTTCTAACTAATTGGAGAACTCTTGTTTTCTCCAGCCACAAGATTACTTTACAGATGTACTTTTGACTCTAATTAAAGTTGTATCTCCACTGTCCTAGAAAAATGACTACTAAGCATGTTAGAGTAATATAGGATCCTGGAAAGGGTCAACCTTGAGGTTTTAGAGTAACTGGTTCCTTGACATGGTATCATAGCAGTTAAAGATTGATAATGGAAATTTGAAACTAAAATTCATGTCGATAACAATGCATAATCAATATAATGGTTTAGTTTACCAGGTGGAGTGCCACAACAAAGTCTTCGGTCATCGATATGCTCCACATCAAGACCAATGAACCATGCTCCCAGAGAAACATCTTCATTTGCATACTTGTGTAGCACATGCCTGAGATAAGTTTAAACATGTTGAATGTCAGAAGCCATCAAGTCAGAGTCAGCTAATGTTAATTTCTTAAAGTAGTTTTTTGTTATTTTTACACACAAATGAAAAGTAAAGCTTACTGATTTACTGAAATATAAGTAGCCAAATCTTTTGAAACTGCATATAATTGTCCTGTTGCATGTCGGAAATACTTGTTTCCTGCCTCCCCAAATTTCCAGTATTCAGGTTCATGATATCTCACTCCCCTGTACGATTAAAATCAGGTAACTGATTAAACGATAGTAAATTAGGATTAGTAAATATCAGCATTTCGATCAGTAGAATTTGTGATAATTTTCACCAAGACAGTAGTATCTTCTAGATTAGAATTAGTGATCTGCATTTTAGCATTAAACACTTTAGCATGTTTAGCACAAATTGACGTACTTCTGGGCAAGGACTGGACCAGACTTCATGCATCCAATGTATATTCGGGGCTTTTTGCGATGTCTAATTAAAGTTTCTCCTAGTGTTGCTGCAAAGACAATGAAATGAAGCTGAATTAAGAGGACAAACAATTACAGCCTTACAGATATCAGAGATCTTAGAAATTAAATATTTGCGAGACAGGCATGTGATACATTTTCTAAAAAAGAAGGGCTTACCTATATTTACATGGACATCATCGTCAACCTTGATATAGAATTCTGCATCCCATGTAGATACAGCTGTAGCAAAATATGTCTTTGTTTTGGCTGACAATTCAAGGTACCCCTCAACATGATCCTGCCCATATGGAATTCACATAAATTTATTGTTATTCAAGCTGTAAATGGTAAAACTTAATAGGCATTGAGTTGTGCAGAAGATATACAAAATAATGCAAGAATAAGAAATGAAGTATTACCAGTCTCAATATATCTCCATGCTTTCTCCCCTCTGCTTCAATAGCTCTGTCTAGTATACCCCCTACTGTGGCACTGAAAATTTAACTAGTTAATCGAATCAATCTCATAACATTGAAAGCCACATTCGTATTTTTGTGAATTCATAGTAGATAAATTGAGTTTTTAAGTATTATCAGACTTCGCATTCTAACAGTTTTTGGTGTAGTGAAATTCAACCTTCAGTAAAATGATCTAAGATGCAGACATTACTTTCACAATACATGAGGCCATAAGTGAGTCATACGCTTTTTTTTGTGAGTAGATTATGGGATCCTTAATATTCATTTTTTCAGCTTATAACAGAAAAGCTCTGGAATTAGAGATAATATTTTATCAAGTACGTTCCGAATTGAGATAGGCATTCAAATATTTGCTACTCACCTGTGGCCAATGACAAAACGAATGATAATGCCTTTCTCTTCCTCCAACTTTTTCCGTTTTTCACCTACATTTTAAATGCAAAAGAGGTCTTGATAAGAAAATATATTACCAAGCTGTAGTAATTATAATCCAATAGCTACACCAGAAAATGAAGCAGGTATTAATCATGAACCTTGTGGCATCCATGTGGCACGAATTGAATCTCTTCTTTTCCGGCTGCTAAAAGCAGTATTGATTCCAATTACCATAAGATATTTTCTTCTACCAGGCGACTGTCCAGTAATGTTTAAATCTTCTGATAGAGGAGAACCAATACGAATAGACTCGTGGGCTGCTTTAGCCACAGCTAGCTCTATTTCTAAATTTGATATAGTTTTGTCCAGTGTCCTGCATTCAAAATGTCCTAAATTATGATTAAAGTTACATTGAGGCTATAAAACTTAACTAATCCTGCTGTTATAAATTTGGCCGATTACAGAAATTTATATACTTGGTCCATGCCTCTAATAAGACTTGAACCACTAAAAATGGGAGAACTTACTGTATAGCATTATCTGTTTTAGAAACCATCCCTAATAGATCTTCGGTTTCACGCTTCACATCTTTCTCCTGCAACTGCAGAAACTATCCTATCAGATGACTAAGTAGATAGCACTCAAGAAAACATCATTGTGTACATTGATTATCTTAGAGAAACACAGAATTGTAGTTACTCACTGCCTTTGGATTGCAACCTTCTGAAACTAACTTTAGGCTTTCAGCTTCTAATGCAGTAATCCTAGAGAGCCCTTTAAATTCAGGAACCGTCCACATTCTGCATCAATTATCAAGCTTACTGTCAAACTATCATAAAATTGCAATATTCTAGTCTCAGGAAATCAACATTCGAAAAGACCAATTTAGCAACAAAAAAAAAATCACTTGGCAAACAAAATGAAAGAGATCATGACAATTAGTAACTAACATACATTGGCATTTGCAACTAATAGTCTAAGGCAGTTTCTCCAGAAAATTTGTGATCAAGCATGATTTAATTATAATAATTGATCATCTAAAATTAGTATTCAAGTGTAAACATATAAATTAATCAGAAACCTAACATTGTTAGTTGTTACTTTGACTTGAAACAAGAACATATGGCCGAAAAGAAAGATGAAAATTAAAGAAAAGATATGTCATTGACTAGTGGGACAAAACCTTCCAAAGCACCACAAAACTTTAAATTATAATCCCACAGATTACTATAATGATGAATGTATATAATTTGATGGAAAAAATCATTTAATTTAAGATTATATTAGATGTAACTTGAAAAATTTACAACTTGCAAGATTGATGAATGGCCCTATAACCAGCAAGCAAGCAACTTGAAGAACTGGGAACTTCATTCAGAAAAGAAAATTAACAAGAATAACACATACACATACTACACACACACAAAAATATAATAATGATAGGTTGACAAACCTATTGGTGAAGAACAATCCAGCACAGAAGCTGCCAAGGCAAAGCAGGAGAGTCCATTTTTGAGATATAACACTACTACTTCTTGATATTTGATCCCTGTTCTTCACAGACATATTCACTAATCTCTTTCTATATATACACTCACTTCTCTCACTCAGCCAATAACACCCTAGAAGCTCAAACTTTCATAATTTAGTAAACTCATTTTTAAAAGCTGGCTTTCAAAACAAAAAAATGAAAGGAATATAAACAAACAAGATAAAAGTGTTATTCCTTCCTCTCTCTTTATCCAATTCTTTTCATTGTTCTTGACTCTACCTGTCTCTTTCTATATATACTAGTTAAGCTTCGACTATTTTGAAATTCTGGTTCCGCCGCTACATATAAATATATGTGTGTGTTTGAGTATGTGAAAACTTCTATAAGTGTGCATCTCCCTCTATATAGACTTTGCAGGGAAGAGAAGTCTAGCAGAAGTGAGTGGACAACTTAACTGTCCTGGCCCTTTATAGTAATCTACATACAGTTCACTAAATGGTCCCATATTCTACGAACCTCCCATATTGAAATATTTATTCATGGTGTAACTGTAACATTTGTTTCTTCACTTGCACAAATGCAATTCAATGTATCCAACTGTTTTATTTCATTTAATGATTTTAAATTTCATGGCAGTTTAATTTAAATCCAGGCATCAAGTAACAAGCATTGTGATGTCTCCATGTGTTTGCCCTGCCTAGGGGTGTACACGGATCGAGTTGGACGGGTTGGGAGAATTTAGCAACCCAACCCAATTAATTCGGGTTTTCAAAATTTCAACCCAACCCAAACTGTTTAAATTTGTAACCCAAACCAATTTGTATACTTCGGTTTGGTTTGGTTTGGATCGGTTTATAAATATACAAAATTAATATAAAAAATTATAATAAAACATAAGGTTTTAAAGTTTAAAACACTTGAAAATAGTTCAAAATAATATTACAATCCTCCATATTAAATAGTCTTAAACATCTAATTTTCGACATCAAAAGTACTAATAATATTGCTTACACTTTATATATTGGAATGAATCATAAATGCAAAAAATATAACACTAATCAAACATCTATTGTTGTTACGAAATGAACTATGAACACGGAGGTTATAAGTTACATTTAGAGTTAGAGATATATGGATCTATGTAAATGGCATAAATATAATTTTGGATTAACTTATTAGCATGTACATATATATTTTAATCGGGTTGGGTTGGATTGGTTTAAAATTATCGAAAACCATATCCAACCCAATTAAATCAGGTTGACATTTTTTCAACCCAACTATATATCGGGTTGAAAAAAATCGGTTTGGTTCGGCCGAAATAGGACCGGTTCGGTTTGGATTGGTCGGGTTGGCCAAACCGTGTACACCCCTAGCCCTGCCTTATGTGAGCTGTGACACTTCAGCTTGTATGATTTTTGAAAGAAACAAAATTAAGAAAGCTGTTTATGAACTTGGATAATTAATAAAAAATAATGGAAAGCCAAGTGATGTCTAGTTAGTAGTTTTGATGTTTATAACAAACATATAAATTGTATTATCTCAATCTATACATTTACAAAAAAAAAAGTGATTTCAATTATTACTTCACAATTTCTTATTTTCTTGTTTTTGCTAATTACATATAACGAAATGTTGTTAATGCTTCTGTCTTATGTTTTGGAAGCACACTGCAGTTGTTAAATACGGTACAAGAACACTAATGTACCAGTGCCATAATTAAGAATTGTGCACTAGTGGATTAAGTGCGTGTTTGTTTGTGTTCATTAGTCATTATCAATAGTCATTTTATAAGAATGTCTGCGTCTGCGTCTGCGTCTGCGTCAATTCCACAATTTCCTGTCGACGTTTTCGTTTCATTATTTTACTTTTAAAATGTTTTATCTACAAAAGTAGGTCTTTTTAAAAAAAAAATTGCAGAATTTCTATTTGGCAACTCGAAACAACCCAAAACAACGTCCAATCAAATGCAACAGAAAGCAATTTCATTTATTTTCAGAAAATGTAAGAAAAAGTTGCATATTTAGTTTATTTTGATTTTAAACTGTATTTTTACAAATATTATGAGAAAAAAATTGACACAGCACGGAAGCGTACGATGATCAAGCGTTAATTCTCGCATAAACTCTTATACGAGAAATCCTTAAATACCTTGAATTCACAAGGAAGAATTCTTGAATTCACAAGAAAGAAGAGAAATATCTATAGGGTTTTGATTTCAATAAAAAAGTATACATAAGTTACATCGTAGAATTGTTTATATAGAAATAAAAAATCCTAAAACGAAATAAAAACAAATCTTAATTAATAATAAAACATAACTTATAAAGCGACATGATCATACAATATTTAGCATGATCGTGCAATCTTCCTTCATCCAGCTTTGATATTATCGGTGGAATGGCATGAGAATGCCATCAACCAGCGTGATCATGCAGTCCTACGTCCTCATTAGCATGATCATGCAGTCCTCAGCATGATCAAGCCTTTACTTTTTCTCGAATTCGTCACACCCTCGATATGTACCGCAAATCCTCCTACATCATAATCTTCCACTTCAAAAGAACTCGACATCGAGTTCTCATCTAGAATAAAAAAATACGCCGACTTGCTGTTTATCTCGCCATGATGGTACTTTTAAAGGCAACAGCCTTATTGAAACTTTGTACCTGAACTCCGCTCCAAGATTGACATATAAATGCTTGAACTTAGACCTAGCAAATCATTCGTGTCGTGTACTTTCATGTTTCGTGTACTTGGGGAGTAAACACGAACACGACACGAATTGAAGTCGTGTACCTGTTTTCTTACACAAACATGACACGAGTTCAAAACGGGTAGACACGACACGAACTGTAGTACACAAAAATTTTCGTGTACTTTCCATATACACGACAACGAAACGACACGAATTGGTACACGAAAAAAACGAAATAACGAAATGTACACGAAATGAACACGAACTGGTACATGACAACACGAATTCAGTACACGAAATTTTAAAGTTTTAAAAATCATGTTCAAATTTTGGTTAAACATAATATAAAGATAAATTAATATGAATTCCATAGCTCCAGAACAACAACAAACTTCAGAATCTTGATTCAACAGCATAGTCTCATCCCTTCAGGCACTGCAAGTACAAATTCCACCTTAAATAAATTATTTGTACAAAAAGTAAATGAACTAAGAAACTAATACTAAACCAGAAAGGTGGAAACTAGATAAAGAAACACACACGTCTGAAGGAATAAATGTCGGACTTGAGTTCTTGCATAATGTTGGTTGTTTTGAACTCTTGCATAATGGATTAACATTTATTTTTGACTAAACCAAAGTAGTTACACCAGTACAATCTGATGATTTATTCATTCATTTAATATCTTCTGTGAATGCCACAAATGTCACATAGTTATTCTTCCAAAACACAACAATACAAATAGCAAAGCATTTGACAAAGATGGGAACTAAAAACAAGGTAGCAAATATCAGGATTAATAAATAGGAAAAAAGATAACTTAAGTAATAGAGGTGGCAGACTTCTGCAATCTAAATTCATATTAAAACATAATCAGAGCAGGATTCTTACTTAGATTAATTTCATTAGATTTTATTTTATTTTTTGCGAAGTTGTTGATCAAACTGTTAGACTTATTATGCAAATGTCATTAGCCATCTATACAATCTGGTAACCCCAATTTTTTTATAGATAGATGGTATCCTATTGCTATAGCTGATGAATTGTAACTGAAACGAGGCATCATGTTTTAAAACTTATAAATAGCTTACAAACTTCCAATCAGAAGTTAGAACTTATCATCGGACACTGCAATTTTGTCCATGATCTTAAGTTCTTAACAGAAGATGGGAACCCCTGTCGTGCTTCCATAATTTAAATTGCAAATAATTTAAAATCATATGAGTTTAAGTTTAAGTTGTCTTGTTTGTAGTGAGAATCAAGTCAGGGAGATACTCGAACTTGGCAAAAAAATTAACATATGAGTTGTAGAAAGCTTAATAAGAACAAGTCAGGAATGCACCAAAGTAGCAGAATTTGACTTCAATGGACTGATACAACAAGCACAAATATAAAGCCTGAAATATGGTACATATGTGACGCCCTCCAAATCCGGGTCAAAAGTTTTGGGTTCACAACACACACACAATATATAAACTTGTATATTAAATATTATATGCATTGACCCTTCTTTGCACAATCACGGATGATAACAGGTTAAAGTATGAAAATAAACCACAACCTTAACTTGTATTACATCGTACCAAATCCCAACTAGTTCAATTTACAACTGATAATGATGTCATTTTTACAATCTTGCATAACTCATCTACAATAATAAGCTCCTGCTAGCTCGATCCAACTTAACCTGGAATCCAAGCTCGCACACTAGACAAGGAATCCTCGTTACCAATAATTTCCTTTTCAACTTTAGAATAACATAAACAGATTTGCAAGAGTGAGCGAACTATCTCAGCAAGTCATAATAGCAATAACTGAGGTTAAATAATTATCAGTTGGAAATGATTCATAGGAATCAAGTTTCTTGATAAGCAATGATTAGAATTGGATATTCACTTTCCTTTTTTAAAAATCAAGGTTAGACTGATGATCAGTCACGCACTAACCTCGAGCAAGGCACACAGCTCTGCTCTCTATACTGGATCCAAGGCAAGCATTGGCCTAATATGACCACGAATCTGGTCTGACCACGAATCTGGTCCGACCACGAATCTGGTCCGACCACGAATCTGGTCCGACCACGAATCTGGTCCGACCACGAATCTGGTCCGACCCCGAATCTGGTCCATATTTATAAAATTATCCAATTCTAAAACAATTCAATATGATAACCATTGTATTTCAATAAAAACAGAATCATGATTAACATTGATAAAGCATGTATCTCAGAGCATAAAACATTTCACATGTATCACCAGGGTATATCAAGGTGTAAATATGAAGAACGGCTTGAAGCCTGATGAAGAATCAAGTATCTGATGAACAATGGTTCAATAATAATACAGGGTATAGATATTTGATGTTATAGGGTATTTCAGGGTGTATAAGTTTTTGTATGCTCAAGAAATTTTGTTGCAATACTTGGTTTATGGTGTGTAAGTATTTGTGAAGTAGTATTGTATTTACATGGTTTAATATCTGGGAAATCAACCGTTGGTGGTTTACAAGAAATAAAGCTTACAGCACAAGTTCAATAATATAATGAGGGTTCAAGGTTGAACAGTTTAAAGCGCTTGCAATATAAAACAAGACTTAATTTGAATACTAGCAACATGTTATGGGAAAGTTTGGAAATATTTGCAATATATCTTGAAAAAGGTTCAGAAGTACTTGCCTTAACACAGATGATTTCCATCTTTATTTGTACTCATCTAACAGTTTTATTCATCAATCAATTTCCTTCTTTTTTTATACCCTGCTTCTATTCATCAATCACTTGCCTTCTCTTTCTACGCTTCAGTTCTATTTACGGATCACTGGCTTTCTTTTTCTATGTGTCGCTTACTCTGCTAGGCATCACAAGTATCTTTCAATATTCAATCTCATATTATTCTAGTCGTCACATAGACGTCATAAACTTCTATCTACCCTTCGTTTTACCCAAATCCTATTTACGGATTGAAAGTTACAGTAAAAACCGTCAAACAATAACCACATAGGCATATACCACATCAATCAGATAGCATGCAACACATATCAAACAAGATATTCGTTCAAAATAATTTTTCAAAGAAGATTCGGGGTTAAAATTATTTTTCAGGTATTTAATACGAATTTTTGAACATTTTTCGCAATTAAGACGGGTCTCCGAATCATTTTATAATAAAATAATAGGGTTCGAATACTTGAATCTGACTTTAAAATGATTAAATAATAATTATCGAGTCTTGAAAATAATTTAAAATAATATTTTAAAGCTCAAAACTATTTTTCAGAATTTTTAAATCCAAGTAAATAATTAAATTTAATTAAATAATTAATTAAAATTAATTAATAATTAATTAAATTAATTAATCAATTAATATTTGAATTAATTGACTAATTAAATAATTAATTATCAACTATAATTAATTAATTAATTAATTAATTAAGATTTATTTTAGAATTAAAAATAATTTTCAGAATCAAAAATTTTAATTTTTGGAATTTAAAATAAATAAAAACAATTTCTGAAAATAATTATGAAAATATAATACCATTTCTAAAAATTATTAAACACAAATCTAATTTTTGAATTTTTAATAAACGGGAATCTAAATTTTATAGATTTTTAAAACCAAAATACTGAATTTGCAAATCAGGGAAACTTCAGAATACTAAACGGTAGTTTCCCCCGTCGTCTTCCCCGATCCCCGCTCCGGTGGCCGTCCGGAATTAACAGCGGCCGCCAAGCTTTTCCGGCAAGCAACAGACTGCCCAAAAACTTATAAAATTAACAGTGTTTGTTCGTTTCAACGCCAGGAATCTAAATATACAACTAGAATCTTCAAATAACACAGATTTTGGCCGGAACGATCGACTAAAAATCTCGCCGCCGGTGAGGTCATTTTTCCGACCATCACTTTCCTGAGACGCTCTGTTAATCTAACATATACCATTCGAATCGTTTTTCAACGATCTACAAACTGGTAACAACAATTTCATCTAATAACCCTTAACAAAGAAACGCCTAATTTTCAATTAAGAACATTCAAACACATAAATCCTAATTTTTAATTTTGAGAATCAAACTCAATTTTCTACATGTTATTGAACTCCAAATTCATCATATAACTTACCAAAATGACCAGGAAGAAAAGATCTACATGATTCAAGCATCAAATCACACAAACAACATCAAGAACAAAATATCCTATTTTAATCATTAAATAATTCGAATTAAAATAATTAAATAATAAAATCACCTTGATTTCTGCACTGAAATGGATGATTGATTATGAAAGAACTTTTCGAGAGTTTCGATTTGATATATGGCACGCTTGATTTTGAATTCGATAACGCCTTCGTTTGTGAGTTTGATTTTCAAGAACGCAGTGATTTTAGGGGGTTTCTCTGTATTTTATCGGTTTCTACTGATTAATTATGATTATACGAATAAAATGAAATAAGAAAAGGGCTATTTATATTTATGGAATATTAATACGCGTTGGATCGTATTGATCGAAAAATAAGTTACTTAGCCACTAAGTAACTGCAAAAACGATCCGATTGGATAATATTTTAGATAACCATCCTCCTGTTTTGGATAATTATCAAAACTTTTGGATAACTATTAAAACTTTTGGATGATTATCAAGACCGAACTTCTTATAAAACACTTTGTACGAAGATAATGTTATCGAAATGATTATTGTATCGAAAATTTTACGCCGGGACGCGCACGGGTCAAACCGTAATCCAGATCGAAAAAGTCAAAACACAGAAAATGTCCAGAATTATCAGATTAGGTTAGGAAGGAGTTTTCCGAAGAGTTTCGGGTTGTAAAAACGTAAAAATGGTTGAAGTTGGACGATTCCTGATTTTATAAAATAGTTTTGTAGTTATTCAGAAAATAATTAATAAATTCATAAATTAGTATAAAATCATATAACATTCCAAAAATTACCAGAAAAATACCATAATTATCTATTTTTTATTCTGAACATAATACAATTAACATGCCTATACTTTACCATATATAAACATCCACATATCAACACCAATCATCAGATAATTCACCAAAAATCACATATTAATCACATAATAATTATTTATCGATAAAAATAATTACACGCTATGTCCCGGATATTACAACATACAACCGATTTGTACATATGCAACATTCTCAGGTTATTGTAGATCGCAATTCAAGTACAACCAGATTTATAACATAAACACCGAGCATGGAAATTATTGGATTTTTGACTTGGCATCCAAGAAGTTGAAAATCAGAAATTACAACAAACAGACCATAGACTAGACTTTAGTACGTGACGGAATCCACACATAATTATACAACCACATCTTGCATCAAAGAACTTAAGATCATTTAAAATCAGTGTTAAGAACCACGACGACTATTTAAAATCACCAATTTTAAAATTAGACAATAGAAGCAGAAGCCACCAATTTTAGGATCAATAATTTTAGCAATCAACAAACGTTTCACAACTGAACTAATAATTATACAAAATGACAGAAGCCACCAATTTTAGTGTCAAACTAAACACATATTCTATAATAGAACCGAACTTCTATTGTTTCACAACTGAACCCCTTCTTTGACGTGTATTTTTTCTGTGTGTAATGTACACTCACAACCACAAGTCACCAGGCCCAAGTTCCAGCCTAGCCCAAATATCATATTTTAAAAATGATGGATAGTAGTTGTAGTGTGAAAATAATAATTGTATTTTGGAAACAATAAAAATTTTGAAAATAATAATAATAATGAATTTTAAAGTATATTAATATATATTAATTATTTATTTATTTATGTCGTGTAGCTCGTGTCGTGTAACCAAGGGGTAAACACAAAACCGACAAGAAATATTTGTCGTATACTTTCGTGTTCGTGTACTTTCGTGTCGTGTACCTAAAATTTAAAACCAAACGCGAAATTTTTGTGTCATTTTGTGTCGTGTTTCTGTGTCATGTTTTGTTTCCGTGTCGTGTGAAAAAATGTCGAGTCTACTTAAACTAATCCAACCACAATCTCAAAAGTTTTGGGACTCACGTTGCATAACTTATGCAGTAAGTTTTGATGCTGCAAATCATCCACCAATTTATATGTGTCCAAAAATGAATTAGGCATACCTTTAATATGTAGTTCAATATCGTTCTTGTTCTTTCTTTATAAACACTATTGAGACTTACCTTGTTATTTTCTTTTCTTGCCTCGTCATTGTCGAGTTCTTTAATCGCATAAATTTCATCACAATCCATAAACATACAAATTTCAGAACCCATTATCTCGCACCTTCTTTAACTAGGTCCACGCCTTTCAAAACTTCCAAAGAAAGTTCCTTATTAAAATAATCAGACTCTTTTATCCCTTCCTCACCCAACAAGCTACCCAATTTTAGTTGAGAACAATCATCAAACTTTTGTGTAGATAATCAAATTCACAATTTTAAACTATATCATCATCATGTTTAACCATAATATGCATCTTATGCTGACAATATTTTAGTAAAAACCTCTCCATCATCAATTATTTCATATTCCGCCATGTGTTAACATGTCTTTTTATTTGTTTCTCTCTCCGTATAACAAGTTTATCCCACCATATATAAGCAACACTTTTTAACTTGATAGCCACCATGTTCACCTGCTTACTCTCAGAAATACCTATAACATCAGAGAATTTATCAACATCAATGTACCAAGTCAGAAACTCATCAAATCCTAGAGACTCGTAGAATATTGGTATATCCTCCTCTACAATATCATTGAATCGATTACCCATCTTTAAAACCAAGCCAGAATTCTCACCCACGTAATATTTTCCGCCTCTATGGACTAAATTACTATCTTCTCTTTCACCTTTGCGTTACTTCTTCTTGTTATTCAATTTATCCGTCAACGGAGTCGTCCAGTTTGCCAAAGTCTTGAGAGTCGCGGTAAAAGCCGACATAACATCTTCAAGATCTTCTCTGGTAACTGGTTTTCCCATATTAAATCAATTAATGAAAAGAGGGGATAAAAGTCTGTTTTGATGCCAACTGACGCAACATGGAAGCATAGTATAAGCAAGCGTTAATCCTCATAAGGACTCTTACATGCGAAATCCTTAAATAGGTTGAATCCACAAGGCAAAAAAAAGAGATAACTCTAGGGTTTTGATTTCAATAAAAGATTATTCGTATGTTATATTATATAATTGTTTATATAGAAATAGAAAATCCTGAAATGAAATAAAAATAAATCATAATTAAAAATAAAATTTGACTTATAAAACGACATGATCATGCAATATTTAGCATGATCATGAAATCTTCCTTTCTCCAGCTTTGATACTACTGGTGGAATGACATGAGAATGCCATCAACCAGCGTGCAATACTCCACGTGATCATGCCTTTGCTTTTTCTCGCATTCATCATACCGATATATACCGTAAATCCTCCTACATCAACAATAAATTGCAAACATTATAATTAAAAAATACTCCCTCCGTCCCTCCCAAATGTTTACATTTGGGTGGGGCGCGGAGTTTAAGAAAAATAATAAAATAGTGGAGGAAAGTTGAAAAAGTGAGTAAAGTAGTGGGACCGATTAATATTATATGTATAAAGTGGGTATAGTGGGGTGGGGCGCGGAGTTTAAGAAAAATGATAAAATAGTGGAGGAAAGTTGAAAAAGTGAGTAAAGTAGTGGGACCGATTAATATTATATGTATAAAGTGGGTATAGTGGAGAGAAATAGTGGATGTAATTATTTTAAAAATTATAAAAATTTTACCATTTTTGGAAAGTTTTGAAATGTAAACAATTGAAAGGGACATCCAAAAAAGAAAAGTGTAAACAAATGGGAGGGACAGAGGGAGTAGTATACTTGGTAAAAAAATTTATTTATCATTTATACTACTCTCTCTACCCCACTCATTTTCTTACAGTTTTTTCTCATATTTGACACGTATTTTAAGTGTACTATATACTATAGTTTCATAATTAAATTTTAAAATTAATTTTTATTTTTTATAAAAGTTGAACATTATATTTTTATTTTAAAAAGTTTTAAAAAAATCAAATAATTATATTTATAAAAATGTTAAAATGCATGTCGAGTCTCATCCCTATATATAAAAAATAGGGTGGGAGAGAGGGAGTGTTTATTAATAAAGGAACATTTTTTTCAAACATCACCGTAGTACCAAAAAATCGATTTTTATAATCACTAGATTATATCATTATAGAAGATTTATTTATTTATATTAGTTTACCATTCAATTCTTTATAACTACACAATTAAATAATATTTAATTATAATTTACTTTCAATTTAATTTTTTTCAATTCTCTACAAGTACATATTTAGATAATATTTATTAATAAAAAAATATTCCAAACTATTTTAATCAATCTAATTTTTTGATAAATCTATTTTTTAATAAGTTCTTAATAATTTTTTTATTAAAAAATAATCAGGTGTTATACCAAAATAACTATTTTTCTACTAGAAACCCCATAATGACCGGAAGCGCCGAAAGCTGCCCTAAATAAACGCATTTCGAAAATGCGTTTTTTTAACTCGCGTTTCGGAAATGCATAGTCGTTATTTTTTTTTACAATTTTAGTGAACAATACGCATTGAAGAAATGAGATTATTATGCCTATACACATTACACTAATGCGTAACCATTTTTTTAATATATAGACCACCCATGTAAATAATGCGCAGCCTTTAGAACTTTTAAAGGTTTAGTATACACATTTGTATCATGTATAATCTGTGATTATTTTAGGTGAAACTTGCTAAGAATAAGTATTTTGGGTAGTTGGACCCCCAAAATTTGATATTTTTAGGTACTTTCTTAGAAAAAATTAAAATTATGTTGATCGCTTGTTTTATCCAAATATATAAAGTATGTCATAATAATTTTTTACAACTCAATTTGATCATTAATTTAAAAAATTGTATTAATTATATCATCTACCAATGACTAAATTGATACCAAATTTTAACTTTTTTAATAACTAAATTGATACAAATTTTCAAATTAGTAATCAAATTGAGTTAAACTGTAAAGTAATAACATATTTGTTATATTTTAATAAAATGAGTGATTAATTTGATATTTTTCCCTTTTCTTTCTCAAAGTAGTCCTAGCAATTTTATAACTTATTTCATACTACCGATCATCAATATACTTACATAAATGAAAAGACGGGGGCGTTTATGTGACGCCACTTAGATTGTCTCTTTTTTTTAAAAAAATCTCAATTTTTTGAATTTAAATTTTTTAAAAACTACAATTATATTATATTCTCCTAAATTTTCTATGCAGTTTATAATATACTTTCCAATTTATTAAAAACTATAATTATCTTATATTCTCCTAAGCTTTCTACACAAGTTTTATAATGTATTTTCCAAAACTTTCTACGCAAGTTTTATAATGACATAATTAAGATTTTAAACTTTCTACGCAAGTTTAATAGCGAAATAATTAAATTTAGGGTATGTGGGCCTATATAATAATACTTTTAAAATATAAATAGAGCCGCACAGTCGCATCAAACGAGGTGCGTTATCCCCTCTCCTCACTTTTGATACTTGGTTATCAATTATTTTAAAATGTTAATTAATTTATGTGTATCTGATCATCATGTATTTACATAATTAATATATGTTTATTTATGTTAAATATATGGCTGTTTATGTTATATATGCATGTTTAAGCACGTTCATGAATTAATTTTTCCAATTGTTTCATATCATTTCAATTAATTTATATGTTCGTGAGGTAGTTTGATATTATATACGGACGGTGAGTGGTGTCTCTCGTATTGTTTCAATTCATTTTTTCAATTTTCTCAAATTTTTGTATTATTTAATAGGAAACTATCTCATATTTTCTTAACTTTCCCCTTAACTCAAATTATCTCTTATTATTCTCCTAAAATTTCTCTACGACATTAATAAATTTCCCTCTTAACATCAACTAACATCTTATTAATCTCCTAAAATTTATTTCAATGTTAATAAACTTTTTATTAACACCATCTTACTATTCGTCTAAAATTTCTCTACCATATTAATAAATAAAATTTTTAATTAATAAATTATATTAAATTATCTTAGATTTATGAATAATGAGATATCAGCTCATTAAAATAAACATATTTAATGTGAGAATGAGTTTTTCAATTTTGAAAGGGTGACTCAGTAGAAGAGTAAACATGTTTAATGAGAGATTGTTGTTTTCACTTTTATAGTTATTATATTTATTCAGCAATTTAAGATAACTGAAAATATCAAAAAAGGGTTGAATATTATTTTCAAAATTCGCTGTGAAACGCGATTTAATAAACCAGTTTATATAAATAAAATTGTAAATCGTATACACAACATGTTTTGTTGTTACAAATACTAAAACAATTAAAGTAATTTAAACACACTACACATGCAAATAATACGTACAGTATAACCTCGATAAATAAATATTCGATAAATAAATAATCTTGTTAAATAAATATTTTTTTCGATCCTAACATAACAGAGATGATCTATGTTTAACCTCGATAAATGAATAATATCGATTAATAAATAAAATATTTCGATTTCAAGGATATTCATTAAGGAGGTTTAACAGTAAATATTTTATAAATTAATTAGGGAAAAAAATCTGAATTCGGATACCCCAGGTGCGCACGTGCTACAATTTTGTTACACTGTTTACCGTCTGTCCGCTGATGATAAAGCAGCCTTTGCATGTGAATTTATCAATATGTGGCATATTTCCGAATATTACCGTTTTATTTGCCTGTTAGAAATTAAAGATTTGATTAATTAGTAGTAAAGCATTTTAAATTTTTTAACAATAATTAGGGACTTGAAATGTTAGATTAAGCAATGTGCTATATCATGTGCGTCAGCTTTAACATATGGCACGTGTTGAGATCCAAGGAACATAAACCATGGCATTCTGTTATTGGATTCTGACAGATCTCCGTACGTTGTCCGAGAGCCCAAATCTAAATGTGTAGTTTTACTCCTCTTCAACTTAATTTTAAAAATTACATTATTTTAATGTCACAACAAATATATGTCAAATTTAACGTCACATTAAATTTTAAAAATATATTCTCATATTCACTTCTTTACTAAAATAAATTTATTTTATTTATATTAAATTATTTTATTACTTTTAACTATACTTTTATATTTGAGTAACAAAATAATCTATATAATACAAAAATAATATAAAATTTAGTGTTAATAAATTGAAGTTGAATTTAAAAATAATTTAGTTTTTATACTTAGAGATGTAATCAAACTGATTCGAGCCGAATACTGATACGTTCAACTCAAATTGGATTAAAAATTATTCGGTCTAAAACTCGAGTTCGAGTTGGAGAGGAACTTAAATTTTAAGGCTTAAAAACTACACTAAAATAATTAAAATTTGACCTTCCATTCTGATTTCTGCCATGTTCATGCAGGAGAAGAGTCCGCAGGAATGGGGACATAGGATGGGTCCCACTTCACGAGCTTCCCTGACACGTGTTATTATATTGTGATGCTTTGCTTTTACTTTTTTATCATCTCTCAACTACTTCAAACGGGCTTCCTGTTTTTTCCGAAGAGGGCAATGTCGGATTTTACTTCTATTTTTCTTATAAAAAAACTAATTCTCCCAAGAAGTTCTCTTTATCGGGAGATTTGAAATCGGACGAGTTAGTAATTTGAACATTTTCATAAATAATTTTGTTATCAATTTTATTAACTGAGTTCTGATTTTATGAGCTAGACGAACTTTTACTTTTTATTCGAATCACAACCTAACCTGTTTATGTACCTAAATGTTAATTAGTGGGTCCGTTCAAAATCTTAACAAAGAAGAATCAGACTTAATTTCATATTTTTTAAAACTGTCGCTCAATCATATGATGTCACTCAATCGTATGAAAAGTTATGCTTCGATTAATAATTATATATATATATAATTAATATCAATAAAAATATTTTAATTTAATATGTGTATATATGAAAATGAATGTGCAAGTAAATTTGGGTGGTACAGTGATATAATTGTTGTTGTAGTTTTATGTTATATTCAAATTTAAGGTGCCAAAGCAAATGCAATGGTGCCCAAAAAGTTGAAACAGGTAGGGTATAAACCGTAAGATAATTCAAGACTTTGTGCTTAAGTCGTAACATAAAACATGAAAAAGAATGATATCGAAGTTACATGTGAATTGCGTGTCCCGTTCTTATTCCTTGCATAAAATGATTGATATATTGTCTGGCTTTACAAACCATGACAGATGATATGAAATAGACTTTTCATGTTACATGTTATTAGCCTTTCCTTTGTGTTAATCACAACAATATTTATGTTTACACCGTGAGGATTAATTGATTTAGGCAAACAAATATACTTAGACATCTATGTGCCTTGCCCATGCATCAAAGTAAATAGGGACGGGATCGATCCATATTTTTTGCCTTTTGGAGGCCCAATAACATTAGACAAAGTCGCCCAAGAAAACATTGTTCGGGAAACGTAATTAAGCTCTAAAAGAAATGGGCTTAATATCCCTAAGGGCATCCACAGCAAACTGTGCACATTGTCTACCATGCAGCCCATACTAACGTTCGATTTCTTTTTTGTTCAGGGTTCAGTTTAGTTCGTGGAGTGTATTAGATTGAAACGAGAAATCGGATTTGGAATTTATGAATTTGAGTCATCATTCTTTATATCATGGAGGCCATGAGGCTCGTGACCTTTGCCGATGACTTTAGCTTCCGACTAATCGTTCCCTCTATATTGCGGCCACATTCACGTAGGCCTGCACAGAACTCATGTATTTCCTCTCTTTTATAAGTTTTTAAATTTTTACACTTGGTTCGTCATTTTCCCGTTTCGTTCTTAGTTTCCTTTCACCTTTGGTCTCACCATTTACCTATATTTTATTTCAGGCTATTCATTGGGTGTTGCTGTAACGGAGAAGGTGCGGGATATGCAGGGCATGATGGCCAGAGTGGAGGAGCTGAAGATGAGGACCACTACTGCTAAGAAAGAGCTCAGAAGGGTTCAGCTTCAGAATGAAATTTTGGACGGACATGCCACTGTGCTGAAAGAAGATAACCAGCGGCTGGAGGGAGATTTAGGAAGAGTGACCTGGTGCATAAATCATCGCAATGAGCAGTTGAAGAGGTCCTGAAAGGAATTTCGGAAGACGAAGAAGAAGCTGGACATCACCGAAGAGCGCTGCTTTTGGTTAGAGGCTGATTATGTCCTGGAGAAGGCCCATGGCCTTAGATGGGATTATAAATAGCTTCTGGACGACAGCCTTGAGGATCCCATTGGTCGGGGTGTGTTGGATGCTCCTCAGAAAGTTTCTTCGGGCGAGGACGAAAAACTACGGATAATGATGCTTACTTAAAATTAGACTTGTAATTTTAAGTTTTCGTTTAATACTTTCGCCTCCGGGCTTTTAACTTTGACTACCTTCGGGCATGTAACTTTGTGGCCTTCGTGCCCTTTAATTCCAATCGCATGGTCTTATTTCCACCTTGGCAATTTTAATACTCGTTATATATAACATTTTCGACCGACTTTTGCCTTGGCAATTTCTTTTGTATTATGCATCTTTGTCTTTGCATTGTCTTGGCAATTTTTCTTGTATATTGCATCTTTGGCTTTGCATTGCCTTAGCAATTATTATGTACTTCTGCCCCAAGTCTTGAAGGGAAAAGGGCTTTTCCTTCGGAATATTATAAGGGTTTGTTTGCCCCACTTTCGAAGGATGTGCTTTGTGTCTTTGAGACTTGAAAAATGGCTATCTTCCTTGGATTGCCCCTAGATAAATATTCGCTCATTTTTTTATTCTGAGGGACGAAGGGATTATCTTCTTTGGGTGGCCCCTAGATAAGGCCTCATTCGTTCCTTTGTTTAAATTATTCATTTTAAATGTCAAACAAGAGGGCAGAGGATGTTATCTTCTCGGGATGGCCCCTAGATAATATTCATCCGCACTCTTTTGCTTTAAAGATTCATGTTATCAAGTACGTGTCTAGTTTGAACAAAGAGTAGTAAGGCAAAGGCGAAGGACATTATCTTCTACGGGATTTCCCCTAGTTAATGTCCGTTCGCTCTTTTTTCGCTAATAATAATGCCTGGGTGGATGAAGGGTTTATTTTTTTGGGATTGGCCCTAGATAATACTCGTTCATCCATACTGCGTGTTAGTTCTGATATTTCCTAGGTAAATAGTATTTGAAAAGAAAGTGTATTTTCATTGATCCTTCATTTATTATACATCTTATAATTTAGGAATAAGTATAATTGGAAAGGAAAATAAGAAAATGCAAGAAATTCTCTTACTGGTAGAATTTCTAAAGTCGAATAGCATGCCAAGTGTTTTTTTATCGTCTCTCCGGCCAATGTTTCCAACTTGTAAGTTCCTGGGCGAATGACCTTTATCACTTTGTGAGGACCTTCCCAGTTTGAATGAAGCTTTCCTTGCTTTGTTGGCATAGATGCGGCTACTTTCCTAAGGACAAAGTCACCTATATCGGAATATCTTTTCTTTATGCCCGAATCATAGTGTTGTGCGTCCTGCAACAAATATTTCATATTTCTTTGGTGAGCCGTTTCCCTCTTCTTCTTCTAGTAAGTCTATGTTCGCTCTAAGTCCGAAATCATTGGATTCCACATTGCAGACCTCCGTATGAGCGACTGAACTAAGCTTCTGTTGAATCCCGATAAACTTGTTACCCACAAACTGGGTGTCGTTGTCCGAGACACATACCTTCGGAATCCCAAATCTTAGAATCACTTTTTCGAGCATAAACTTTTTCGCTACTTCTTTGCTTATAGCGGACCCACTTGGTCATATAGTCAAATGCGATGATACAGTACTTCGCATGTCTCGTACTGATGGGATGATACCCAAGATATACACAGCCCACATGGAGAAATGTATTGGGCTTATGACCGAAGCCATTTCCTCATGTGGTTGCTTGGGGACTGTTGCGAACAGTTGGTATTGTTTACATCTTTTGGCATATTCGCCTACATTTTCTCTCAAAGTCGGCCAAAAGAATCCTTGTCGAAGGATCTTGAAGGCTAGAGGCCGACCGACATGATGCTTTCCACATATCCCTTCATGTACCGCTTCCAAAACATGTAGATGTTAGGTAATGAATACAACACAGAGGGGGGGTGAATGTGTTTTAGACAATTATAATCTTTTTGAACTTTTTTTGGATGGTGAACAAAGTAATATAACTTGTAGAGATAATATGTTTCAACGGGAATAATAAAACATGCACCGGAACACACTATCTTTCAAAACTCACTTAATTTTATATTAAGATAAAGTATGTGTTTTGCTATAAATTTTTGGATTCTTGTTATGTTAAGAACTCAGCTTCTCTCTTGAGAGTTACAAGAATTTAGATCTATTTGTTACACATAAAACTAAGCATCTGGTGTTTACTTTATAGAACAGTAACCACTGGTTTTACACAACATGCAATAGAATGAATAAACCCTACTTTAAGTTAACTAAAACTTTCTATTTCTGGTTTACTGTATCTTTGCAAACCGTGCATGTTTGTGACTTTACTTTGTCATTTAATTTTGACCTTTGATCTTGTACTCTTCAAGCTGCTTTTGTAGGCTTTTCAAATCATTGATTTATTTATTTGTTGATTGGTAATCTTGGATATTTAACTGATCAGCACTTTGTACTTTGAGTTTTACTTCGAGATCTCTAGTTTGTTATATAGAGAACTAGACATCTCGATAAGTATAATACCTTATCGAGATCTCTTATTACTCCATAATTGTTGTGACTTATCGAAGTCTCTGAGTTTTCTATAAGAGAATTTGGCTTGTCGAGGTCTCTTATCTTCATGTCTTCACTTTGGCTTATCGATATCTCTGAGTTCTCTAGTGAAGAAATGACTTGTCGATATCTCAGAGATCTCTAGTGAAGAAATGACTTGTCGATATCTCAGAGATCTCTAGTGATATTTTGACTTATCGATATCTATGAGATCTTTAGTGATAATTTGACTTGTCGATATCTCCAATCCTCATATCTTCACTTGGCTTGTCGATATCTCTGAGATCTCTAGTAGCTTTTCTTGACTTCTCAATAAGTCATTCTGGAGTTCTCGAATGACTTCTCTATAACACTTAATATGGTGACTTGTAGATTTCTTGACTTAGAATGTTTTTTTCAAAACAGATTTATTCAACTCCAAGCTTCTTCATACTGTCTCTGAGGCATGATCTTCTTCTAGAGTTTATTCTTAGGCTTGAGACTGTTTACAGAAAAATACTCTAGTCTAATCTATTTACACTTTTACAGACTTAAATGATACAATACAATATGCAAACTTAGATTACCATACAACTTACTTAAGGATGTCAATTTTGACTTATTATTGTTTAGTATAGGCATGTCTTGCACAACAGTAGCTGCTCTTCGGAATCCAAACATCTTAATAGGGGTTGAGTAGCGGATCGACAATATAGTCTTCCATTGACAATGATGTAGTTCGTCGCTTGATTTTTTTGGGCTTCCTTTATGTCGAGGGGTAAAATCCCCTTCTTTAGGTAATTTCAAATTAGGGCAATCCAGTTTTCCCCCTGGTGGATTTCTAAGCACGGTTTTCTTTCGATTGAAGGCATCTTTGCTTCGGTCAAATAATGGAGTCAATTAGGTTATATGTGTTTCGGCCGAATCTAGACTCGTAAAGTCGTCCGCCGACTATTGTTTTCTCTGCCAATCTGGCTTAGTTCTAAGGATTCGAATACTAAGGAGGTTTCTCTTACCTTCGTAGCATAAGCCTTCGTTCGGAGATTCCTTTGTTCATAGTCCCCATAAAAATGTTTGACCACCAGCATAGAGTCATTGAACACTTTTAGGTGCTTTGCTTCTAGACTTCTTGCTAGTTTCATTCCCGCCAAAAGCGCTTCATATTCGACTTCATTACTGGTAAGAGGAAAAGTGAACTGAATGGCTTGGCAGATTTCAAACCCATCGGGGCTGGAGAGAATCAATTAAGCCTCACATTTCTTTCAGGCGACCGAACCGTCAACAAATAGCTTACATTTCCCCGGGCTTGGAATGAGTTGTTCCTCAGGGGTGAGGTCATTTGTACAAGAGAAGGTGCATTCGACCATAATATCTGTTGTTGCTTGAGCCTTTATAGTCGTTCGAGGGACATACTCAGGTTCGTATTCCTCGAGTTCAATAGACCACGCCACGACCTTCCCGAGGCTTCGAGTCAAGTTAGAATTTTACTCAATGGTTGATCAGTTACCACTTGCACTGTTTAGCGTTGAAAATAGTGTCGCAATTTTCGGGAGGCCATGACTAGCCCATATACGAATTTTTTGGCATTAGGATATCTTATTTCTGCATCTTTCAACACATGGGAGGCATAGAAGATAGGGTGTTGGTTTCTTTCATGATATTTAACGAGTACACCTCCCAAGGTTCGATCGAATACAGTAAGATAAAGCGGAAGGATTTCTTTTGGATCATGTCTCATTAAAAGTGGGGCCTGGGTGAGATACTCATTTACTTCTTCAAGGCCTTCTGGCATTTGGCCCCCCACTCGAAATTCTTGGACCCCCTAAGCACGACGAAGAAAGGTAGAGCTTTCTCGGCTAATTTGGAGATGAAGCGCCGGAGAGATACCAGTCATCTGGTTAGCTTTTGGATATCCTGAATGTATCTTGGAGCCTCCATATAAATGACGGCTTGGATGTTTTTTGGATTCGCCTGATCCCTCGAGCACTAGCCATATAGCCCAGAAATTTCCATTTGCTACTCCGAACATACATTTGTGTGGATTAATCCTTATAATGTTCCTTCGGAGAGTCTCAAAGTACTCTCTTAAATCTTCTGCGTGACCTCTGAATAGTGATTTCACTATCATATCGTCCACATTGGTCTCCATATTTCGGTCAATCTATTCCTTGAACACTTTGTTCACCATTCTCTGGAACATGGCTCCAGCATTCTTAAGTCTAAATTCCATTTTGATGTATGCATAGGTTCCCTTCGGAGTTATGAATGTTGTCTTCGGCACATCCTTACTATTCATTGTAATTTGGTGATAACCAGAAAATGCATCAAGAAAACTAAGTACCTGGTATCCAGCCGTGGCGTCTATCAGTTGGTCCATGCTGAGAAGAACATAGTGGTTCTTCGGATATGCCTTATTGAGATCTGTATAGCCTATACACAGTCTCCACTTCCCATTTCACTACTTGACCACAACCACGTTGGCGAGCCAATCAACATGTTAGATATATTTGTGATGTCATGTCTAATATGATTTATGTTTAGTTTTCAGATCTTACTTAACAGGATAAATCAGTACTTAACTGGAAATTAATACTTATACAAATCAATACTTATACTGAAGTCAAGACTTAAGATATCAGAACTTAAGTTATCAGAACTTAAGTTATCAGGAGATATTTATCAGGAGATAATATCAGGACTTAATGAAACGTTCAAATAAGGAAAGCGGTTGATTGAAAGGAAAGAAGATCAAGACAAACATAAGAAGAGATATGCATGGAGAACAATTCTATAAGGAATAGAATACTTGGAAGAAAAGATAACTGATTGATATATATTAGGAAGCAGAATTGTATTCGATATCAATTAGAAGATTATCTTGTAACTGTGTAGTATATAAGCACAGACATAGGGTTTACACTATATGTGTTATCATAATCGAAATTATTATTCATTGTAACCCTAGCAGCTCTCGTAATAATATGTTCATCACTGAGAGAGGATAGTTCTTTGTAACAGAGTTTATTGTGTTGAATAAAATCTGTTTTCTGTTACTTGAGTTCTTATATTCGATTTGATTGTAGTAAACACTGTATTCAACCCCATTATACAGTGTGTGTGACCTAACAGTGGTATCAGAGCTATTTGTTAACACACATACAGTAAAGATCCAAAAACAATCATGTCTGAAGAAGTACAAACTCCAACCAAGCCCACCAAAACTGAAGAAACTCTAAAGACTCAAATTCATAATCGATATGAGACTATTAGGGTTCCCATACTGAAACCTTCTGAGTATCCCATATGGAAGGTGAGGATGTCTATGTTTCTGGAAGCTACAGATCTAGAATACCTTGACAGAATTAATGAAGGACCACACAAGCCTACCAAGCTCTCTATTATAGTTAGAGATCAGCCAACACAGACTGTACCAAAGGAGAAAAGTGAATATACAGCTGAAGATATCTCATCTATTGCAAAGGATGCAAAGGTAAGACATTTGTTGCACAGTGCCATTGATAATGTCATGTCAAACAGGATAATTAACTGCAAGACTGCAAAGGAGATATGGGATGCCTTAGAGACAAGATGCCAAGGAACTGATTCAATTAAGAAGAACAGGAGGACTATACTCACTCAAGAGTATGAGCACTTTGACTCAAAACCTGATGAGTCATTGACTGGTTTATATGATAGATTTGTCAAACTATTAAATGATCTGTCACTGGTGGATAAGGAATATGATCTTGAAGATACTAATCTCCAATTCCTTTTAGCTCTTCCTGAAAATTGGGATTTGAAGGCCACAACTATAAGAGATAACTATGCTCTTGATGAAACTACTCTTGATGAAATTTATGGTATGCTCAAGACTCATAAACTTGAGATAGATCAAAGAAGCATGAGGCATGAGAGAAAGTCAAGGACAGTTGCTCTTAAGGCTGAGGAGGAATCCCCTAAAGTGGCTGTCTCAAAGAAAGGCAAATGAAAGGCTCTCATCACAAAGTCTGATACTGAGTCATCAAGTCATGATAGTGATGAGGATTCAGAAACTGAAAGTCTATCTGAGATGGACCCTGATGAAGAGATGATGAAGCCGTGTGCTCTTATGGTGAAAGGAATCACAAAGATTGCATACAGAAAATTCAGAAGGGGAAAGAAGTTTTCCAGGAAAGGTGCAAGTTCTGATAAGAAAGGTTTCAGAAAATCTGAAGGCAAAGGAGGAAAGTCTAACAGAGGAGATTACTCAAATGTCAAATGCTACAACTGTGGTGAGAAAGGCCACATATCTCCTAATTGCAAGAAAGTGAAGAGTAAAAAAGGCAAGGCTCTTATCACAAAGAAGAAAAACTGGACAGACACTTCAGATTCTGAAAGTGAGGTGAACTATGCCTTGATGGCAAATGCTGATAGCAGCTCTGAAGTTGCTGAGTTAAAGGTACCTCAAACAACTTATGCTTTTCATACTGATGATATTACTGAGTTGAGAAGATATCTTAAAACCATGTTCATTAGTTATAGAGATCAAAATTTAACATGTGAATGATTAACTTCTGAAAATCTTGCTTATAAAAAGAGGAATGATTATTTAGAAAAAAGAGTTAGTTATGTTCCATCAAACTCAGAAAGATAGAGATGATACTTTCTATGTTAGAGATGAAGTGCTTAAAATGAATGAATCTCTAAAAACCGAGTTAGAAAAGGAAACAGAGATTATCAGGACTTGGACTAACTCTTGCAGAACAACTCAGAATTTGTTAAGTAGTGGAAACTGGAAAGAGGGCTTAGGTTATGGAGATGATAAAAATGATAAAGGAACTGTAGAAATTGAGCCTATAGTTGTTAAACAAAAACCAAAGGTAAATCCTGTTAAGTTTGTAGCTGTAAAGTCTGATATTGATAAATCAGAAGTTAAAGAGAAATTAACTTCTGACAGACCAAAACAGGATAAGCCAACTGAAGTTAACATAGGCTTAATGACAAAGAATCAGCTTAAGCATAAGCTGAAAGATGTTAAGAATGTAAACAAGGTAAAGCCACCTAGGAAAAATAGGAATGGAAAGGTAGGTGTGAATAAAAGCAATGATTATAAGCCTGTTCTTAATGCTCCTAGAAAGAAATGTTATAACTGTGGAAATTCTAACCATCTGGCTTCTTTTTGCAGGAAAAATAAGAATATAAACTCCTTACCTTCAAAATCTGGAGTTAAGAGTCAGTCTGTTAGATATAGGCCACAAAATCCTTATTTTCATTGTGGTAGTTTATGGCATTCCATTTATACTTGTAAGGAATATCATAGTTTGTACTATGATTATTATCAAATAAAACCTTCTTTAAAGAAAGTTAGCATTATTCCTTCTAGTGTAAGTTCTGATGCAAAGTCTGATATTATAAATTCTGATAAAAAAACTGTTAACATAAACTCTGATGCTAAATTCGCTGCAAATGTTAACAAACTTAATAAGGCCAAAGGATCCAAGCAAGTCTGGGTCCTTAAAACTAATCATTAGTGGTCTTTGTGATTGCAGGGCAAAAGGAAAAACATCCTAGTTCTGGACAGTGGATGTTCAGGACATATGACTGGAAATAAAGCCCTGCTATCAGACTTTGTGAAGAAAGCTGGTCCAGGTGTTTCTTATGGAGATGGCAACATGGGAAAAACTCTGGGATATGGCAATATCAATCTTGGGAATGTCATCATTGAAAAAGTAGCTCTAGTCTCAGGACTTAAACACAATTTGCTGAGCGTTAGTCAAATCTATGACAGAGGTTATCATGTGGATTTCTTTGAAGAACACTGTGAAGTTGTTAGCAAATCTACATGAAAAGTTGTTCTGAAAGGATACAGGCATGGTAACATTTATGAAGCCAAGCTTTCAACAAGTACTGATGGTTCTGCAATCTGTCTGTTAAGTAGAGCATCAATTGAAGAAAGCTGGAATTGGCACAAGAAACTCTCTCATTTAAATTTCAACAATATATTTGAACTAGTCAAGAAAGATCTTGTGAGAGGACTGCCAAAATCAGTATTTGCTCCTGATGGCCTTTGTGATTCCTGTCAAAAGGCAAAACAAAGAAAATCTTCATTCAAGAGCAAGACTGAATCTTCAATTCTTGAGCCTTATCACCTACTACATGTTGATCTATTTGGTCCAGTGAATGTCATGTCTATTACAAAGAAGAAATATGCTATGGTCATAGTGGATGAGTGCACCAGATACACATGAGTGTATTTCTTGCACACAAAAAGTGAAACTGCATCTATCTTGATTGATCATGTCAAACAACTGGATAAATTGGTCAAAGACTCTGTGAAAATCATAAGAAGTGATAATGGCACTGAGTTCAAGAATTTGATTATGGAAGAGTTCTGCAAAAACTAAGGAATCAAGCAGGAATTTTTTGCTCCTGGAACTCCACAGCAAAATGGAGTTGTTGAAATAAAGAATAGAACTCTTATTGAAGCTGCACGAACTATGCATGATGAGGCAAAGTTACCAACCTATTTTTGGGTTGAAGCTGTGCAGAATGCTTGTTTTACTCAGAATGCAACACTTATCAACAAGCATGGAAAGACACCATATTAGATGATGAAGAAAAAGAAGCCAAATCTGAAGTATTTTCATGTATTTGGATGCAAGTGTTTTGTTCTTAAGACTCATCCTGAACAGCTATCCAAATTTGATCTAAAAGCCGATGAAGGAATTTTTGTTGGATATCCACTTTCCACAAAAGCCTTCAGAGTCTACAATTTAAGAACAAGGGTTGTCATGGAATCTATCAATGTCTCTTTTGATGATAAGAAGATTACTGGACTTGAAGATTTCAATGATCATGATCAGCTGAGATTTGAGAATGAAGTTTTAAATTCTGATTCTGTAAATTCTGATAGTCTAAATCCTGATACTGCAAACTCTGATGGGTTAAACTCTGATGTTATTGAAACTATGGTTACTATGCCAAAGGAAAATGCACCTGTGCAGGGGGAGCATATAGAAGATCCAACCACATCTCAAGAAGCATCAGAATCTAGAACAGGCTCTTCAAGTTCTGATTCATCAAGTTCTGATGTGCCAAGTTCTGATAATTCTGGAAACTTAAATTCTGAAGGATCCAACTCAGAGAGCATAATTTCAGGGGGAGAATCAGAAAATGTTGATGGAGACAGCATGGATCATGGGGGAGCATCCAGTTCTAGAGATAACCTTCCATCTGCAAGGAAGTGGACTAAAGCACATACACCTGACTTGATTATTGGAGATCCTGAAGCAGGTATAAGAACTAGAACATCAACATCAAATGAATGTCTCTATCACTCTTTTCTTTCTCAGACTGAACCAAAGAAAGTGGAAGAAGCTCTTCAAGATGCTGATTAGGTGCAAGCAATGCAGGAAGAGTTAAATGAATTTGAAAGAAATAAAGTCTGGACCCTGGTGCCAAGACCAAACAACAGATCTATTATTGGTACAAAGTGGGTGTTCAGAAACAAAACTGATAGTGCTGGCATAATTACAAGGAATAAAGCAAGGCTGGTTGCAAAAGGATATTCTCAACATGAGGGAATTGATTATGATAAAATATTTGCACCAGTTGCTAGATTGGAAGCCATAAGGATATTTTTGGCTTATGTTGCTCACAAAAAGTTTACAGTCTTTCAAATGGATGTAAAAAGTGCTCTTAATGGAGAATTAGAAGAAGAAGTATATGTTGAACAACCACCAGGTTTTGTAGATTCAAAATTTTCTAATCATGTCTACAGACTTGATAAAGCACTTTATGGCCTTAAGAAAGCTCCAAGAGCATGGTATGAGACATTAGCTCAGTTTCTTCTGGAAAGTGGATTTAACAGAGGGACTATTGACAAAACATTGTTTTATCTTAACCATGGAAAAGACTTACTTTTGGTGCAGATATATATTGATGATATCATTTTTGGTTCTACAAATGACAGACTTTGTAAAAGGTTTGCCAAGCTAATGCAGTCAAGATATCAAATGAGTATGATGAGAGAACTTAGCTATTTTCTGGGCCTTCAAGTCAAGCAGAATGAAGAAGGAACTTTTATTTGTCAATCTAAGTACACCAGAAATTTGTTGAAGAAATTTGGAATGCAAGATTGTTCAAGTGCATCTACTCCTATGCAACAAAATTGGATAAAGATACTGGTACATCAGTAGATATTACTGATTACAGAGGTATGATTGGCTCACTACTCTATCTAACTGCAAGTAGACCTAATATCATGTATACTACATATCTTTGTGTAAGATTACAAGCAGATCCAAGAGAACCTCACTTAACAGCTGTAAAAAGAATTTTCAAGTACCTTAAGGGTACAGCTGATCTGGGATTGTGGTATCCTAGAGAATCAGACTTTAAGCTAATAGGTTACTCATATGTAGATTTTGCAGGATGCAAGATTGACAGGAAAAGCACAAGTGGAAGCTGCCAATTTCTTGGAGGCAGATTGATTTCTTGGTTTAGCAAGATTCAAAAGTCAATTTCCACATCAACTGCAGAAGCAGAATACATTGTTGTAGGAAGCTGTTGTGCACAGATTCTTTGGATGAAGAATCAGTTACTGGATTATGGGTTAACATATTCTAAAATCCCTATTTACCGTGATAATCAAAGTGTTATTGCTATGACAGGTAATCCAGTTCAACACTCAATGACAAAGCACATCAGTATTAGGTACCGCTTCATAAGGAAACATGTGGATGAAGGTACAGTGGAATTGTATTTTGTTCCAACAGATCAACAACTAGCAGATATCTTCACAAAACCACTGTGTGAAGCTACTTTTACAAGATTGGTAAATGAACTTGGAATGGTTTCAGGTTCTTTCTCTAAATCTGCTCAGTTTATGTTCTGATACATCAGACTTTATGATCAATATTTACAGATATTACTATCTTTGTGTATTATGTGCTTAAATTGAAATTTTCTAAGTGATGATTGTTGTCTGATGTGAATTTCTAAACTCTGATAGTGATATGAATGTTTCTGTTACTATTCAATCCAATGGGGATAACTGTGCTAGATGCTGACCTAGTAGTCTTTAATATGCTAATAATCCCATGTTTGAAGTAATTGTTTATGTGGAAATCTTTTAACACAAGCAAATTCTGATATTGAGCTTGGTTAAAGTTTATTTTTTTTATTACTAAGTCAAAAACTAGAATAGGGCTTCTCATCTGTTAAGTTCTGATGTTAGTAAATCTGATGGATGTACTAAGTGCTGATAAGCCTCAATTATCAAAAGAAAAAGAAAAGAAAAGTAATAAATATCAGGTACTCCTTTGAGATCTAGAGGAAAATATATGTGGAAGGGAAGACCCAAGTGCATTGCTGGTATTAAGTAATATGCATTAGAAAAGCAAAATAAAATTTTCTTGGTGATTTTTCACATTCTCTGATTACTGGAGAAAACTCTGATAATAACATAAATTCTGATAAGCATTTGTGACTCACTTACACTGAGAAGCCACTGTAAAAAGGAATTTCAAAAGATGCATAAAATGAGCACAAAACAGTTGAGGTGGACTCATGCATGAACTCATTCTATAGTAGACTTCAGAATAATGACAGATTTTAAGTAAAGTTCTTAGTTATGCCTTATTTCTAAGATGTACTGAAGTGAATCAGACTTTACTCTTTGTCTGATATTTAGCTTAATGCACACACATACACTCCATATGAATGATGAAAATTACTGTGGTGATAAATGTTATTTTGGATGAACAGTTTAAGTGTCAGTTGCATAAATTCTGAAGATAAGTTCTGATGGAAGTTCTGATGATTAAGTTCTGATGTACCCATATCAGTATTTGTGTGAAGAATTACTGGAATAAACATTCAATTTTCGAGTAAAGGAGCCATATTCTGATGACTTTTAAATCCTGATAAGAATTAAAATCTGATGCTCACGTGGCAGTATTAATTTACTTGGTTTTTTTTTGGTCATTACTTGAACGGTCATATTTTTACAGAATATTGGTTTATGTGAGATAAAGCAGTAATAATCATTTGTTTAGTGGGAACAGTTTTTTTTAAAAAAAAACTGAACGTGCAATGTAGTTATTACTTATTTACCGTGCCCATTAACGTTTGCCTTTACTGCTGCATGCCTAACAGGTGTAAAGGTCTGTTCCACTTCTTATTAACTGCTGTCACGTGGGGTGTTTAAGTAAAAGAGATAAAAGATTTTTAAATCTTTTATTTTCATTCTTTTCCACTCTCTCTCTTTTCTTATTCTCTCTCACATTTTCTGACGGTTTTCTTTACAGACATTTTCTCAAACACCTTACAGGCACTTTAACTTCTCACTTATTTCTGATGGTGCCCAAGGATTTAATTGTTGATGGAGCCAAGTTTGTCCCAAATAATTATGTTGTTATCCTGAACAAGGCAGAAGCTCCATCAGATTTGTACTTTGTGCAAGATTTATTAGCTCACAGTGAGATTAGATATGCTTTGACCCAACCTCAAACTATTTCCAGCCAACAAGTGTTGACATTTTGGAGAACTGGGCTTTTTGATGATGGTGGTGCTACTGGTACTCCAAGCATCATTTTCACATCAGGAGATGTCGAGCATGTGGTTACTCCTGGAGCAGTTCGTAAAGCTCTCCACTTACCTGAAGGTTGCACATTCTCAACAGTGGAGGATCGTGTCTTACAGCAGCTCATGGCCAGTTTGGGCTATGAGAAAAGTTTGGGAAAGCTGGGTCAACTGAAACGAGCAAATATCATAAAGGAATGGAACTTTTTCTTTGATTGTATCACTAAGGCATTCGCCAATAAGTGCTCCAACTTTGATGCTATTCCCATCATGAGTCAACAAATCAGGTATGCCCTTATTCATCAAACTCATTTTGATTTTGCAAGTATTGCGCTAGGTTTCATAGGGGATAGGATGATAGAGGATAGGAATGTAGTATACTTTGCTAGATTCTGTCAGCTTATATATACATTTTGTTGTGCTGATAAACCCCAACCTACCAGTGATTTAATTCCACCCTTTAAGCTTGCAAAAGGGCCTTTAATGATTTGTTAAATGCTGACATTAAGAAACAAGTACAGAGACCCTTACAGATTCCTCGGTTAGTAAAACATATTCTGGTAAATGCTGATCCACAAACATACACATATGTTTACCCTGATGTTCAACCCACCAACACATCACAACCAACTCAACAGCCATCAAAACATACCATAACTACACAAACATCTCAAACTTCTCAACCTCAACCTATTCAACCCTCCATCAGGACATATTTCAAACCATCACAGTCATCTCAACCTCAGGCTTCAGCACATCCTGTGAAGCCTTCATCTTCAAAACCCAAGAGGACTAAGATAGTACCTCAATCTCAACAGAAAAGAAGGAGAATTGTTCTGAGAGATGAGTCAGACAATGAGGAACATGTTCCAATTTCAAAACCCGTTGTTGTAGAAGCTGAGAAGATCTCTTCTCAGAAAGACACTGAAACTGGGAGTTCTAGGCCCCTCAAAAGACTTAGAAAGCTAAATTCTGATGATGAGCTCCCAAAGCCTCTAATTCTGCAAAGAGACTTAAAAAGCAAAGAGCCAGGAGGGCTGTAAGTGTATAATCACACTCTGAAGCAACTCTGGGAGAAGCAGCTAAGGAAGGGGGTCAGGAATCTCCGATCCCAACATAACCTATAGTAATTGAATTACTTCATACTGTTGAATCAGCTCAAAAGTCTCATATTCAAGAACAAGGGAATATTCCAGAGCAAGTGCTTACACCTCCTGTGTCTCCTGTAATTGATCCTGTAGATATTGAAGACCCAGGTACAAGTGCTGAAATTGATATTCATAATTTGGTTGTGCCTGAGATTCTGTACTTGGAAGCTCCACCAACTCAACTCACTCTACCAACAACACCACTTCTAGATGCTGATTTCAATGAAGATATTTCAACAACACCAATTCTGAATCTGGATGATGAAACTCAGATTTTAGGTGGGCATCAAGATTTGGCTGTTGATCAGAACTTAGCTGCAGATCAGAACTTAGAGGATAATGTTGAAGCCTCTATAGCCTCACATACTGTTCTTTTATCAGAGGATGTTGATGATGCAAGATCTTTAAGTTCTGATGCTGATAATGCTGAACTTACTGGTGAAGCTGATGCAACTGTAGGTGCTGATGCAGCTGGTCCATCAGGACATGCACCTCAACAAGCTCCAAACAAAGCTGATTTAATCTAGAAGTTTGTTAGAGAGGATGCACCAGTACCTTGGATTGAAACTCCTAGAGGACAGGAGTGGACTAAGGAATGGAACTCAGTTAGTTTTGTTCCTACTGGAAAAATTCTTGCTGAGCACCTTGCCAAAGCTGATGACATGTTGATAAATGATGATTTCAAGGCACAACTGAGAGTTACTGCAATGAGTATTAGGCACCTTCAAGGTCAACACTCAATAACTCATGACAAGGTGAATAAAATTCAGGAATCCTTGATTCAACAAGATATGAATACAAAATTGGAAAAGAACAGATTTTTCAAGCCAACCTTTGACAGAATTGGGTATATTGAAAAAACTCAGGAGAAGCAACAAGTTCAGATTGATGAAATTCTAAAGAATCAAGCTTTTCATCAAACTCAACTCAATGAGATCCAATTCTCAGTGGAATTGTTTGTCTCTCTTCTTTTACCTACTGATGCCAAAAAGGAGGAGAAAGTAATTAAGTCAAAATGCAAATTTATTCAATCACTGAAATGAAAGGATGATGGAAATGATGACCAGGGAAACTCTGGAATGGGTAGAGGTCATGGTCAAGGCAAAGGTGACAAAGGTTCTTCATCAAAGATAACTGAAATTTCTACACAAAGAACAAGTTCTGATACTGGGAGAAGAATAAGTTCTGATACTGGTAAAAGGATAAGTTCTAGTGATCATCTGGAACTTGATGAAGAAATTTCAAGGAGATTATTTCTTAAAGAAAATCCTGGAATGGAATTTGAAAGTCTAAAAGAAGAAGAAGCTAGACTTAAAGCAGAAAAAATCAACTCCAAATCTAAAGCTTCTGTTGTTGAAAAGAAACTTCCAAAACTTAAGGGTATTGTGATTAAGGAAAGGACAAATTCTGAGGCAACTAAAGCCAAATCACAAGTGGAGGTAGATCCAAGATCCAAGGACAAAGAAAAAGTTGATGAACCTGTAAAGGTATATGTGCCAGTCATGGATGAAGAAATAATTGATGAAGAAGATGCTAGTCTTACTCTGATGAAAAAGAAGATTTCTCAAACAACCTCTGACATGGCTCAAGTTGTTCAGAGTCAAGATATAGTAAGTTCTGATATGACAGTGAAGCAAGCAACCTCTGACATAGCTCAAGTTGGCTTGATATCAGAAGATAAGGAAAAGGAAACCTCTGACATTGCTCATGTTAAACCTTCAAAGATGCTACTACCAGGATTCACCAAAGCTCAACATACTCAACCTTTAAAGACTATATCAAGTGGATTTGAAGCAAGAGTTGTTACAGGAAAGGAAGCAAGAGACAAATCTGGATTGGGTAGTTCAAAAGAGAAGAGAGTAAGCAATACTACCAATGATCCAACTTCCTTAAGCGAACCAGGTGTAAGAGCAACTCCTAAGAGATTGAATCAACTTGCATCTGTACAAATGGTTTACCATTTTGTTTTGAAATAACATATCATGTTATATTTTATGATAGATGGGAGGGTATTTCAGATCAGGAAGAATGTTATTCCACTGAAGTATTTTGAAGAACTGTAGCATGTTCTATTTCTACTTCAAGTGAAAAACAGATCAACAGATGGTGCTGCAGATTATTTAAGATCAAATATTCAAAGACAGAAGAAGCTTTACTCTGTAAAGTCTGACATCCCATACTTTCCCAAGTACAGATCTCATTGTGGAGAAATTGTTGAAATGAAGCCTAATACTGCTAAAATCATCACTACATTTTTTGGTATTAAGGGACTTGAATTCAATCTTGAGTCTGACAAAGCCTACATAATCAGACTAGATCAGGATATAAGAAAAGTTAAAATAAATGATCTCAGGACTGCTATCTTTCAAACTGGTGAAGATACAGTTGAATTGAAGAATGCTAAAAGGAGGATGATCAATGAACTTGAATATGCTGAGAGATGTTTGTTGAAGAACTATCTCAAAACAACTTCTGACATCAAAGAGATAAGAAATTGAAGCCAAGTCAAAGATCTACAACTGCTTAAATTCTGAAGTGTATACAAACTGAAGCTGTAAGCAGTTATCAGATCTTGAGGATGATAAAGCTATAAGGACTATAAATTGTAGTTATCTAGTCAAATTCTCATGCATTTGTACTTAATGTTTTTGACATCATCAAATATCTGTTAAACTTGTATATTATGTTAATTTACAAGTTGGGGGAGATTGTTAGATATATTTGTGATGTCATGTCTAATATGATTTATGTTTAGTTTTCAGATCTTACTTAACTAACAAATCAGTACTTAACTGGAATCGGTACTTATATCGAAGTCAGGACTTAAGATATCAGAACTTAAGTTGTCAGAACTTAAGTTATCACGAGATATTTATCACGAGATAATATCAGGACTTAAGGAAACGTTCAGATAAGGAAAGCGGCTGATTGAAAGGAAAGAAGATCAAGACAAACATAAGAAGAGATATGCATGGAGAAGAATTCTATAAGAAATAGAATACTTGGAAGAAAAGATAACTAATTGATATATATTAGGAAGCAGAATTGTATTCGATATCAATTAGAAGATTATCTTGTAACTGTGTAGTATATAAACACAGACATAGGGTTTACACTATATGTGTTATCATAATCTAAATTATTATTCATTGTAACCCTAGCAGCTCTCGTGATAATCTGTTCATCACTGAGAGAGGACAGTTCTTTGTTATAGAGTTTATTGTGTTGAATAAAATCTGTTTTTTGTTACTCGAGTTCTTATATTCGATTTGATTGTAGTAAACATTGTATTCAACCCCCTTCTACAGTGTGTGTGACCTAACACAACATATTCAATTTCTTCAATAAATTGACATCTAGTAGTTTCTCTACTTCAGCCTCAATCACTTTCTGTTGTTCGGCGGCGAACGTTCTTTTCTTCTATTTGACTGTTTTGGCATCGGGCTGCATATTGAGGCAATGTTTAGCTGTCTTGGGATCCAAACCGGACATGTCTTTGGGTCCCCAGGCGAACACATCATGGTATTGCCGAACAACTGCAATAACCTTCTCTTTCAGATCTACCTCCATGTTCTTCCCTGTGCATATCATTTTACCCGAATGACCAGCGTAAAACTCAACTTCTTCGACCTCCGTGACTGGTTCGACTATTGGACCTGATAGATTTGCCCCAAATTTTCCAACTCGATGTTGAGGGTTTTTCGGCTACCACTTGGTTCGATGTTGATGCGTTTTCTCTTTTTGGACTCATCAGGGGCTTCGTACATCTGATCTTTCTCAAGATCTTCCAACATGATTATTCTGGCAGTCCATCAAGAATTTTAACTTGAGGTGGGGAATAGACTCCACTACTTTGAACGTAGATATAAATGGTCGTCCCGTGATTGTATTATAACGAATTTTCAATTTGAACCACATAAAACTTTACCTTCTTTTCAACGGTATAAGGTATTTTACCAAGGAGGACTGATAGGGTGATCGTACCTTCAAACTGAATAGGATGCCCGCCAAAGGCGTAGAGAGGTGCTTCGTCATAGGGTTTCAGTTGTTCTCCCACCAAGTTCATCTTACAGTATGTCTTGTGGAATAAGATATTGGATGGACTACCAATGTCGACTAATACTTTCCAAATTTTATCTTGCCCAATAAGAGGATTGATGATGAGAGGGTCTTCATGGGGGCGAATCATGGGCATGTGTTGCTTCGCTGGACCGAACTGATACATGTTATACACTTGTTGAGCATAATTTTTCTTTTATAGTCTTGATGTCTTCGTCCAACATACTGCCCCTACAGATCGTCTTTACCTCGCCCCTAATTATGTCTCTTCTTTCGGTCCCCTCACTTTTGGGCTCTTCTTTTTTATTGTCCTTCGGTCCTAGCATGTCCCTTAAGTCCTGGACGAACTGATTTAATTCTCCTTTTTTGATCATTTACTCTATCAATTTTTTGAGGTGGTAGCCCTCATCATTGTTTTACTCCTTGTCTCCGTGGTAATCACAGTATTTTTCAGGGTTCTTCTTGTGATTTGGGACCTTCATCTTAGCAGGACGAATTAATCCTGGCTTCCCTCTAATCTCATGAAGAATCTTGGAAAATGGCGCGTTCAAGGGAGTGAACATGGCTGAATATTTATCTCGACGTTGTTCAGCTCCTCTTTCAGATTCCTTCTTACTATCTTTCCTGTTGTACCTTCGGTCACTAGTGGACCTAGAAGGGTAGTCATACTTTTCTGATCGTTTCGCCCGATCATCCCTTCGGGAGTCCTTAAAACCTTATATACTCTCCATTTTCCTTTCGGAAATTTTCTCCTCTCACGTAGATATCATTAAGGGACTTGGGGGGGAAATCATAAAGAGAGGAGCAAAGCTTTTTACCTTTGTAGGTGTCTAGCCTTGCCGTGAGGAAGCCCATAGCTTTGACCTTGTCGAAGTTGGTGACCATTCCAGCTTCTTCCTCGAGTCGTGGCAGATAATCCCTCAGTTCTTCATTCCCCCTCTGTCTACAATGAACCAGAGCATCGGGTTTTTTGGCCTTTCGGCACAAGTGAGAGTAGTATTTTAGAAACTTCCTCTTCGGCTGCTCGTACGGGTTGATGGACCTAGGCTTAAGGGACTTGTACCACATTGAGGCCGATCCCTTTAGATATATCTTGAACATCTTACACAACACAATTTCATTGTGTCCCATTCCCATCACGAGAAGTTCGTAGTTATCACAATGGTCTTCGGGGTCGCCCTTCCCATTGAACTCGCTCATTTTTGGAAACTGCCTCTCTTGGCCTGGTAAGGACCGATATTGCTCAATTTTATTCATAAAAATTGGCTCCGATCAACTCTCCCGTCTTCAAAGATAGCTTTCTCCGGCCTACTCAACCTGATTCGAGACCCTCGGGTTTTTTCGTTCAAATCCTAAGAATAGTAAGTCTTCGACTGTTTTTTTATTCGAATCAGAGTCAGACTCATCTTCTTCATTATATCCCAATCGATCTTTCCTGGTCTTGGTGACCACTGTGCCATCGACCTTCATCGCCTCACGAAGCACCTTCTCCTGTAGCTCAATTTTTACCCTTTGAAGTTGTAGAGCTTTCAGTCGGAGTGCGTCAGCCTCCCTTCGTTTCTCCCGGGCTTGGGCTTCTTTTTTTGCTTGTTCGTTTTGCTTTTCTTTTCCCCTTTCAGCAGCTATTCTCTCAGCCCTGATTTTTAGCAACAGAGCTTCTTCCTCGGGGTCAGTTTGAGTACTCCATCAGCGTCAACCAACGACTGTTTCGATGGTTGTCCTCCGTCATGAGGAGGGAAACCATGCGGTGTCCCATCATTGATTGTGTTTGTCATTCTCTCAGTAACTCGTAACAATTCTCGTATGTCCCACATACGGAGCCAAATATTACGTCCATATTTTTACGAGTGCAAGAACACCCTTTGGTCGTCAAAGAACTTTCTTCGGTCTGAACCTGTAAAGGGAGTGTAAAGGGAGAGAATGTGAGGGATTGACCCTCCGATTCACCTCCTGTGTGAGAATCATTAATATAAGTGTATAGTAGTTTTGAGGATACAAGAAAGTAGTAGAGTGTTTTAGTATGTAGAGAGAATTGTCTAATTTCTTATATTTTTTTGGATATTTATGCTCAAATATTAGTGTTTAATGTTCATCCGCTATGCTGAAAATACGGACGAACGTTGGGAAAGAAAGGGGGGAGGCATTTCCCTAGTCAAGCCCAGCTCTCGCCGATAGATTATCCAACGGTCGACAATGTTTGCCTTGGGCTTATATTTTTTAAGTTTTCGTTCAGATGGACCTTCACCCGTTGGGTCTTCGACCCTTTGGCCTATGATGGACCTATAGATAACACTAACAATCCGACCACTATATCTCTCTAGTTAGATCCGTGAATGGTGCATTGACGTTTAATGAGAATTAGGATCTTGGGATGTTAAGTTCTAAAGTCAGTTGAGTTATCCGGTAGAATCTTTGTTTCAGTTTCAAAAAACTTGTTTGTTAACTTATTAAATTTTAATATTTTTTATTCAATAATATTATCAACTTGAACTAAAATATTAAGGCGTTCGATTTGAAATTTGTAATAAAATTTGAAGGTGTTCGATTTTAAGTTGGGGTCCTTTGTTAACCCGTTAGTTAGAGCATCTCCGACCATTCTCACGTATTAGGTAAAAAGTGTATGTGACATCATAATATAGATATTAGGTAAAAAAATATACCCGTCCAACTATTAAACCTGTTAACAATAATTTTAGATATTCTCCGTCACATTTTCTATAGCCGTTGATCTTGTATTCATTAGTTAAAACATTCACATCCGCTTTCCTACCTCATTTAAACCTCGACATACTCTACACATTAATATATACATAAATTTATATTACACTTAATACATATATATGTTAACATTTTTATTTTATATCTAATATTTTGAACTTTAATATATTTATTTTAATCTACATTGCATATTTGTATAATACAAATAAATATAATATAATATAATTATATATTTTATAATATGTATATAAGTAATGTTTATTAATTATGTTTGGTTATATTTAAATATGTTATTATATTTCAATTATAACATACATTAAAATTCTATTATATTTAATATATTTTCATTAGATATATTATTTACAGTTTCACTTGTATTTAACTAAATATATACTAAATTAATTTATTTTTTTGCTAATTTACTAAATTTATTTTTAACATATAAAATTCTCATATATATATAATAATAAAATAATTTTATTGAATATAACTGATACCATCGGAGTAAAAACTCTTACAAATTCAACAAATTCTTAGATAATAATCATTTAACAAACCATTAAAGAAAAGTTTTTTCAATTCAATTTTGTTGGGCCCACAATCACAGTCGGAGCTAAAAAGGAAGTGGATCGGGTAATCGGGTCAGATCCCAAATCTCATCAAGATTTAATTTTTACTTCTGAACCAAGTATCTAGCAACACAACAAATTTTGGGTATGATTTCAATCTCATTTTCAGTCTAATTACACTATCTTTTTCTTAGCCCTTTTTAATACTAAATATTTGTATGTATATATCTGAAATATATGCAGGGTTTGATGAATTTATAATCTTGATAATGTCTTCAGCTCAAGATCCTTTTTACATTGTTAAAGAAGAAATTCAAGATTCTGTAAGTCTTTTAATGGGTTGTTATTGAAATTTTATATAGATACAAGATTTGATTTTTAAGATTTGTGTGTTTTAATAGGGTTTTAATATGAGGGTTTGATTTGTATGGTTGTTTAGATTGACAAGTTGCAGACTACTTTTCACAAATGGGAACAAATGGCATTGGGTACTGTGGATCATGGTCAGCTTACAAAGGAGCTTCTTGCGGGTTGCGAGAGCATTCAGTGGCAGGTGCTGTCATTACTCGATTTTTTGTTATTTTACCTTTTCTTTGAGTTAGTGATGTAAATGGTATTTTTGTGAGATTAGTTTCGTGGTGCTGTTTTGTATTGGTTTAGTATTGAATCGATGTCGGATGTTGTTGGATCATTTTTGTTGATGTTGTGATGTGAAATGTTGGTGGAACGGTTTGTAGTTTGGGGTATTAGTGAAGCTTAGCTGAAGGATTATCTTTAGATTGAATCTCTTACTTTTGGTTGTGATATATTTACATTGTTGCATTTTATCAGCATATTGTTATGCCTCAGTTTGTTAGTTTGCTTGTTTATGAGTTTAGATAGTAGTCATGATAGCTCTAAGATTTAGGAATAATGAATGACGCAATGCGGATTTGTGTTATTAACAATATTTACCGGAAAAATATCATTTTTTTCAAAAAAGATTGTGGGGGATGTTGCAACGGTTAAACCGACTCAGGGTTCAACGTTTCACACCATGTAGATGAAAAATACTGTTTGCAAGTTAGTTTCACCATTCCAAGTTCCAACAAGCACTTTATTACAAATAAAAAGATTGTTTCTTTCAAGCTCAGATTTGATAAGCCTTTGCATCCATTTTTGTTCTAGTTAACAAATTTTGCATGTCATCTGAAACCTATTTTCTGATAGAAAGGTGGTTGAGTTGGAGAAGACAATATCTGTAGCAGCACGGGATCCTTCTTGGTATGGACTCACCGAAGTGGAGCTTGAAAAACGAAGGAGGTGGACCAGCACTGCCCGTACTCAGGTTTTCTTTGTCAACTTTCTATTCTGTTTAATTTATTTATTTTGTTTTCATAAATGTGATATTTATCTCTTTTCTTTTTTATTCTTTGATATATCTTCTCATGTCTTAAAATGTTACATTGTGTAATTTAGGTGAGCAATGTTAAGAATGCAGTAGTGGCTGGAAAGGAAATAAATGGCATGGGCAATTTCAATGCTAGTTCAACACGTCGTGAACTCATGAGGCTGCCAGAGTCTAATCAGACAGATAGATCGGATCAGTATATTGCCAGAAACAATGATGATTTCATTTCATCAGAGTCGGACAGACAGTTACTTCTTATAAAGTAGAGTCTCACTCTGCCTCAATTTCTACAATTATATTAGCCATTTTTAAGTTTAAATCAGAGATATAACTGATAGAAACCTATAATGGTATCTTCAGAAAAAAAACATAGGATATCACTAGAATTTGTCAGAATAGAGGGAAAGATGTAGATTTTAATGTTGATTTGAGCATGATATATAAAACTTGTGTATAGTGTGTTGAAATTTCAGTGCAACATATCATTGTGATTGTGAAATCTGATATCTAGTTGTTTCCTACTGTTTTTAATATTATATCATTGTGGGTCTTTCTAGGCAACAAGATGAAGAACTGGATGAGCTTAGTGCGAGTGTAGAAAGAATCGGAGGTGTTGGGCTTACTATACATGAAGAACTGCTATCACAGGTCAGTGTTATTTGTACTGAAGATAACTATATCTGTCAATTTGAGGAAGCAATTATATGATGTACGAGAAAAATGGGCATGAGGATGACCTCAGTTAACTTCTCCCATACAAATTTAGTAACATATTTGTAAATATTAAAAACGCATCCTGAAGTTACAAATTTGCCCCTCCGTATGTATATGACAAATAGAGAGGTATCCTGAGGGTGATCACAGTGCCATGATTCCTGTGATGTATTTAGTCATCAATAAGTATGACGGTTGAATTTTTTTTTTTTATAAAATGCACGAGTAATATTTTGAAAAAGTTTATTCCGTATGACTGACCAAAGCTAAATGTGAATGTGTACCACAGGAGAAGATATTAGATGATCTGGGTACTGAAATGGATAGCACTTCAAATCGTCTTGATTTTGTTCAGGTAAGTATATATGTGTGCTTGGTTGAATTGAAACACATGTTTATTATTTTCTAATTTCAACACATTACACAACATTTCTTCTTTGATTTAAGTCTAACTCAAATATCAAATGCAGAAAAAAGTGGCTATGGTTATGAAGAAGGCTAGTGTCAAAGGACAACTCATGATGATTTTCCTCCTGATTGCTCTCTTCATTATATTGTTTGTTTTGGTTTTCGTAACTTAGCTTATAGGACGAACTTAGCTGAAAATTTGCCATTTTTCTATAATTGGTAAACAATTTTATAGAATAAACTATATAGTTTCATTATAAGTGAATGTTTAGATTGATCGATGATCTTTAGTTACTTGATTCTCCTCAAGTAAGGTTTTTAAGGTTCGGTATTGGCCTGGTCTTATTTCATGTTGTTTTACCATGTTTAAAAAACTGGTTTATATTTAATGGTCATGGCAACAGATCTTTCAAAGTTAAAAAATGTATAAGTATTACTCAGGCTTCAACTGCATGGGTCCTCCGGCAGGCTGCAGAGAAGCTTCAAATTAAAAGGTCTTTAAGTACGAAAGATCCTGCCAAATTAAATTTTAGCTGGGAATTGTATTGAGTAACATTCATATGCCCGGAGAAACCAATAATTCAATTTGTGCCTAATGCTTATGCTTTAAAAAGGTTGGTGCAAAAATGAACATGTATAATATTTGGCCTCTGGTATGATCCCTCTCATGGTCCATAAGATAGTGGGGGAATTTGGGTCATGGTTGATGAGACCGATTAATGAGAATCGAAATTTCAGTTTCATTGTTTCAGTGTTTGGATTGATAATTTAATGATCGACAATGATAACTTCTTCATTTGATGGGTAAATCGAACCCTTCATTCCTCTTTGAATATCATTTTCATTTGTATCAATCTCCATTCTCATACCATTCACAATTTCCATTCGATCCAAAAGCCCCTTACATTCCCAATTTCTTGTATAAAATGTTTGAAAACTGACTTGAAATTGAAACAACAGCTTATGGTTAGAATTGATACAACATACTTGTTTTGAACTACATTCTTTTTGTAGTTTTATTCTATGGAGATTAAATTACTCTCTCTATCCCATTTTAATTATTTTTCCTCACATAAATTAAGGTGTCAGAAAAAACATAACGACACATATTTATTAATTTTAATATTTATATCAAATTGAAATTTAGAATGTAAGCTTTAATTTGATATAAAAATTATATTTGTTTATCAAATATAAGTAATACTTTTTGTTACCTTAAAATGCGTGTTAAAAAGTTAAAAATCATTTAAAATAGGACAATTGGAATATTATTTTTATGCATCATTGTCACTTATTACTCAGATTGGAGTAAGCATGTTTAACGAGAAAATAGTTTTTTAAATTTTTAAATTTATTATATTTATTATTATTCACAATTTCAGAATGACCAATAACATATAAGAAATACAAAAATGAAAAAAAAAGAACATTATCTTAGAAGGCCTTTGCGAAACGCAACTTCGTTAACTAGTTAATACTCTCTCCGTCTCTCCTAATTGTTATCGTTTCTAATAGAGTTCCCGGCACGCATTTTAAGATGAATAAAAAGTATAGCTCTATAACTTATTTTTAAAATTTTCTTTTTCTGAATAAAAATAGAATGTTAAACTTTTATTAAGAAAAATATTTTTTTTTAAAAAAGTTAAAAAACTATATTTTTTCTTCATCTTAAAATGCATATCAGGCGCTTTCACAGAAACGATAACAACATCCCGAAAACGTCCGGGTCGAAATATGGCTTTCAAATTAAGTTCCGAATTAGGGGTATAAGAGGAGAAATTGAACGCCTATATATCTCCTAAAAGTACCTTCTTCGTACACTCCTTATTCTATTTTTTGTAGATTTAAATTATTCAAATAACTCAAGTCACCCAAAACAAGTACAAATATAGATAAACCATGCGTTCTCACAATTAACACGTTAGACCTCTCATTTCTTATCGTTAAGAAATAATTTAATAATAATTGCCTGGTAAACAAGTCCACGCCAGAAATTAATGAAAAACAATATATATAATAATTACCTTTTGCATATCTTAGCATTAAAAATTGAAATGTTCTCACCAGAAATATATAGGTTCTCTGAACTTGCAATGAGAACCACCAATTCAAAAATGCAACCTTTTCCTCCAAAAATTTACATTGGCATATATTAATTTCATAAAAGCAAAAAAACGAGTCATTGACAAGGAGCTGGCTGCACTAATGGGGACTACAGTTTGAGCCTCTGCCCATGTAAAATATGATCAGCCTCCAAGGTAACTATACCACAGTTACTGTATCCCCATGCAATAAAATTAGCTAAGATGTACCATCCTACATTGCGCTTTAGCTACAGCATCAACAGTTGAGACTTGTGATCAATGCCATTAAAGATGAATGTCCCAGACATGGGAATGAACTGCCTAGTAATGAGCTGTAGCACAAAATAAGTATGAAACATAAATAACGGGAGAATGCTCCAATGCCCTCATAAGTCATATCTACAAGCTACACATAGTTCGATTATAAAAAGACAAACCTTAATAATTTCTTGTGATGCAATACCGCCAATAAAAGCAGAAACTGCATGGAGCTCTGCAGCACCATATCTGCACATTTCATTGATAAGGTCCTCTGTTAAAGTCGAGCCATTGCAACCCAAGTCATTAAGTAAGGTAACTGCTGTAGCTTTCAATCGAGATATATCCTCGTCCATAACACTGAAACAATAATACAAAATTCTCACAATTAGACCACTGACACAACTAAAGTGGGAATCATAGTAGTGAATTCTGTTGGTAGAGTTACCCCTCAAATTGCCCAGGGAAGCTGTTAAAGTTGGTAGCGAACCGATCAACAGCTCGGAGCAAAACATAGAATCCCACAGCAATACTGCCACAAATAGAAAAGCCGTTATTAAGAGCTGCTGAGGAAAAAAATTCTGTCCAGTGTCCACTAGCAAACATTCTTCACTAATCTATTAGAAGAATCACAGTTCGATCTTCGATAAAACATTACAGCTGAACTTTTCTGAAGTATAATCAGAAAAAAAGATCTGCTTAAAAGAGAATTCCAAGAATAGTAGTACCAGGACTTGTCATATACACACAAACCGATATGCAAAAGTTGATACTTAGAATCATATCTTATGTCTATATCTAAGTTGTAGATTTTAGTAGGAGGTCTAAAACAATGAAAACACGCGATTTTGGTTTCTAAAACAATTTGAAAGTGGCACACTAAAATAAATGGTGTGCACTCGAAAACATTTAACTGCATACCAAATCGAATAGACACAAGAAAGAATACATATTTTCCTGAAACACAAGTTTGAAAATCCATTTTATATAACTCATCTTCTCGCTTCACTTTCCAACTAGGAATTTTGAATTCCAGGATGTTTAACAAAGGCAACACACTACTACCATCTCAGGAAAATACTAACACCACATTTTTTTGGTATCTAAACCATATAAAAGTTATCTTTTTGAAGTTCAATAGTTTATGGTTGCAAGTGTGTGGTGTGCAGGTTGAGGTAGAACAAAACCGCATACCTATAATCGTCATCTGTTAGATACTTCTGCAACTCTGGTTGCACAGGGGAGTTAAACTCGTCCTCAAGAAGGCGATATCTGCTAACCTGACGAAGTAATGAATATAATCACACCACAGTGAATATTTATCCCAAACTTGTCTTGGACTAGGTTACACATCACCTTCAAGACTTGTTGGTTTAAGGACTACCCCTAATATTAGCCTACTCATGTATGAAAGTTATATGTTATTGAGACATATTTTTATAACTCTTTTAAGACTATCTTTGCCACTAGGCTACAGCAATGCATACTTACTGCTAGCTTTCTCGCGTTTTTACAAAAGCTTTTTATTTTGGTCTTTGAGATGCTATTTGTATCTCTGCCAATTTTCTTCAATATATCCCGTACTCGCTGCTCAACTAGGAGCATGTCAGACTCAGCCTTCGCTTGGTAAATTTTCTGCAGGTTTACATACAACCTACAAAGCACTAATCAATACATCAGAACATCTAGAAATAATAACATGCAAAAAGAAAGCAGCAGCAGGGACCGACTCGGTAGAAGATGTCATGTCTGGAATTGATCCCTCAAGTGGTGCCTCGCCGCCACCTTCGTTATTGATGAATTCCTAAAAAAAGTAAGAAATATAATACAGACAAGTTACACTTTAGTAATTGAGAAGGCAAAGGCTTCATTAGGAATAATAATAACAAAGCCTTAAGGAATAGCGTTGAAGCTGCGGGCTCCAGCCTCACCCGCTTGAAATAAGGGGAAAAAGGGATAGATATCTAAAATATATAAGCATCAAATGTTGACATGCACCAGATATAGAGTAGCCCTATATTACTTAATAAAGGATACTTTATAACTTGACTACAGTAAACTGTTCTGGAGTCTATCAGGTATGAGAATGTAGCAAAATTTTCTATATGAATATTATAATTTATACATAGAAATGAATTCCTTCTAAGCTTTGAACGGAACATAAAAAACAATGGCAGGTGAACTACTGCCAAGTTGGAATATCCTGGTACATGATTTCAGCAGGCGTAGGACATGATTTAAAAAGAAAAAATGATCCAGTTTTCAAAGAGGTATAACTAAATTGATGACAGCATAGTCTTATACAAAGTGGCAAACTATAGAAGCCAGAAAAGCTAAAGACTAGGCCAGAAAAATGATGACGTAGAGTTCAATTTAAGCTCAGAGAAAACAACCTAAGATGGCTAAATTCATGGGTGAATTTTCATTTTGGGGACACTAGGTTCACTTCCACAATAATTAAAAAAAAAGAGTAATGGCTATCTTTTCATTAATGTTAATTAAAGCAAGCTAAATTTTTACTTTATAGGTATTTTTACCTAAAAGAAATTAATAAGAAGTGGGTTAGAAAACTAAAGCATTACCTTAAGAGCTGCGACCATTATCCAAAAGTCTGATGAACTGGAAGTAACTTCTGCAGAAGGATCATTGATAACATGCAGCAAACTCGAACCTGAGGAAATAACCGGAGTATAAGAAGTTTAATTAGAATTGATAACGTCTCAGTATTTTCCACTGATTTATATTGATTAAACAACAAGTAAAAAGACAACAACATACTGCTTTTCTCTAATTAAGCACTTACTAATTCCCCGAGGAGCGAAAACTTTGAATGAGGCATCTATAGCTTCTTTATAGTTGTCTTCATCCACAGCTACCATTCTGGATTTAATCAATTCCTAAGCCAGACATGTATCAACCACCTTAGCCCAGTGAGAGAAGGAATATAGTAGCACATAAGACATGGCAGACGAAAAGAATTTTTAAACCTTAAACTCCCTTTTCTCATCCCTGGTTCCTGGAAGGCGTCCACCATGACTTTTGGCCCATTCATCAGCCATCTTTATAAGAATAATAACATATGGTGTATGTTTGTGAACCACAGGATCAGCCACATTTAGATCAATAGTTTCTGTAAACCTACAATTAACACACATCTGATATATAAATATTTATACACATAATCACACAACACGTAGATAGGACATGGTTACATGAAAGTACAAAACCAGAAGATTATAATTAATGACAGAAAAAAGATGCAAATTGTGGATTGATGCAGAATCAGGCTAACAAATACAATGAAAAGCAACAGACTGGTATAACAACAAAAAATTCAAAAAGTAATTAGTAATTATCTCTTCAAATATTATGTAATAATTAGATAATCTTTTTATCATAGTAATACTGAGAAACGCCAGCTAGGTAAAACTAGATTTTGACAAGCAAAAATTATTACCCTATTTTCTATACAAAACCAAATAGCTAAATGAAGTGTCTTCCACTGATGTGTGCAAGCTAGATTTCTACACACACATGGATTTTGAAGAGCTGCTTTTAACTCTAACATTGAAGTTTAACATCCTTCAACCTTAGAACACTCCAATATCCAATTTCCTGCCTCCATAACTGAGTATCTAAAAAACTCAAATTCATTGAAAATAAATGAATCTGAATCCTATTTCATTGATCGCATTGTCAACTTAAATTTCAGTATTTCACCCATCTATTACTTGATCATTTTTATTTATAATAGTTCGAAAAATTTATGAGTAAATAATTACACTATTTTTATACTTTTTGAAGTACTTAAAACAAATACAACCGTGTAACTCATTCAAGTCGAGCTGAATGAAATACCGGTATTTATATATACAAACTCGAGTCAGATCTAGGCAAAGTATAAAAATAAAAATTTGAATCCGAACAAGTATTTAAAAATTCAAGTCGAACACGATTAGATTGATATATGTAGGTAATTGACTTCAGTTTATTTTCATCTATTCCCGCTAACTTCGCATCCCATGATTCGAAACTCAGTAATATTGTTGTGAATCAATGGATATTACTACAAGACTCATGACACTTTATGGAGTATATTGATGTAGAATAGAACAAAAGCAGCTAGAAATTGTACCGCAGTTGAATATATATTCAAAATGTTCCTAGTCTTAGTATGACCATATCTATCTTAATTAGAATTATCTTCTCATTCAGCCTCTAAAGGAAAAAAAACATTAAACACTTGAGTGTGACTACAAGCTCTGTGCTCCTATGTTTTTAGGTCCATTGCCCTTCTTTCTTCTTCCTTCAATATTTATTTTGAAGCTTTTTAAACCCTGTTGTACTTGAGTAGTAAAAGGATTTGCTCAAACATGTAGCTAACAAAGTCCACTACGGAATAACTAAATAACAAATACTATGACAAATCATGACTGAAGTATTTAAAAAAACTCAAATTTTAAAAATTAAACCTTGTGAGCTCAGGCCACGGGTTGTTTAATCGGAGATCATCAAGAAAATGATCAGGCTTGGATTCAATTACTGTATGCTCCTGCACAAATACAAAGGTTACAAAATTGACTAAAAATGACTGTAAAATATTTTTCACTTTCTACACTCGTTCTCATTTTTTATTACAGATGCCTTAATGGCATCTAAAGTTCATAAAAACACAGGGATAGTTCCAAAAAAATTGCATTGATACAGATCATGTAACCCATCCCTTCAAAAAAAACATGAACACACCTAGTGGAAATATTGTGAAATATATATATATATATATATATTCCTGATAGTGTTTGAAAGTATGAAGATCATCATAATAAGTATTTGTAGTAGAAAGATTCCAACCTCGATGCATAGTGCATACCTTCACGCTGATGCGAACAAACCCAGTCAGACCATAAGACCGTGCAAATATCAACATAACATTTGCCTCCCGGCAGATTATATCCAGCTTTAGCATTGAATCTTCCACCAGCTGTGCACAATGATTCATTATTTGAAGAAAGGTTAAATAATTGCAACTAATACCAGCAAATTATATTAGAGAACAATACATTACAGGAAGTAAAGTACTTAGATGGTTATAGATTTATCAGCTACTACAAGACCGTATATGAAATTTAGAAAGAAAATAATAGCTCTTGAAAAAAAGGCTCCAAGTTCAATAATATTCTTTTCAGGAAGGAAAGTAAGCATTGTGAGGCAATCATTCAATATCCTGAACCTATGTATTCTTACCATCTCTAACAATCTTAGTAGAATTGTAAATCAAATTATTAGCATTGCTCTATTTTAGTCAGTTCAAATACACAGCGTCCTCAAGTAAAATTAGAGACGCATCCAAGTGTCAAACTCGATAATTTTTAAAATTTTGGCAACAGGATGATCTGTCCATATTTTGGACACTAGTGCAGAGACACATAATATTTTTATAAAAAGGGACTTCTTCCATCCGGTAAGTTTCGGCCACTTGACTTCTTCCCGCACTTTTGCATGTATAAAAAAAATTCTTACCTAATAATTCTACAAGTTTCTTAAAATTAAGCCTTGTATTTTTTAAAAAGATAAATAAATAAGAGATATTATATAAAAGTGTGATTTTTATATGAATTAATATACATACACAATTAAAAGCGACGAAAATTGTGGCCTGGGGTGATCAACAAATACTGATAAATGAAGTCACATATTGTGTCATGTGATAAATTTCAATAAAAATTGTTGGGTCCGTAGACACAGTTGTGCTGTTATGACTTATGAGATGATTATCAGCCTTTTTTATGCTTTTAAAGCCTTGCTACTTTGGCGAAATAATTGAAAATGACTTATAGATGGCAAGGGTGTTCTTAACAATAACTCAGAGTTATCGCAGCAGTTTATTAACAAAAGGGGATGTAGCGTGATAAGACAACTTAGGATAACAAAGATTTGCACAAGCAAAATTTTCTGGAATTTAATGAGATACACAGTTGATAACTGATTGTTAGGAGGAACACACACATATTCGAGATTCAATTCTACCAATACAGAGTACGCACACAAACACACAACAATATATTTGACGTGGAAAGCCCACATCCCAACTTGTATTATTAATCAAAACAATTATCGATAATACATTAATACATAACACCTCAATGGTGTCCCAAACTGATACTTGAGCCACAAGCATCTCTCACACGATACCTAAGACGACTACATCTCTTAAGCATACATCAAAACAATAACATGACTATGTATATATAGTCATCACAAACTTAGCCAACAAGACATACCTAATCTGATTACAATAATAATTGTCTGCCCATACAATTATTACCCATTCCCATTATGATAATACTTGTCAACACATACAATTATTACTCAATCTCATTATGATAATAATTGTCAACAAATACAATGATTACTCAATCCAATTATGTCTTATATCACCAAACCCATATCACATATTGGGTTTAACCCCAACACTGATAACCAAGAACACGAACTTCTAAGGTTATCTATTAGTGCAAAGTAGTTGATCAAGTAGATCATGTATGTTACGAGGTTTGGGTGTTGGACTATAATATCTGAATAAAGGTTTTATTTAGGGCATGTTTAAAAGGCCACTTAGACCAACTTCTTTATATTCTAGTAAATCACTGAAATCAACTTAAAGCTTAAACTAACATAAGTTGCATCTTGAATTTCAAAGGTTAGAAACAGGTAATCGCTTCATTCCTCCTTTTGTTTTAAAAGAATAAACTTAACTTAAACTACAGTAGAAAATAGATATCTATTTCAGTGGTATGCTTAATTTAAAATTTAACCTGCCAAAAACACATTTAATGCTCGATTAGCTTACAATAAAATAAGTTACTTGTCCCTTAAAGATATTTTTATTACCAACAATTATAAGTAATTTTTTTTTATTAGAAGTTATTATCTGTTGTTATTATTTTATTAGTAATATAAAACTTATAAGACTAACACATTAAACAATAACAAAAAAAGTACTGAATCATCAGAAGGGACAATATTCAAATAATGAAGGCGAACTGCAAATTCAAATAAGTACTGTAACATAGATAAGTATCTCCCCTACTTCTAAAAGTTCGACTTAGAAGTCACTATTTTTGTTACACAAAAAGACCAAATACTGATAAGTAGGCCTTAGTCCCATGGGTTACTTATGCTATTCTAATGTTATTTGCATACTTTACAATTTATAAATTACATGTTAATCAAACTATCGAACATATAATAGATTCTGAGTAACATTAGTACATTTTTGTGTTTAATAACACACATTCACGCACACATTTTGCTTTCCACAAGACTTGAATCCTAGAACTCCGTAGCTCCCTTTAGAGAGTGAGGCGGTACTGTTAAACCAAGAGGCCTCCAGTAAGAAAATAACAATTATTTGTACATTATAAGTTGGAGATAATGAAGTAACTTTTTCAATGTAAGGAATTCAACGACTTGTTGCAATTTTCATTCTGACGTTGACAAAAAATAATATTACCCTCACAACATGTAACTTTTAGAATTTTCTAACAGTTTTTTATACAGTATAACTTCTAAGTTATCAATTTAAATATCCGAACACAGAAGTCAAGCCAAATAGGCCCTCGCTCATTTTAATATATGAAGAATGGAACTCCCTTTGACCTCTGATTTTTATCAAATCTGGCTACTTACAGATTAATTGAAATAAAATGAAAGGCTTCATTTAGGGGAAAAAAGGAAGAGAAAGGCTTCAAAAGTGCCTCCTTCGGATCTGGTTTCTCTCATCAATTTATTTAGTGCTTCGCATATTTCATTACACTAGTACATATTTATAGAACCCTAATTGAAACAGGAGACTGCAAAATATATATATAAATATTTCCGCTACGGTTTATCATTAAATGTTGCCACATCATACAAAAACTGACTTCTGCCAGATAAACAATAATGACATAGTAGAAATTAGAAAATAGTCAAACACAACATTTTAGTGTAGCACGTTATATTTAATAGTTCCGGGATATATTGTGTACATCATTCCTTTCCATGAGAAATAAAAACAAAAGATAAACTCTGAACTGCTCATGCAGTGGGTACGGCTGTGTGGTTAAGAACTTTTATAGTATATTTCATAGTAACCCTGAAATCTTCTAGAGTAATTTTTGTATAGTTTAAACATAGAAATGCATATATTACAAGAGAAAAATATACCTGTGTAGCTACTACCAAGGTAAACTGAGAAAAAAACAAAGGATTAGTTTTTATCAATTCCTCTGGATTCTCTTCAATGAACTTGGCTTTAACAGCATCATTTAACTCTTGGAGAAACGAACAGACACATTTAGCCTTCGACTGCCCAACGCATGATTCATCCACTAATAACATCAAAAACACAACATGAGATACAGATTGCAAACATGAACAGGGCAGATACTCGAGAGACGTCACATACCCATAAAATTATTTCCAAAGTCGCCCTCTTCAACTTTGGATCCATCAACAATGGTAATACTTCCAATACCACCAAGAACAAGATTTTTTAGGGTTTCGGAACCAGTAGGACCGCAATTAAGTAAGCATATACTTGCTTTCTCTAGGGCAGCTTGTCCTTGCTCACCCCATATCCTGCCATGTAATCATCACAACCTTTTCACATTTTATCCCAAAAAACAATGCAACTAGAACAAACATGCTTCAAACCCATCACATCCAAATCACATTGTCAATACTTTATAGGCGCACAACAAAGTGAAATCCAACCTTTGTCAAAATTTCTTTAACTTATCATGAAATTTTCACACTGTTCCCAGTTCCCACAATACTACCGTAATTCATAACTAGACCAAACAAACTTCATATCCACGAAATCCGAAGCAGAATTTCGGTGTCTTTTGCACGTAACATAATTAATTAGCTAATTAGGTCAGGTACAAATCGAACTCACATTTGTCAAATTACTCAAACTAACACTAAACAAAAAATTAGATAATCGAAACTACAAAGAATGGTTAGTGTTTTTTACATGCAACAAATAGCCAACTAGGCCAAGTACAAATTAAAATCACATTTGTCGAAATTACTCAAACTAACACTAAACACAGAATTAGCTAATGGAAACTACAAGCTACAACGAAGACACCGACTAATAAACTACAGTCAGTAAAGTAGTATAATTCAAAATTCTTCGAATCCTCTAAATCCATGAAATCCGAAGCAGAATTTTGGTGTCTTTTGCACGTAACATAATTAATCAGCTAACTAGGTCAGGTACAAATTGAACTCACATTTGTCAGAATTACTCAAACTAACACTAAACAAAAAATTAGATAATCGAAACTACAAAGAATGGTTAGTGTTTCTTACACGCAACAAATAGCCAACTAGGCCAAGTACAAATTAAACTCACATTTGTCGAATTTACTCAAACTAACACTAAACACAAAATTAGCTAATCGAAACTACAACAAAGACACCGACTAATAAACTACAGTCAGTACAGTAGTATAATTCAAAATTCTTCGAATCCTCTAAATCGAAACAAACTGAGATTTAACAATGTCAATATTAGTATAATCAATTGGTACATATACACAACTAGTAAGATCTTATTTAAATATTTATAAGCAACAAAATGAATTAGCCAACTAGATCAAGTGACATTTATCGAAATTACTCAAACTAACACTAAATTAACAACTAGGTAAACGAAACTACAACAGAGACATTGACTAATATATTACAGTCAGTATACACTTCACAATCCTTCAATTCCTCTAAAACGAAGTGCGGTTTAACTATGTGTCTTTGTGAATATAAGTATAATTAATTGGTACACTTACACAAGTAAGAGCTCACTTAACTATTTATAAGTTCCCAATCATTTTAATTTATACAACAAAAAATGATAAAATAGAGTGAGAAATTTGGGCAAAACGATTTAAATAGAGAAAGAGAGAGATGTATAAAATTTTAAGTAATATAGAGAGAGAGACAGAGAGTGTGTGTGTGGAGAGAGAGACCTGAGTTGACGATCGTATTTAGTTTTGTGTTCCGCCATTGCGAGAGAGAGAGAGAAGCTTCGCTTGCTTAACACGCACAACTGTGTGCTGAGAGAGAGAGTAGTTGTAGTATCAATGGATTCTAGAATCGAAGCCGATATTATATTGTGGGCTTTCAGGCCCTGTTGATAATTGGTTTATTTATTTCTCCATCGTTGGTCCAGCCATAGATACCGTCTAACTTTATTTTTATCGATTGCTTAAGAGATTTAGGCCCGTTTAAAATTGTCGTTCCATATTGCTACAGCAGCTGAAAAATTTAAAAATTGTTATTTGGAGAAACGATTTTGGTGTTGTTGTTAGTAATAGCATGTCTTCTATTTTTGAAAAAAGTTGTTTTCAGCAAGTAGCTATCAGTTTTACCATCAGACTTTCTCAAAAATATTATTTTTATATATTATATCTTAAAATATGCATAAATTAAAAAAATTACGATATCTAATTTTCCTTACAGCACTTTTTCCACTATCACTTTTTTCTCACAGCAGCACAGTTTTTAACAGCACTCTCAAAGGAGCCTACAATTTGCATCCTTTTTTATTTGGACTATAAGTTTAATACTTGAATTAATTGAAATAAAAATTGGATATATTTAATATTTAATATTATTTAATATATTATTATAATTATATTAATTATTTTTTTACAAATATATATATTTATTATATCACTAATTCTATAATTAGTCATATTTAAAAAGATATAACACTTTAATTATAATAAACTAATATATGTAAAGATATCATGTAAGGATTAATAAAAATCGACATATATAATACAATTGGAAAAATGTAAAAGAATATTATTGTAAAATATATCTAGTCTAATTTAATATGTAAATTTCAGTTTTTTAAAATAATTAGAGGATAGTTTTTTATATTTAGTCAAAATTTTGATCAATTTGATTCTTTATACATTACTTAGTCCAGATATCTTTTATTCTAAAATCTGCATTAAGGACCTGTTGCTTGCTATTTTGGAATCATATCTAACATCGGCCAAACTCTAATGAATCTAAACTTTGTTGTCAAAGTGTTAAGACCTTTGTACATGATCACTACTTTAATTTTATTTACCTAGTTCTACCAAATAAACATGTTATTACAATCATGTTAGGAATTTTTAGTGTCAATCTCTATTTCAAATAAAACATAGGTAGGAACAAAATCATAAATTATATGTATAGCTAAAAAAATGACATGACTAGTTGATAATCACAACTAGGCAGGGTATATAGAAAATTTTAAAATAAATAACTTATAATGTAAATTGTAAAAGTGATTTATAATTAATAAATAGATAAATACTTACAAGTGATATAAGTGTTTGAATAATTTTACTTATTAGTTAGATTTTTTTATTTAAAATAAATAATTTTTAAATGTAATTATCTCAATTAATAAATTTTAGATTAGATTAACATTTAAAAAAATATATATTAAAGCAATAGTTAATTCAAAACCCAAAAATCAAAATAAGTTGAGAAAAATTATTTTGTTACTCACATTCAATATTTGACTGAATCAACAAATTCGATAAATACTCAACTACAGCTTTATTAGTTATATGAGTAACCACTAACTTAATTATTTAGTTTAGTTTTTTAGAAAAGTCAAACTTAGATATTTAGTTAGTTTTCCCGCCAAAAGTTAGTTAGAAGCTTCTTTGTCATTTTGCATTGTATATAAACTACAACAGTTTAATGAAATGAGTAAGGTTTTCTCCTTCATCATTCTGGCATAATTTGAAGATTATTTTACAGTCTTTCACATTACATTCCTATATTTAGTCCTACATTTAGTTCATTCAGTTTCATTATCAAAGCTTTTATGGTATCAGAGCTATGGTGACTTAATTGATAATTCGCTCGCTGTTTTCTCAAGTTTGCAACGATCATCTTCTCGAGCTGCTTGTCAAACTACATCCAGGTTCTAAAGTTACAGATTTGGATAATTCTCGTTAAAATTGTTGTTCTGAATTTGTTTTCTACAGAAATTACTTTTCTTAAACTGTTTCTCTGCACATTTCCTAGTTCTGAATTACTCGAAATAGATCAATTGATCAATTTTTTCTCTGAATTCTGTTGTTTTTCTAGAATTTGTGTTTATTTGTTGAAACACAGAAACTCCGAAGGCATCGATAATCTGCTTCACAATATGTTGAAATACTGATTGCACGACAACTGTTTGATAAAACTCCTCTGAGAATCTCTTGATAATCTTGATATAATCGTTTGCAAAAATGTCTTCTACTTCTACTGAACAAAACATTTTTGTCAACAATCATGATCCGTCTAGCGTTTATTACATACATCCTTCCAATGCATCATCAACTCAGTTAGTATCTGTTAAGTTTGATGGATATGGTTTTAATAACTGGAAAAGATCAATACTGTTAGTATTATCAGCAAAGAACAAAATAGGTTTTGTTGATGTAACTATTGAAATTCCTGACAAAACTTCATCTGAATACAAGTTTTGGCAAGATGCAATGATCTTGTGATTTCCCGGCTCATCTTCAATCTTGATGTTACTATAGCGAAGAGTTTTCTGTTTATGCAAACTGCTAAAGAAATCCTGTCTGATTTAGAAGAGCGTTATGGATATGCTTCCATGACAGAGGTTTATTCTTAAGAACATAAATTATCAGAAATTGAACAGGGTTCTCAGAACATTTTAGAATTCTTCACTGCAATTAAAATAGTTTGGTGGAATTTCATATGTTAATCATCTTCCAGTGTGCACTTGCAAAAACTGCACATGTAATTTGACACAGAGGATATAAGATAGACAACAGGATCAGAAACTACTGCAGTTCATGATGAAGCTAAATGATAAGTTTGCTGCGGTAAGAGCAAATGTTTTGATGATGCAACCATTGCCCAATGTTTCTGTTAGGTCGCACACACTGTAGAAGGGGGTTGAATACAGTGTATAGCACAATTAAATCGAATTCAAATAACACAAGTAACAGAAAACAGACTTTATTCAATGCAATAAACTCTGTTACAATATGGAACTGTACTCTCTCAGTGATGAACAAATATCACGAGAGCTGCTAGGGTTACAATTAATAATATTCTCGATTATAATAACACTTATAGTGTAAACCCTATGTCTGTGTTTATATATCACACAGTTACAAGATAATCGCTAATTGATATGGAATATAATTCTGCTTCATAAAATATATCAATCAATTATCTTTTCTTCCAAGTATTCTATTCTTCATAGAATTCCTTCTTCATGCATATCTCTTCTTACGTTTGTCTTGATCTTCTTTCCTTTCAATCAGCCGTATTCCTTATCTGAAAGTTTCCTTTAAGTCCTGATATTATCTCTTGATAAATATCTCCTGAATCTTAAGTACTGATAACTTAAGTTCTGACTTCAGTATAAGTGCTGATTTTAGTTAAGTACTGATTTGTCCTGTTTAAGTAAGATCTGAAACTAAACATAAATCATATTAGACATGACATTATCAAATATATCTAACAATCTCCCCAAACTTGTAAATTAGCATAATATACAAGTTTAACAGATATTTGATGATGTCAAAAATATTAAGTACAAATGTGTGAGAATTTGACTAGATAATCTACAACTTACAGTCCTTAAAGCTTTACCAACTTTAACTTCTGATAACAACTTCAGTCTGTATACATATCAGAATTTGAGCAGTTGTAGATCTTGACTTGGCTTCACTTCCTAATCTCTTTGATGTCAGGAGTTGTTCTGAGATAGTTCTTTAACAAACATCTCTCAGCATATCTGAGTTCATCAATCATCCTCCTTTTAGCATCTTTGAGTTATGCAGTATCTTCACCAGTTTGGAAGATAGCATATCTGAGATCATTAATTTTTGCTTTTCTCAACTCCTGATCTAGTCTTATGACATAGGCTTTGTCAGACTCTAGATTGAATTCACTTCCTTAATACAAAGATATGTTCTGATCGTTACAGTATTAGGCTTCATATCAACAATATCACCCGTGTGATCTCTGTACTTGGGACAGTATGTGCTGTCAGACTTTACAGAATAAAGCATTTTCTGTCTCTGAATTTGAGTCTTCAAATAATTTGCAGCACTTTCTGTTATTCTGTCATTCACTTGAAGTAAGAATAAAACATGTTCTAGTTCCTCAAAATACTTCAGTGGTATAGCATTTTCCCTTATATGGTAAACCCTTCCATCTGTCATGAAATATAACAAGATGTGTTCTTTCAAGAAGGTATGGTAGACCATCTATACAGATTCTAGTTGATTCAATCTTTCAGGAGTTGCTCCAACACCTGGTTCACTTAAGGAAGTTGGATTATTGGTTGTGTTTTACACTCTTCTTTCATCAGCACTACCCAATCCAGATTTATCTCTTACTTCCTTTCCAGTAACCACTCTTGCTTCAAAACCATTTGCTGCAGTCTTCAAAGGTTGAGTCTGTTTGGTTTTAGTGAATCCTGGTAGGAGTTACTTTGAGGATTTAACATGAGCAATGTCAGAGGTTTTCTTTGACTTATCTTCTGATATCAAGTCAACTTGAGCTATGTCAGAGGTTGCTTGCTTCATTGTTATATCAGAACTAACTATATCTTGACTCTGAACAACTTGAGCCATGTCAGAGGTTGTCTTAGAAATCTTCCTTGAAGTCGGAGTAAGATCAGCATCTTCAACAGAAATTTCTTCATCCACATGAGGCACATAAACCTTTACAGGTTCACCAACTTTTTCTTTTCCCTTGGACCTTGGATCTATCTGCAATTGTGATTTGGCCTTGATTGCCACATGATTTGTCCTTTCTTTTATCACAATGCCTTTAACCGTAGGAAGTTTCTTTTTAACAACAGAAGCTTCAGATTTGGAGTTAACTTTTTCTGACTTAAGTCTAGCTTCTTCTTCCATTAGACTCTCAAAGTCCATTCCTGGATTTTCTTTCAGAAATAACTGTCTTGAAATTTCTTCATCAAGATCCAAAAGTTCATCAGAACTTATCCTTTTACCAGTGTTAGAAGTTATTCTTCTCCCAGGATCAGAACTTGTTCTATGACTTGTAGTTCCAGCTCTACTTGATGAGAGACCTCCACCTTGACCATGACCTCCACCCATTCCAGAGTTTCCCGGGTCATTACCATCATTCTTTTTCTTTAGTGTCTTATCAGGTGTGCATTTGGACTTAATTACTTTCTCCCCCTTTTTGGCATCAGCAGGTAAAAGAAAAGAGACAAGCAATTCCACTGAATATTGGATTTCATTGAGTTGAGATTGCTGAGAAGCTTGATTTTTCAAAATTTCATCAATCTGAGACTGTTGCTTCTCTTGGGTTTTCTCAATGTAGGCAATTCCGTCAAAGGTAGGTTGGAAAAACCTTTTCTTTTCAAGTTTCAGATTCATATCTTGCTGGATCAAGTTTTCTTGTATTTTATTCACCTTGTCATGAGTTATTGAGTGTTGACCTTGAAGGTGCCTTGTACTAAATGCAGTAACTCTCAGCTGTGTCTTGAAATTATCATTGATCAGCATTTCTTCAGCTTTTGCAAGATGCTCAGCAAGAATCTTTTCAGAAGGAACAAAGGTAACTGAGTTCCACTCCTTAGTCCACTCCTGTCCTCTAGGAGTTTCACTCCAAGGTACTGGTGCTTCCCCTGTAACAAACTTCTTAAATATCTCAGCTTTATGAACAGTTTATTGAGGTGCATGTCCTGATGGACCAGCTGCATCAACATCTACATTTGTAGCAGCATTACCAGTAGCATCAACATGTGCAGCATCAGAACTTATAGAGTCATCAGCTTCAACATCTTCTGATACAAGAACAGTATGAGAAGCTATGGAGGCTTCCACATCATCCTCTAAGGGCTGATATCCAACTAAGTTCTGATCAACATCCAAATTCTGATGCTCACCTAAAATCTGATCTTCAGTATCTAGATGCAGAGAAGGTGTTGTAGGCAATTCTGGATGAAAATCAGCATCAGGAATTGGTGTTGTTGGTGGAGTGACTTGAATTGCAGGAGCTTCTAGATGCAAAACTGGAGGCACTTCCAAGTTATGAATGTCAATTCCATCACTTGGCCCCTGGGTATCAGCATTTACTGGAGATACTGGAGGTGTAGGAATGTGAGTAGATTCTGGCTCATGTAGTGGTGAGTGATGAGTGGCATGAGGATCTGAATCAGCACTAGGAGAATTGTGAGCTTCAACAGAGTCTTGTGAGATCAGAGATTTTTGATCCCCTTCCTTAGCTGCTGCTTCCATTCCTTTACTAGAATCTTCAGGCCTTTTTGCCAATATTTTGAATCTTTTAGCTTTTAAGGTGACTTTAGGAGCTGTATCATCAGAATTATGCTTTCTAAGCCTTTTTAGAGGCCTAGAACTCCCAATATCATCATCCTTCTGAGAAGAGACCTTCTCAGCTTCTTTAACAACAGATTTCGTTACAGGAACCTGTTCCTCATCATCTGATTCATCTCGCAGAATGAATCTCCTTCTCTTCTGTTGAGTCTGAGGTACTTTATTAGTCCTCTTAGGTTTGGAAGATGAAGGCTGCACTGTAGGTTCTGATGGTTGAGGTTGAGAAGTTTGTGGTGGTTGAGTAGAGGTGGTAGGCGCTGAGGGATGAGATTCAGATGGTTGAACATCAGGATATAACGCAGTGTACTGAACAGGATCATAGGTTATTAAGTCTTGTTTGACAGATAAAGGAATTAAGAGGGGTTTTAACACAGCCTTCTTATTATCAGTAAATAATAAGTCAGTAAAAGCTCTTTTAGCTATTCTGAATGATGAAATTAATTCACCATAACCTTGGGGCTTATTATCACAACAAAAACTACAAATAAGCTGACAAAATCTAGAAAAGTAAATAGTAGATCTATCTTCATTCATTTTGTCCCCAATAAAACCTAAGACATCACTTAAATAGTCAAAATCAGTTTGATTTATGAGAGCATACCCGATTTGTTGGCTGAAAATGGGAATTGCATCAAAATTGGAACATTTGTTTGCAAAGGCTTTAGTTATGCAATCAAAGAAGAAACTCCATTCCCTCCTAATAAAAGATCTCTTCAACTGGCCCAGCTTTGCCAATGTTCTTTCATATCCCAGACTGGCCATCATGTTTTGAAGAATTATCTCGTCAATAGTGGAGTAAACACAGTTCTCAGGTAGCTGCAGTGTTTGTCGAACCGTAGACAAAGTCACAACATACGCATCCTCCCCAGATGAAAAAATGATACTTGGGGACCCTTGAGCACTACCATCATCATACACACCGCTTCTCCAGAACTCCAGTACTTGAGTACCAGAAACTGTTTCGGGTTGAGTCAGAGCATACCCAATATCAGAACTAGCAAGAAAGTCCTGAATGAAATGAAGTTCAGAGCGTGCTTCTGACTTGCTAAGAATGGCATAGAAGTTATTGGGAACAAACGTTGCTCCATCGAAGATTATGTCCTTGGGTGCCATGAGAATTTATGAGAAAGAAAGTTGCCTGTAAGGTGTTTGAGAAATTGTCTGTATGAAAAATCATCAGTAGATGAGAGAGAATTGAAGTAAAGAGAGAGAGATAAAATGTGAAAGTAAATAAAAGATTTTACAATCTTTTCTCTCTTTTACTTATACACGGTAGAAAAAATAACCGTTGGGACACCTGTCAGACATGCAGCAGTAAAAGATAATTAATGGGCACATGTATTCAGTAATCATTACTTATCACATGCAGTTTTTCAAGGAAAAACCGTTTCACTTACCAAGTAATCCCATTAATTAAGGTAGTTCAGTTTTATTTTAAAATGTAAAACTGTTCCCACTTAATAAATTATTTCACTGCGAGACCAATATTCTTTAAAAATATGACCAATAAGAGAATGACCAAAAATAAATCAAGTAAATAAATCCTGCCACGTCAGAATCAGAACTTGATTTGTATCAGAGCTAGAAAGGTCATCAGAATATGGTTAATATCAGGATTTAAAAATGCATCAGAATATCAAACGACTCAGAGACAAAATCTTGCATAAATATAAAATTTCATTAATATATTACACAAATGCATTTCATGAAATTTAAATTACATGCTTAAAAGTACAAGATTGTCCTAAGCTACAAATCCTAACATCAACAGCTTTTGTCCTAAGCTAAGAAGCCAGACAAAGCTGACGGTGAAGAAAAACAGGTAGGAGAAATTATTTCTTCTTCCTACTCTCAACAAAAAGAATAGCAAGACGAATAATACGCTCCAGCTGTCGGAGAGCTTTCAGCCGTTCCTCTTCCAGTCGCTCAAGATGGCGAAGGTAGTCCATGTAGAAGAACAAGAGGTCTGTGAGGACCTCTTGGGGAACCGAGTCCCAAATTTCATCAGGAATGGCAGTAACATGCCATTCCTCCTGCTATTCTGTACAGCTCATATTGACGGTGAATGTGTCATTGTTCAGAACTAAGTTGTAATGAACCATGGTTGAGATGAGTGAAAAAGAAATGAGTTGGAGGGTTTGAGAGAAAATGAGTGATGTGATGGATGGAATGAAGTGTTGGTTTAAATAGGCAAAAGAATGTCAAGAGATGCAAGGAAAATTGAATGATTACAGGTAGAAATAATTCTACCTCGTCTCCCTAGACTGATGAGAATAAAAACAGCCATTGGAAGTGTAAAACAGGATTTAATGCGCACATGAAATAAGTAAAAATTACTGTGCATAGACGTGTACCACTAACCCAAATTATATTGACTGTTAATATCTCACCCAAACATATTCTTACTTTAAATAAGACTGTTTCAGATTTTAACCACAAATAAGTCAAGTAAAGAATCAGAGTGTAATATCAGAACTTAGACTTATATCAGAACTTAACAGTCATCAGAACATGATTTCTTAACTCGAAAAATGAATGCCTATTTCTGTAATTCTTCACATAAATTCTGATTTCGTTTCTTCAGAACTTAATCATCAGAACTTCCATCATAACTTGTCCTCGGAATTTATGTAACTGACACTTAAATGTTCATCTAAAACACCATTTATCACCACAGTAATTTTTCATCATTCATATGGAGTGTATGTGTGTGCAGTAAGCTAAATATCAGATAAAGATTAAAGTCTGATTCACTTCAGTACATCTTCAAAATAAGGCAGAACTAAGAACTTTGCTCAAAATCTGTCATGATTCTGAAGTCTACTTTAGAATGAGTTCATGCATGAGTTCACCTCAACTATTTTGTGCTTATTTTATTCATCTTTTGAAATTCCATTTTACAGTGGCTTCTCAGTGTAAGTGAGTCACGACTGCTTATTAGAATTTATGCTATTATCAGAGTATTTCTCCAGTAATCACAGAGTGTGAAAAGTCACCAAGGAAAATATTTATTTGCTTTTCTGATGCATATAACTTAATACCAGCAATGCACTTGGGTCTTCCCTTCCACATTTTTACTCTAGATCTCAAAGGAGTACCTGATTTTTATTTCTTTTCCTTTTTCTTTTGATAAGTGAGGTTTATCAGCACTTAGTACATCCATCAGATTTACTAACATCAGAACTTAACAGATAAGAAGCAATATTCTAGTTTTTGACTTAGTAATAAGATACACAAAGTAAACTGAACTAAGCTCAATATCAGAATTTGCTTGTGTTAAAAGATTTCCACATAAACAATTACTTCACACATGGGATTTGTTAGGATATTAAAGACTACTAGGTCAGCATCTAGCATATTTATCCTCATTGGATTGAATAATCACTGAAACATTCATATCACTATCAGAGTTTAGAAATTCACATCAGAACTTAACAATCAGTACTTAAGCAATTTTCAATTTAGCACAGAATACACAAAGATGATAATAACTGTTAATACTGAGCATAAAATCTGATGCATCAGAACAAAAATTAAGCAGATTTAGAGAAAGAACCTGAAACCATTCCAAGTTCATTTACCAATCTTGTAAAAGTAGCTTCATACAGTGGTTTTGTGAAGATATCTGCTAGTTGTTGATCTGTTGGAACAAAATGCAATTCCACTGTACCTTCATCCACATGTTCCCTGATGAAGTGGTACCTAATGCTGATGTGCTTTGTCATTGAGTGTTGAACTGGATTACCTGTCATAGCAATAGCACATTGATTATCACAGTAAATAGGGATTTTAAAATATGTTAACCCATAATCCAGTAACTGATTCTTCATCCAAAGAATCTGTGCACAACAGCTTCCTGCAGCAATGTACTCTGCTTCTGCAGTTGATGTGGAAATTGACTTTTGTTTCTTGCTAAACCAAGAAACCAATCTGCCTCCAAGAAATTGGCAGCTTCCACTTGTGCTTTTCCTGTCAATTTTGCAAACTGCAAAATCTGCATCTGAGTAACCAATTAGTTTAAAGTCTGATTCTCTAGGATACCACAATCCCAGATTAGCTGTTCTCTTAAGATACTTGAAAATTCTTTTCACAACTGTTAAGTGAGGTTCTCTTGGATCTGCTTGAAATCTTGCACAAAGACAGGTCGCATACATGATATCAGGTCTACTAGCAGTTAGATAGAGTAGAGAGCCAATCATACCTCTGTAATCAGTAATATCTACTGATTTACCAGTATCCTTATCCAATTTTATTGCAGTGGCCATGAGAGTGGATGCACTTGAACAATCTTGCATTCCAAATTTCTTTAGCAAATTTCTGGTGTACTTGGTTTGACAAATAAAAGTGCCTTCTTCATTCTGCTTGACTTGAAGGCTCAGAAAATAGCTAAGTTCCCCCATCATACTCATTTGATATCTTGACTGCATCAGTTTGGCAAACTTCTTGCAAAGTCTGTCATTTGTAGAACCAAAAATGATATCATCAACATATATTTGAACCAAAAGTAAGTCCTTTCCATGGTTGAGGTAGAATAGTGTTTTGTCAATAGTTCCTCTGTTAAATCCACTTTCCAGAAGAAACTGAGCTAAAGTCTCATACCATGCTCTTGGAGTTTGCTTAAGGCCATAAAGTGCTTTATCAAGCCTGTAGACATGATTTGGATATTTGGGATCTACAAAGCCTGGAGGTTGTTCAACATATACTTCCTCTTCCAATTCTCCATTGAGAAAAGCACTTTTCACATCCATTTGAAAGACAGTAAAGTTTTTGTGAGCAACATAAGCCAAATATATCCTTATGGCTTCCAATCTAGCAACTGGTGCAAATGTTTCATCATAATCAATTCCCTCATGTTGAGAATATCCTTTTGCAACCAGCCTTGCTTTATTTCTTATAATTATGCCATCACTATCAGTTTTGTTTCTGAACATCCACTTTGTACCAACAACAGATCTGTTCTTTGGTCTTGGCACTAGGGTCCAGACTTTGTTTCTTTCAAATTCATTTAACTCTTCCTCCATTGCTTGCACCCAATTACCATCTTGAAGAGCTTCTTCCACTTTCTTTGGTTCAGTCTGAGAAAGAAAAGAATTATAGAGACATTCACTTTAAGTAGTTGTTCTAGTTCTGATACCCGCATCAGGATTTCTAATAATTAAGTCAGGTGTATGTGACTTAGTCCACTTCCTTGCAGATGAAAGGTTTTCTCTAGAACTGGATGCTCCCCCATGATCCATGCTATCTTCATCAACATTTTCTGATGCTCCCCCTGAAATTATGCTCTCTGAGTTGGATCCTTCAGAATTTAAGTTTTCAGAACTATCAGAACTTGGCTTATCAAAACTTGATGAATCAGAACTTGAAGAGCCAGTTATATGTTCTGATGCTTCTTGAGATGTGGTTATATCTTCAGTATGCTCCCCCTGCATAGGTGCATCTTCTTTTGGCGTAGTCACCACAGTTTCAATAATATCAGAGTTTAATCCATCAGAGTTTGCAGTATCAGGATTTAAACTATCAGGATTTTCAGTATCAGAATTTAAGTCTTTATTTTCAAATCTCAGCTGATCATGATCATTGAAATCTTCAAGTCCAGTAATCTTCTTATCATCAAAGGAGACATTGATAGATTCCATGATAACCCTTGTTCTTAAATTGTAGACTCTGAAGGCTTTTTTGGAAAGTGGATATCCAACAAAAATTCCTTCATCAGCTTTTAAATCAAATTTGGATAGCTGTTCAGGGTGAGTCTTAAGAACAAAACACTTGCATCCAAATACATGAAAATACTTCAGATTTGGCTTCTTTTTCTTCACCATCTCATATGGTGTCTTTCCATGCTTGTTGATGAGTGTTGCATTCTGAGTAAAACAAGCAGTCTGCACAGCTTCAGCCCAAAAATAGGTTGGTATCTTTGCTTCATCAAGCATTGTTCGTGCAGCTTCAATAAGAGTTCTATTCTTTCTTTCAACAACTCTATTTTGCTGTGGAGTTCTAGGAGCAGAAAATTCTTGCTTGATTCCATGGTCTTTGCAGAACTCTTCCATAATCAAATTCTTGAACTCAGTTCCATTATCACTTCTTATTATCTTCACATAATCTTTGACCATTTTATCCAGTTGCTTGACATGATCAATCAAGATAGATGCAGTTTCACTTTTTGTGTGCAAGAAATACACCCATGTGTATCTGGTAAACTCATCCACTATGACCATAACATATTTCTTCTTTGCAATAGACATGACATTCACTGGACCAAATAGATCAACATGTAGTAGGTGATAAGGCTCGAGAATTGATGATTCAGTCTTGCTCTTGAATGAAGATTTTCTTTGTTTAGCCTTCTGACATGAATCACAAAGGCCATCAGGAGCAAATACTGATTTTGGTAGTCCTCTCACAAGATCTTTCTTGACTAGTTCATTTATATAATTGAAATTTAAATGAGAGAGTTTCTTGTGCCAATCCCAGCTTTATTCAATTGATGCTCTACTCACCAGACAGATTGCAGAACCATCAGTACTTGTTGAAAGTTTGGCTTCATAAATATTACCATGCCTGTATCCTTTCAGAACAACTTTGCCTGTAGATTTGCTTACAACTTCACAGTTTTCTTCAAAGAAATCCACATGATAACCTCTGTCACAGATTTGACTAACACTCAGCAGATTGTGTTTAAGTCCTAACACCAGAGCTACTTGTTTAATGATGACATTCCCAAGATTGATATTTCCATATCCCAGTGTTTTTCCAATATTTCCATCTCCATAAGAAACACTTGGGCCAGCCTTCTCCACAAAGTCTGATAGCAAGGCTTTATTTCCAGTCATATGTCCTGAGCATCCACTGTCCAGAACTAGGATGTTTTTCTGTTGCCCTGCAATCACAAAGACCACTAATGATTAGTTTTAAGGACCCAGACTTGCTTGGATCCTTTGGCCTTATTAAGTTTGTTAACATTTACAGCGGATTTAGCATCAGAGTTTATGTTAACATTTTTCTTATCAGCATTTATACTATCAGACTTTGTATCAGAACTTACACTAGAAGGAACAATGCTAACTTTCTTTAAAGTTATTTGATAATAATCATAGTACAAACTATGATATTCCTTACAAGTATAAATGGAATGCCATAAACTACCACAATGAAAACTAGGATTTTGTGGCCTATATCTAACAAACTGACTCTTAACTCCTGACTTTGAAGGTAAGAAGTTTATGTTTTTATTCTTCCTGTAAAAAGAAGCCAGATGGTTAGAACTTCCGCAGTTATGACATGTTTTTCTAGGAGCATTAGGAATAGGCTTATAATCATTGCTTTTATTCACACCTTCCTTTCCATTCCTATTTTTCCTAGGTTACTTTACCTTGTTTACATTCTTAACATCTTTCAGCTTATGCTTAAGCTGCTTCTTTGTCATTAAGCCTACGTTAACTTTAGTTGTCTTTTCCTGTTTTAGTTTGTCAGAAGTTAATTCCTCTTTAACTTCTGATTTCTCAGTATCAGACTTTACAGCTATAAACTTAACAGGTTTTAATTTGGGGTTTTGTTTAACAACTCTAGGCTTAATTTCTATAGTTCTTTTATCATTCTTATCATCTCCATAACCTAAGCCCTCTTTCCAGTTTCCACTACGTAACAAATTTTGAGTTGTTCTGCCAGAGTTAGTCCAAGTCCTGATAATCTCTCTTTCCTTTTCTAACTCAGTTTTTAGAGATTCATTCATTTTAAGTACTTCATCCCTAACATAGAAAGCATCATCTCTATCTTTCTGAGTTTGATGGAACATGACTAACTCTTTTTCTAAATAATCATTCCTCTTTTTACAAGCAAGATTTTCAGAAGCTAATCTTTCACATGTTAAAGTTTGATCTCTATAACTAATGAATATGGTTTTAAGATATCTTCTCAACTCATTAATATCATCATTATGAAAGGCATAAGTAGTTTGAGGTACCTTTAACTCAGCAGCTTCAGAACTGCTATCAGCATTTTCCATCAAGGCATGGTTCTCCTCACTTTCAGAATCTGAAGTGTCTGTCTAGCTTTTCTTCTTTGTGACAAGAGCCTTGCCTTTGTCACTCTTCATTTTCTTGCAATCAGGAGATATGTGGTCTTTCTCACCACATTTGTAGCATTTGACATTTGTATAATCTCCTATGTTAGAATTCCCTCCTTTGCCTTCAGATTTTCTGAAATTCATCTTATCAGAACTTGCACCTTTCCTGGAAAACTTCTTTCCCTTTCTGAACTTTCTGTATGCAATCCTTGTGATTCCTTTCACCATAAGAGCACACAGCTTCATCATCTCTTCATCAACATCCATCTCAGGCAAACTTTCAGTTTCTGAGTCATCATCATTATCAGAATTTGATGACTCAGTATCATACTTTATGATGAGCGCTTTTCCCTTGCCTTTCCTTGAGGTAGCTGCCTTGGGGGATTCTTCTTCAGCCTTAAGAGCAACTGTCCTTGACTTTCCTCCTTTCCTCTTGCTTCTTTGTTCCATCTCAAGTTCATGAGTCTTGAGCATCCCATAAATTTCATCAAGAGTTGTTTCTTCAAGATTATAGTAGTCTCCTATAATTGTTGCCTTCAAATCCCAACTTTCAGGAAGAGCTAACAGGAATTTAAGGTTTGAATCTTCAAGATCATACTCCTTATCAACCAGTGACAAATCATTCAAGAGTTTGACAAATCTGTCATATAGATCAGTCAATGACTCATTAGGCTTTGAGTCAAAGTGTTCATACTCTTGAGTGAGTATTGTCTTCATGTTCTTCTTAATCGAATCAGTTCCCTGTCACCTTATCTCCAAGGCATCCCATATCTCATTTGCAGTCTTATAGTTAATTACCCTGTTTGACATTACATTATAATTGGCACTATGCAGCAAGTGTCGTACCTTAGCATCCTTGGAAATTGATGTGATATCTTCAGCAGTGTAATCACTCTTCTCCTTTGGTACAGACTTTGCTGCTTCACCTGCAACTACAACAACGAGTTTTGTTGGCTTGTGAGGTCCTTCATGGATTCTGTCAAGATATTCTGGATCAGTAGCTTCCAGAAACATAGTCATCCTCACCTTCCATATGGGATATTCAGATGGCTTCAGTATGGGAACTCTAATAGCCTCATATCGACTATGGATTTGAGTCTTTGGTGGTTCTTCAGTTTTGGTGGGCTTGGTTGGAGTTTCTGCTTCAGACATGATTGTTTTGGATCTTAAACTGTTTGTGTGTTAACAGATAGGTTGTGATACCACTTGTTAGGTCACACACACTGTAGAAGGGGGTTGAATACAGTGTTTAACACAATCAAATCGAATCCAAATAACACAAGTAACAGAAAATAAACTTTATTCAATGCAATAAACTCTGTTACAATATGGAACTGTCCTCTCTCAGTGATGAACAAATATCATGAGAGCTGCTAGGGTTACAATTAATAATATTCTCGATTATAATAACACTTATAGTGTAAACCCTATGTTTGTGTTTATATATCACACAGTTACAAGATAATCGATGTGGCGCCCTCCAAACCCGGGTCAGAAGTTTGGGGTCCACACACACACCTTATTTATAACCTGCTTATAACAATACTAAAGATAATAATAATATGCAATGACCCTACTTACCAACTGCCACAGATCGCAACAGGTTAAAGTATACACACAAGCCAAACACACTAATATATTACATACCGATTAAATCCCAACCATTCAAACTCAAACTGAGTATTAAACATATTACAAACTTTTACAATTTACATTATTCCAAAAGAAGCCTACTAGCGCAGCTTCAACAGCCTTAATCCCTAGCTCTCGCACTGGACTGGGGATCCTTGCTACCAACTGGTTCCTTTTTAACTGGAAAGAGTATAAACAACATCGCACAAATGAGCTAACTAGCTCAGCAAGTCACAATGACAAAACTGAGAATAATGATCATCAAGTGAATATGGTTATGATATCAAGTGAACAATGGATTATGATTTAGAATTGGATACTATATTTTTATTTTAAAACCAAGGTTAGGCTGCTGATCAGTCACGCACTAACCCCGAGCAAAGCACACAGCATTGCTCTAACTACTGGATCCAAGGCACACATTGGCCTAACTTGACCATTATATGGTCTGACCACGAATCTGGTCCACAATTTTATAAAAAAAATCCAATTCTAACATAATAACAAAATTAAACAATAATAAACAATAATCAAAATCATTAACAACAGTGAGTGTTTAACAATAAAAGGGTTTCAACCCTTGTGTGGATCAACAAGGTACTTTCAAGGCTTGGATGTTGGGTAATGAAAGAATTGGATAACAAAGGAATCAATGTTTCAGGGTTTTAAGAATTTGGTCTTTCAAAGCATAAGATACCATGGGTTGAGTATATAATAACTCAGTTCAGTGTCTGGTATTTAGTTTGTATGTATTTGTGGAGTAGTATCGTAAATTTGTGGTTCATGTTTGGGTATACAATAATCAATGGCTTAGAAAGAATATGGTTCATGGCTCAAGAACAATAACTGAAATCAGGGTTTAGGTTTTCGTGCTTTAAAGCACTTGCAATATCAACAAGACTATCAAGTACTACAATATCTCGAGAAAGTTCAGAACACTTGCCTGGTATTAGCTTACTATCCTGCACTCGCTTCCAATCACAATCGTCTTACTCCTCAACTACCTGTTTCCCTTTCCTACGTCTTGCCTCTTTTGCTCACATATGATAAGCATCTATCAATCATCAACTCACATGATTCTATTCAACACATACTTCTATCTACCCTTCGTTTCACCCAAATCCGATTAACGGATTGAAAGTTATGCAATAACCAAGTAAACACCGAATATATAGACCGATAGTCAATCAACAAGTCATGTATTACACATAATACATCACGTAATCAATGACATATCATTTATAAAGAAGTCTCGGGTCATAAATATGCTTTCGGGTATTTAAAATGATTTTTAAAGTATTTTTCAGAATTAATACGGGTCGTTGGATCAATTTCGGGTTAATAAACAGGGTTCGGTTGGCCAATTCTGGCTCCGAAACAATTTTGTAATAATTATCGAGCCTTGGAAATAATTTAGAATAATATTTTAAAGCTCGAAACTATTTTTTAGAAATTTTAAATCATTTTTAAATAATTAAATCTAATTAAATAATTAATTAAAATCAATTAATAATTAATTAAATCAATTAATCAATTAAAAATCAACTGAAATTAATTAACTAATTAATTCAGATTTATTTTTGAATTAAAAATAATTTTCAGAATTAAAATACTAATTTTTAGAATTTTCAGAAATTAAAAATGAATTTTTATAATAAAAATAAATAGGAAAAATGATTTTTAAACATTTTATAAACAGGAATCCTATTTTTGAAAACTTTGCAAACTACAGGGACTAAACTTCATCATCTACAAAACTATAGGGGCCTGTTTGCAATTTTGCCAGCCCAGCCGTCGACTTGCCGGAGTGTGGCCGGAGAACACGATTCTGGCCACCTCAGGCCACCAAACTGTCCAGATTAAATCTACAGGTTACCAGCAACTTATTCGTGCAATCAAAACTCAATTATCGTCTCTGTTCTGGCCGGAAATTGGCCAAGAACATCGCCGGTTTCCGGCGAACATCGAAAACTTTCAAAACACAACTCCCTTCGATCCATTAATCCTCTGTTAACGAGCTATATACCAATCGATTGCAAATTTCATAAGGAACACAGCCCACTATAAATCAACAGCTAATAACCCCTGGATCAAAAACCCCCAAATTTCAATTGAAAATATTCATACGGGCTATAAACCCTAATTTTGAAATTCGAAAATTAAACCTACTTTTGAGCATGTTATTGAACTCCAAATCAGACGTATAATATATCAAGATCATCAGGAAAACAAGCTCTGCCACATGCAATAATCAAATCATACAAACAATCATCCGAACAAAAATTCATATTTTTCATAAAAATAATTCGAAAATAATTAAATTTATATAAAATCAACCTTTGATTCTGCAGTAAAACAGGTCCTGGAATCTGATAGTACTCCTTGAGACCTTCAAATTGGTTACTCCAACTTTCCAAACAGATTTCACTAACACCTTGAATTTGTGGTTTGATTCTCAGAAAGGTTTATGAATATATGATTTTTCTCTGTAAAATTATATAATTATCTGTCTGCAAATGATTTTGATACGAAATAAAATACGGTAAAACGCTATTTATATTTACGGGAAATTAGTATCCCGTTGGATCATTCCGGATATAAAACGGTACGTTTATTTGTAAAAACTGATCCAAACGGTATCGATTTTCGGGATAATTATCCAAATCAGTACAATTTGTACTGCGGTCTTGGTCTCAGCGCCTGGTTACACGTATTACGAAGTGATAATTGTGATAGTTTAATAAAAAACTCCCGTTTATCGAAAATACGGGTTTTATTGATTTACCGAAACGAATATTGTATCGAAAATATTGCGCTGGGACCCGCGCAGGACAAACCGTACGTCGGATCGAAAAAGTCGAAACATGGAAAATGCTCGGAATATTACAATTAGGTTAGGAAGGAGTTCTCGGAAGAGTTTCGGGTTCCAAAAACGTAACAACGGTTGACGTCGGTTGGTTCCCGCTTTTGTAAAATAGATTTTAAATACTCGGAAAAAGATTTTATAAATTTCATATGATTCATATAAATTTATAAATCAACATAATAATAATTAGGAAGATATGGCAATTATCTATATTTTATTTTGGACATATAAAAATTGAAATACTCAATGAATACTATTTTTGAATATTCAAATACAAATAATACTTAACAGTTAATTCACAGAATAGATACTGAACACACATAATAATTATTTAATAGCAAAAATAATTACACGATATATCCCGGATATTACATCCTTCCCCCCTTAAAAGGATTCTGTCCTCAGAATCTCTTAAGAAAACAAATGAGGGTATTTTTCTCTCATATCACTTTCTAATTCCCAGGTTGACTCTTCAACCTTTGAGTTTCTCCACAATACTCTTAGTAACTTTTCCACTTTATTCCTCAATACCTTCTCTCGTTCCTCTAGAATCTCTATCGGACTCTCTACATATGACAAATCTGCCTGAAGCTCTATTGGCTCATATTCTATTACATGCCTGGAGTCTGGATTATACTTCTTAAGCATTGATACGTGAAAAATATTGTGAATGTGCTCCATGTGCGGTGGTAACGCCAACTCATAAGCTACTTTGCCAATGCGCTTTAAAATCTCAAAAGGTCCGACATATCTTGGGCTTAGCTTCCCTTTCTTCCCAAACCTCGTTAGTCCTTTCCATGATGATACTTTCAATAATACCAAGCTCCCTTCTTCAAATTCCATGTCCTTCCTTGACTGGTCTGCATACTTTCTCTGATGATTTTGTGCGGCTATTAATCTCTTCTGGATAATTTCAACAACTTCCTTTGTCTGTTGCACCAATTCAGGTCCGAGTATTTTGCGTTCTCCTACTTCGTCCCAATATACTGGAGATCTACATTTGCGTCCATAAAGGGCTTCATAGGGTGGCGTCCCAATGCTGGCGTGATAACTGTTGTTATAAGCAAACTCTACCAGGGGTAAATGCTCGTCCCAACTTCCTTTGAAATCAATAGCACAAACACGTAACATGTCCTCGATTGTCTGGATCGTTCTTTCACTTTGGCCATCCGTCTGCGGGTGATAGGCCGTACTCATATTCAATCTTGTTCCCAAACATTCTTGAAAACTCTTCCAGAATCTTGAGTTAAACCTTGGATCTCGATCAGATATGATAGACACTGGAACTCCATGACGAACTACAATTTCTTTTAGGTACATATGGACCAACTTGTCGAGCGAAAATCTTTCATTTATAGGCAGAAAATGAGCTAACTTGGTAAGTCTATCCACTATAACCCAAATGGCATCATGATTAGCCCTTGTCCTTGGTAATCCAACTATAAAATCCATGGCAATGTGTTCCCACTTCCATTCTGGAATCTCCAATGGTTGTAGCAATTCGCTTGGTCTCTGATGCTCTGCTTTAACCCTCTGACAGGTATAACATTTACTAACCCATTCCGCAATTTCCCTCTTCATGTCTGGCCACCAATAACTTTTCTTTAAATCTCTATACATTTGGGTACTTCCTGGATGGATGGAATACCTTGAATTATGTGCCTCTTGTAGAGTTTCATTCTTTAACTCCGTCACCGGTGGAATCCAAATTCTAGATGAAAACCTCAGAATACCTTGGTCATCTTGTTGCGTGCATAATTCCTCACCTACCAAATGATTTATATCTTGATCCATTACCTCTTTCTGGCATTTCTTTATTTTCTCCCATAACTCTGGTTGGAAAATCATACCGTATACTTTTGCTTCCTCAGGCTTGCAAATTCTAATCTCCTATTCTAATTTCTAAAATTCTTTATATATCTCTTCCGGTACGGATAACACATTTAACCTTTCCTTCCGACTTAACGCGTCTGCTACAATGTTCGCCTTACCGGGATGATAATTAATCGAGCAATCATAATCCTTGATCAATTCTAACCATCTCCTTTGCCTCATATTAAGTTCCTTTTGGGTAAATATATACTTCAAACTTTTGTGATCCGTATAAATCTCACATTTCTCTTCATACAGATAATGTCTCCAAATCTTTAAAGCAAATACTATGGCTGCTAACTCCAAATCATGAGTAGGGTACTTCTGTTCGTGTGGTTTCAATTACCTTGACGCATACGCAATCACCTTGTCGTGCTGCATAAGAACACATCCTAATCCTTTGTGAGAAGCATCACTATAAATTACGAAATTCCCTTGATCGTCTGGAAGTGACAAAACAGGTGTCGTGATTAATCATCGCTTCAATTCCTGAAAACTTTTCTCGCATTTGTCGTTCCATATAAACTTCTCATTCTTTCGTGTAAGCTTTGTTAATGGTGTGGCAATCCTTGAGAAATTTTGAACAAATCGACGATAATATCCCGCCAATCCTAGGAAACTTCTTACCTCGGTGGGTGTTTTCGGTCTTTCCCAATTCGTAATTGCCTCGATCTTTGCCGGGTCCATTTTGATCCCTTCCTTAGTAACTATGTGTCCTAAGAACTGAACCTCTTGTAACCAAAATTCACACTTCGAGAATTTAGCATACAACTTCTTTTTCCTTAAAATCTCCAAAGCTGTCCTTAAATGTTCCGCATGATCCTCTTCTGTCTTTGAATAAATCAACATATCGTCTATAAATACAATAACGAACTTGTCCAAATATTCCTTGAAAATTCTATTCATCAGGTCCATAAATGTTGCCGGGGCGTTGGTCAATCCAAAAGACATTACTAGAAATTCATAATGTCCATACCTTGTTCGAAAAGCGGTCTTTGGTATATCCTTTGGCTTGATCTTCAGTTGATGATATCCCGATCTTAAATCGATTTTGGAGAAATACTTGGCTCCCTTCAATTGGTCAAACAAGTTGTCAATTCTGGGTAACGGATACTTGTTCTTGATTGTAAGCTTGTTGAGCTCCCTATAGTCAATATATAGTCTCATGCTTCCATCTTTCTTCTTAACAAATAATACCGGTGCTCCCCACAGGGATATACTGGGTCTGATTACTCCTTTCTCTAACAACTCCTGCAACTGCTTCGCTAGCTCTTTCATCTCAACAGGCGTCATTCTGTACGGGGCCTTAGATACTGGTTCTGTTCCAGGTGTTAAGTTGACCGCAAATTCAATTTCTCTATCTGGAGGAAGTCCTGGCAATTCATCGGGAAACACGTCTGGAAATTCATTCACTACTGTAATATCTTCAAGTTTTGCTGGCTCCTGACTCTTGTCAATTACGAATGCTATAAAATGCTCGCATCCTTGCCGTAATAACTTCTTAGCTTGAATTATTGTTAAGAACTTCTTTACTTACTTCTGTCCCTTGAACGTTACTATCTTTTCGTCAGGCGTCTTCACCATTATCTTCATATTTCGACAATCTATCTGGGCATCGTGCTTAGATAACCAATCCATCCTTAATATAACGTCAAATTCTCCTAACTTAAATGGTATCAAATCTACACAAAACTTACTACCAGAAATCTCAACCTCACAATTCCCACAAACTTGATTCACAGTTACACGATCTTGATTTGCTAATTCCACCGTCATTATTTCATTTAAATACTCTACTGGACAATTTAACTTGCTAACAAAATCTTGTGAAACAAACGATCGAGTTGCTCCCGAATCTATTAACACTTTGGCATATAAAAAATTCACATTGAGCGTACCTGCTATGACATCTGTGTCCTGGATAACATCCTTCATTGACATGTCGAAAACTCTAGCCCTTGGAGCCTCATTTACTGCTGGGGTAGATCCCATTATCCTTAATGCATTACTGACTGGGGCTGATGTCTTGTAATCCCTGGCCATATGCCCTGGGTTTCCACATTTAAAGCACGTAAATCCAATGGCTGGAACCTTTACTGCTGGATTTCGGATAGGCTGATCCTTATTTGCTGGCTCTCTAGCTGGCTGATTTCGGCACTCCCTGGAATAGTGTCCTTTCTGGTTGCATTTGAAACATACCACATTCAAATTGTTACAAACTCCTCAATGCTTCTTTCCACAAACTTGTCAATCTAGAAAAGTTAATCTCAACTGATTCGGCTGATTCATATTAGCTGGACGGTTGCCCTGGCCTCCGTCTCCTGCATTTTGTCTCCTGAAATTAAAATTTCTCCCTGGCTGAAACCTGCCCTTCTTAAAGTTTGGAAACTTCCCTGGGTGTAACTGACCCTCACTTCCCTCAACCTTCCTTTTCTTGCTCTCTTTTTCCTTCTGTGACATCTCACTTTCGGTCTCCGCAATCATAGCCTTCTGTACAACCCCTGCATATGTCTCCAACTCAAAAATAGCTACCTTCCCTCTGATCCATGGCTTCAAACCTTGCTGGAATATCTTAGCTTTCTTTCTATCAGTATCAACATACGACGACACATACCTTGACAATTCTTCAAATTTACTCTCATAATCTGCCACCGACATAGTTCCTTGCTTTAACTCTAAAAACTTCAGCTCCATCTGATCTTGAACAAACTGAGGAAAATACTTTTCTAGAAACAATTCCTTAAACCTCTCCCAAGTAATAACATCTGTACCTTCCAATATCTTCAACATCTCCCACCATTAGGTGGCCTCATTCTTCAAATAGTAACTTGCAAACTCAACCTTCTGTTCCTCTTTCACTTTCACTAAGGCAAATGCCTTCTCTATTTCTTTTAACCACACATTTGCTTCAATCGGCTCTAGGGAACCCTTGAATTCTGGTGGGTTTACTGCCTAAGAAGTTTTGAAAGTTACCTGGGGATTGGTCTGTCTTTGTTGTTGTTGTGCCAGGTGAACTGTTTGTTGGGCCAAGATTTGGAGAATCTGGGCTATTGCTGGGTCTATGGGTCCTGGGTTCACATTCTGGTTTGTCTCATCTTGGTTGTTATTGTTGTTGGTTTCTTCATTCTGGGTGTTGGTGCGGGTATTTCTTCTGGGAGGCATTTTATGTAAAGAATCAATCAATTTATCTAGCTTTTGAATCAAATCTTTGCATAAAGGGAAAGTTTTATAAAACAGGAGTATCTCTTTTTTTTTTTGAAAACAGTTGTAACTAAGTAAATTGCATGCTTCTTTACAGAATATAAACAGTCATGGAAAATAGGGTACATGGTATCACAGGGGTATAATTGGTGTAATAGATAAGGTAAAGTAAAACAGGAGCGATAAAGTAAATGACAGTGCTGGAAAAGAGAAGGTACTGATATATAGATCAAAAGTTTTAGGGTAGTACAAGCGTAAAGACGCTTCGGAAGTAAAAGCAAAAGGGTACAACAACCTACTCACTAGTCAGCATAGCTAGTCTATAAAAACAACTCAAAAGTCTACTAATACACACTACACACTACTGTACATACTATACAATCACAACAACACTGCTCCGCATCTCCATCTCTGAGTCTCTGTCTCAACTCCAAGGAAACTCTGGTCCTGCCAGCCTCTCAAAGTCCTCCATCACTTCAGTAGCCCAGCCCATCAGTACATCAGGGCCTCTGCCAGGTAGTGTAGCTCCATGTAGCCTAGCCTCAAGAACCCTCCGTGTCACATGAATCTCCTCTCGAAGCTCCCTCACACCACGATCAACATCTGTAGTCCTGATGATATGCTGTAACTCTCTGATTTGAGCCAACAAGGAGTCACGCTCCAATAGAAGAGCCTCATACCGGTAATAAGGAACTGGGGGTAATGTAGACTGAAATGGGGCACTCACAACTGAATGTCCAGTGGAATCTGAATCAGCTGGTGGGGGTCCTCTGATAGGTGGCCTCATGCCTGGAGGTGGAATAGCCTACAGTGGTACGGGCTGCAACACCGGTGGAGGTAGAATAGCCAATGCTGGTGGAATAACAGGACGTGGATCCGATGCTGGTGCTCCAACTGAAGGCTCTGAGTGATCAGCTGATACGGGAATAAAAGAGTCGGCCATCGCTGATATCTGAAATTATATTGCAATATAAGAATCTCAAACCACGACGCGAACTATACTAATACCGGTTATACCATAACACTCAACCTCTCGACGTTCTATCATCCTATGCCTTACTTCTAATCCTAACCCCTACCCATTCCCGTCAACCTAGGCTTGTGTCAGTGACTTATAACATGTAGCTCTGATACCAAAACTGTGGCGCCCTCCAAACCCGGGTCAAAAGTTTGGGGTCCACACACACACCTTATTTATAACCTGCTTATAACAATATTAAAGATAATAATAATATGCAATGACCCTACTTACCAACTACCACGGCTCATAACAGATAAAAGTATGCACACAAGCCAAACACACTAATATATTACATACCGATTAAATCCCAACCATTCAAACTCAAACTGAGTATTAAACATATTACAAACTTTTACAATTTATATTATTCCAAAAGAAGCCTACTAGCTCAGCTTCAACAGCCTTAATCCCTAGCTCTCGCACTGGACTGGGGATCCTTGCTACCAACTGGTTCATTTTTAACTGGAAAGAGTATAAACAACATCGCACAAATGAGCTAACTAGCTCAGCAAGTCATAATGACAAAACTGAGAATAATGATCATCAAGTGAATATGGTTATGATATCAAGTGAACAATGGATTATGATTTAGAATTGGATACTATATTTTTATTTTAAAACCAAGGTTAGACTGCTGATCAGTCACGCACTAACCCCGAGCAAAGCACACAGCATTGCTCTAACTACTGGATCCAAGGCATACATTGGCCTAACTTGACCATTATATGGTCTGACCACGAATCTGGTCTGACCACGAATCTGGTCCACAATTTTATAAAAAAAATCCAATTCTAACATAATAACAAAATTAAACAATAATAAACAATAATCAGAATCATTAACAACAGTGAGTGTTTAACAATAAAAGGGTTTCAACCCTTGTGTGGATCAACAAGGTACTTTCAAGGCTTGGATGTTGGGTAATGAAAGAATTGGATAACAAAGGAATCAATGTTTCAGGGTTTTAAGAATTTGGTCTTTCAAAGCATAAGATACCATGGGTTGAGTATATAATAACTCAGTTCAGTGTCTGGTATTTAGTTTGTATATATTTGTGGAGTAGTATCGTAGATTTGTGGTTCATGTTTGGGTATACAATAATCAATGGCTTAGAAAGAATATGGTTCATAGCTCAAGAACAATAACTGAAATCAGGGTTTAGGTTTTCGTGCTTTAAAGCACTTGTAATGTCAATAAGACTATCAAGTACTACAATATCTCGAGAAAATTCAGAACACTTGCCTGGTATTAGCTTAATATCCTGCACTCGCTTCTAATCACAATCGTCTTACTCCTCAACTACCTGTTTCGCTTTCCTACGTCTTGCCTCTTCTGCTCATATATGATAAGCATCTATCAATCATCAACTCACATGATTCTATTCAACACATACTTCTATCTACCCTTCGTTTCACCCAAATCCGATTAACGGATTGAAAGTTATGCAATAACCAAGTAAACACCAAATATATAGACCGATAGTCAATCAACAAGTCACGTATAACACATAATACATCACGTAATCAATGACATATCATTTATAAAGAAGTCTCGGGTCATAAATATGCTTTCGGGTATTTAAAATGATTTTTAAAGTATTTTTCAGAATTAATACGGGTCGTTGGATCAATTTCGGGTTAATAAACAGGGTTCGGTTGGCCAATTCTGGCTTCGAAACAATTTTGTAATAATTATCGAGCCTTGGAAATAATTTAGAATAATATTTTAAAGCTCGAAACTATTTTTCGGAATTTTTAAATCATTTTTAAATAATTTAATCTAATTAAATAATTAACTAAAATCAATTAATAATTAATTAAGTCAATTAATCAATTAAAAATCAACTGAAATTAATTAACTAATTAATTCAGATTTATTTTTGAATTAAAAATAATTTTCGGAATTAAAATACTAATTTTTAGAATTTTCAGAAATTAAAAATGAATTTTTATAATAAAAATAAATAGGAAAAATGATTTTTAAACATTTTATAAACAGGAATCCTATTTTTGAAAACTTTGCAAACTATAGGGACTAAACTTCATCATCTACAAAACTACAGGGGCCTGTTTGCAATTTTGCCAGCCCAGCCGTCGACTCGCCGGAGTGTGGCCGGAGAACACGATTCCGGCCACCTCAGGCCACCAAACTGTCCAGATTAAATCTACAGGTTACCAGCAACTTATTCGTGCAAACAAAACTCAATAATCGTCTCTGTTCTGGCCGGAAATTGGCCAAGAACATCGCCGGTTTCCGGCGAACATCGAAAATTTTCAAAACACAACTCCCTTCGATCCATTAATCCTCTGTTAACGAGCTATATACCAATCGATTGCAAATTTCATTAGGAACACAACCCACTATAAATCAACAGCTAATAACCCCTGGATCAAAAACCCCCAAATTTTAATTGAAAACATTCATACGGGCTATAAACCCTAATTTTGAAATTCGAAAATTAAACCTATTTTTGAGCATGTTATTGAACTCTAAATCAGACGTATAATATATCAAAATCATCAGGAAAACAAGCTCTGCCACATGCAATCATCAAATCATACAAACAATCATCCGAACAAAAAATCATATTTTTCATAAAAATAATTCGAAAATAATTAAATTTATATAAAATCAACCTTTGATTCTGCAGTAAAACAGGTCCTGGAATCTGATAGTACTCCTTGAGACCTTCAAATTGGTTACTCCAACTTTCCAAACGGATTTCACTAACACCTTGAATTTGTGGTTTGATTCTCAGAAAGGTTTATGAATATATGATTTTTCTCTGTAAAATTATATAATTATCTGTCTGCAAATGATTTTGATACGAAATAAAATACGGTAAAAGGCTATTTATATTTACGGGAAATTAGTATCCCGTTGGATCATTCCGGATATAAAACGGTACGTTTATTTGTAAAAACTGATCCAAACGGTATCGGTTTTCGGGATAATTATCCAAATCAGCACAATTTATACTGCGGTCTTGGTCTCAGCGCCTGGTTACACGTATTACGAAGTGATAATTGTGATAGTTTAATAAAAAGCTCCTGTTTATCGAAAATACGGGTTTTATTGATTTACCGAAACGAATATTGTATCGAAAATGTTTTGCCGGGACCCGCGCAGGACAAACCGTAAGCCGGATCGAAAAAGTCGAAATATGGAAAATGCTCGGAATATTACAATTAGGTTAGGAAGGAGTTCTCGGAAGAGTTTCGGGTTCCAAAAACGTAACAACGGTCGACGTCGGTTGGTTCCCGCTTTTATAAAATAGATTTTAAATACTCGGAAAAAGATTTTATAAATTTCATATGATTCATATAAATTCATAAATCAACATAATAATAATTAGGAAGATATGACAATTATCTATATTTTATTTTGGACATATAAAAATTGAAATACTCAATTAATACTATTTTTGAATATTCAAATAGAAATAACACTTAACAGTTAATTCACAGAATAGATATTGAACACACATAATAATTATTTAATAGCAAAAATAATTACACGATATCCCGGATATTACAATCGCTTATTGATATGGAATATAATTCTGCTTCCTAAAATATATCAATCAGTTATCTTTTCTTCCAAGTATTCTATTCTTCATAGAATTCCTTCTTCAAGCATATCTCTTCTTACGTTTGTCTTGATCTTCTTTCCTTTCAATCAACCGGCTTCCTTATCTGAAAGTTTCCTTTAAGTCCTGATATTATCTCCTGATAAATATCTCCTGAATCTTAAGTACTGATAACTTAAGTTCTGACTTCAGTATAAGTGTTGATTTCAGTTAAGTACTGATTTGTCCTGTTTAAGTAAGATCTGAAACTAAACATAAATCATATTAGGCATGACATTATTAAATATATCTAACAGTTTCAGCTGCTTATAGACTATTTTCTCAGGAGGAAAGACATAAGGATATTTCTCATGTTTCCAATCAAAGTGAATCTATGGCATTTCTCGCTGATAGGAGGAGAGGTTTTGATAATGACAGGTCTGTTAATAGACAAGGATAGTTCTCAGGAAACAACAACAGTAATGCTCAGTTCAGATCAAATCTCAATGGCAATAATAGTACTGGGAACAAGAGATCTCTTACCAAGCCTGGTTCCAACTACTATTGTACTCATTGTAAAGTACCAGGGCACAACATTAACAGATGTTTCAAGATACATGGTTTTCCAGCAAACTTCAGAGGCAACAAAGACCAAAGAATTGCTGCATTAGCACCAAACTCTGATGTCCTCATTCCATCAGCTGAGCACAAGGATGATAATCTTTTCTCAACAACTAATCAGCTTACTCCTCAAGTTAACAACATTTCTCAAGAATAATATAATCAGCTCATGGAGGTATTGAACAGACAACATATTTCAGATACTCAAGCTTCAGCATCTATTAATGATCCTCACAATTCTTCTAACTGGTAAGACTTGCTTACTTTCTTATTCTACATCAAAATGGTTACTTGATAGTGGAGCCACATATCACATCACTAATACAATAGATGATTTCTGTCAGTATTCTATTGTTTCTGATACTGACAATACAATTACTATTCCTAATGGTAATAAAGTACCAGTCACTCATATTGGAAATGTTCTATTGAATGGTAATATCTTGTTAAAAGATGTTTTACTAGTTCCCAGCTTTCAATTTAAACTCATATCTACTCATAAATTGTGTCTTGATCTTGGCTGTCAATTAATTTTCAACTCTGATTGCTGCCTTCTTCAGGACCATTCTCTGAAAGGTCCAACTCTTCTTGGTAGAATGAATAATGGCTTGTATAGTTTGGACAAAGCTGTGTTGAAGAATTCTTCTTAACCTATTCAAGCCTGTCTCAGTTCATCTTCCTCTTCTATTCCAGACACACATTTTATTCCAGACTCACATTCTGCTTCTCTCTGGCATGTGAGACTTGGACATTTACCATTTCATCAATTGTCTTTAATTGTTCCCTCGTGTGATGTAAAAATTTTTAGTTCAGAACATCTATGTCAAATTTGTCTATTAGCTAAGAAAACTAGAAACTTTTTTCCTACAAGCAGCATTAAGACTACCGCTATCTTTCAACTCTTACACATAGATGTTTTGGGACCTTATAAGGTCAAAACTGCATCTGGTTGTAATCAATTTGTTACAATTGTTGATGATTTTAGTAGATATACTTGGATTCATCTTCTCAAACACAAATCTGATGTTGCTGTTGTATTCCAAAATTTTATTTCATATGTTAAAAATCAGTTCAATACTTCTATATTTTGTGTCAGATCTGATAATGCATTAAAACTTACTGCTGGAAAAATGCAAGAACTGTATTTGAGAGAAGAAATTATTAATCAGACCACCTGTGCATACTCTCCACAACAAAATGGAGTTGTGGAAAGGAAGCATAGGCATCTTTTAGAAACAGCTAGAGCCTTGTACATTCAGTCCAAAATTCCTGATAAATACTGGGGTGAGTGTATTCTTTGTGCAACTTATCTGATTAATAGGATGCCCTTAAAAAGCATCAACTTTTTAACTCTTTTTTACAAGCTGTACAATTCTCATCCTATTCTGTCAGATCTTAAGTGTTTTGGGTGCCTGTGTTATGTTTCTACTATCAAAGTCAACAGATCTAAATTTGATAATAGGGCTTCACCAGCTGTATTTTTGGGCTATCCAGTCAATGAAAAAGGGTATAAAGTCCTTGATCTTCTGACTAACACCATCACAGTTAGTAGAGATGTCAAGTTTTATGAATCTCACTTCCTTTCCATTCCATTTGATTTCTGCATCTACCATCACTAAATACACTGATTATTTATTTCTTACTATTATCACTCAACCTAAATTTGATTCAAATCATGTTCTACCATCCAACTCTACTTTAAATACTAATTCACCAGATATTTCACAAAGTTCCACATCCAATAACAGTCATTGTTCACAGAGTTCTCAAGATTCTGTTCCCATGGTTTTTTCTTCCTCCGAGTCTATACCACTCAGGCATTTCACTAGAATTAAAACTGTTCCTTCTTACTTAAAAAATTATCAGTGTCTATTGAGCTATAAATCTGAGAAACATTGGTGCAACCTTGTATCCAAAGATATGATGCTTGAAAGTCATTCACATTTTGTGTCTAATTCTGTAGACATCATTGAACCAACTTCTTATTTAGAGGCTTCTGGGGATCCACTTTGGACTGCTGCTATACAAAAAGAAATACAGGCTTTACAAGACAATAATACTTGGACCCTAATTGATCTACCAAAAGGAAAGAAACCAATAGGATGTTAATGGGTATACAAAGTGAAGTTAAAGTCTGATGGATCTCTTAAGAGGTGTAAAGCCAGATTGGTGGCTAAGGGATTTACACAGAAATATGGCATAGATTATCAAGAAACTTTTTCCCCTGTTGTTAAGATGAGCACTGTCAGATGTTTGATAACATTAGTTGCTCATAAGAATTGGAAATTATATCAACTAAATGTCAATAATGCCTTCTTGCATGGCACATTGAAAGAATAGGTCTATATGAAGGTTCCAGAGGGGATATTCCATACTCCTAATCAAGTCTGTAAACTTAATAAATCAATCTATGGTTTAATACAGGCTTCTAGGGAGTGGCATAAAACTTTAGTTGATGAGCTGATTAACCAAGGGTTTTGTCAGTCTAAGTTGGATTATAGCCTGTTTATTTGCAAAGACAATACTGATATTACCATTGTAGCTGTGTATGTGGATGACATTCTTGTCACTGGGAGCAATCTTGCAAAGATTACAGCTCTTAAACAGCATCTGCATGCCAAATTCACCATCAAATATCTTGGTATTTTACACTATTTTCTAGGAATTGAAGTGTCTTATCTTCCTGAAGGGACTGTACTTAGTCAAACTAAGTATACAAAGGAGATTCTGCAACTTAGTGATGCTGATTTGTCTAAAAAGGCTATTACTCCTCTACCTTTGGATCTTAGATTAACAGCAGATGATGGTCCTCTCTTTGAAAATGCAGAACTCTACAGGTCTATAGTTGGAAAATTAAATTTCTTGACAAATACAAGACCTGATCTGAGCTATACAGTTCAAGTACTGAGTCAATTTTTGCAGAATCCAAGAAAATCTCATTATGATGCACTATTGCACACTTTGAGGTACTTAAATGTCACTATAGGGCAATGGATTTTGCTTAAAGCTTCCAATGCTATAACTCTCTAGACCTTCTCTGATTCAGACTAGGCCTCATGTCCTGATACTAGAAGGTCTGTCACTGGCTACATTTTGATGCTAGGCAATTCTCCTATAACATGGAAATCAAAGAAAAATCTACTGTTTCTAGGTCTTCTCCTGAGGCTGAATATAGAGCAATGGCTTTAGCTGCTTCTGAAGTAGTTTGGACAGTTAGGTTGCTGGAAGAATTAAGTGTTCAGGGTCTACAACCAGTTTAGCTCAACTGTGATAATCAATCTGCTCTCCATATTGTTAGAAATCCAGTGTTTCATGAAAGAACTAAGCATATAGAAATTGATTGTCATTTTACAAGAGATAAGGTCATGGAAGGACTTCTCCAATTGAGCTATCTTCCTACCAAGAATCAGTTAGCAGATGTCTTAACAAAAGTTGTTCCTTCACCTCAATTCAGAGATTTATTGTTCAAGTTAGGGATGGTTTCTCCTTGTTCACCGCCCAACTTGAGGGGGGTATTAGTTATATTAGTAACTAGTCAACTTAATTATTTAGTTTAGCTTTTTAGAAAAGTCAAACTTAGGGAGTTAGTTAGTTTTCCCGCCAAAAGTTAGTTAGAAGTTTCTTTGTCATTTTCCATTGTATATAAACTACAACAACTTAATGAAATGAGTAAGTTTTTCTCCTTCATCATTCTGGCATAATCTGAAATTTATTTTACTGTAATATCCCGTAATTTTTAGAATTAGATTAATAATTGAATAATAGATTAAAAAGGATTAAAATTGGATATGAATTAGGATTTAAAATTTAATTAGACTAATGGACCTAAAATTTGGATCAGATTCTAATATGGATAACTTGTAGGTTAAGTTATAGGGTTTTGTATCGTTATAAATACACCATATTCGTATTTCCTCATTTTTAATATCAAAATTCGTAGGGCTCTTCTCAGCATAAATCAGCAGTGTTGTAAAATTCGTAGAAAATTCATCGTAAGTGAGAATTCAGTGATCCTGGTCTTTTCGGAAAGCACTTTTCATTCTCTACAACTTTTGTGCTTCATGTTTTCGAAGTTAACGTCATTTAGAGGGTCAAAAAGGCTACTTTTAGATCTGATCAGGCTTTGAGGTAAGTACTTTTTGACTTACTTTTATTTTCGGAAAAGTTTTGATACTCCGATTTTCGAATTTCGTATAAGATATAAGAATTCTGTTTCAAAATGTATAAAAAATAAGATACGAGAATCATTTGAAACCCAGTCTCTACGTTTTCGAACCCGTTCATAATTTACGCTATAGTTCCGGAACTAGCCTTAGATATCCTTATTAGGCACACAGGTGTGCAACTTTAGATACCTATTAAGGGCGCGTGATTATTGAATTTTAGATGTCAACCACTGGCAAAGTGTGGTATAAAGAATAAGAATAAGAATTAGATGTCGGCTACTGGCAAAGTCTAGTCGTAGATCAAGACTGTGGTACTTATAAGATTTATCGTTTCGTTCTATTTTATTATATTTTGATCTGTTATAAAATTTGTTCTATTATAAAATCTGCTCTGTTTAGTTTTAAATTCTGAATTTTTAAATATAAAACTTTGGGTTAGATTTATTTTAGAAAATATTTCACAAAATTATTAATGTTTTGAGAAAAATCGCTTTATTAAAACACCCATTGTTTTCCGGTTAAATAGTTAGTCAATTTGTACTTGCCGCGCTGTATAGCTCATTACTTATAATTCCAGGTTTCGTCTAAGAGTTCGAGTTGGATAGCATTGGAGTTCGAGGACTTAGGATTTGAGTAGATTGACCTTTTGGGCTTCCGCTGTTACCTGCGCTGTTGTAATAGTCACCTTTGTAATAGACTTTTTGATCAAGAAATTGTATTTGATTTTAGTTTTGATTCAGAACTAATAGTCCGAAAGTGCGGGCTGTGACATTTACAGTCTTGCCCATTATATTCCTACATTTAGTTCATTCAGTTTCATTATCAAAGCTTTTATGCTTTTAAGTTAATAAGTATAGGGGAGGCCAAACGGCCCTGTATCTAGCTGAAAGATATAATTAGGACCATTTGATTATCTAGAATATAGACAGCAACTTATTGGCTAGTATGAAACTAGCTTAAGTGCATGGACAATTATTAAGCTTCTACTTCATGTTTGGCTAGTCTGAGTAACTCTAGGCAGTTTATGAAGGATTACAGTTGCACTTGCACATTGCTTTGGAGTTTGTATGTGTCCAAGATCATGGGGCTGGGCAGTAAATGTATTTAAACACATAAACAATTCTCACTCGTAGGATTACAAGGTGGGAGGCTTTTGAATTTTCTTACTACAAAGGGTATTCATTTTTTTTCGATTCTGTAGTAGCACTCAAGTCATGTTGACCTTAATTAGATATGCAGAATAAGTTGATTAATTTGCATAGATGATGTCTTGTAATTCTGCATAAATGAAATGAAGTCAAGTGCCAGATAGCTACCCGATGGATAAACAAAAATGCCACTCGACGGATGATCAACAAGGCAACCCGACGGATGATCATGTACCCGACGGATAATCAATTCAAACATCTGTTGACAGTGACAACACATTCACATGCGTCAAGTGTATGCAAAAGGAATGTGGAAGCCTATTCAACTGGGTTTTAGAGAACAAAAAAGCATTGTCATTTTCATGCTATTATGAAGATATTCAAAGATGCTGGAATAGAGTAATGAAGCAGCATAGTATTAGATATTCATCCTTAGCATTTCCCTGTAAACTTAGTTGTTCATATTAGTAAGTAGCTGTGAGCTAATCTTGCTACACAGAGTTCTCTTGATATAATATATATCTCTGGTGGATACATTCAAATCCACCAGAAAGTTTTTAAAGACTTGTGTTTTTAATTACTTGTGTTTTGATTTTACTAACTTCTTATTCCGCACTTGCAAATCAAACACTTATATATTATTAAGATAGAACATTTTATATTTTTGAAAAAGGTTCAAGAATTCCATTCAACCCCCCTTCTATAATTCTTGTTGCATTGTTAGGGACTAACAATTTATATCAGAGCAAGCTCTTGAAGTACAAAGAGTTTAAAGATCACAACAAACAGCAAGATGAACAAGAAGGATGTTGGAGTCAAGATTCCTTTTCTGGACAAAGATAATTACCATCACTGGAAGGTAAAAATGCATCTTCACTTACTTTCTCAAGATGAGGCTTATGTAGATTGCATAGAGAGAGGCCCTCATGTACCAATGAGAGCTGCAACTGGAAATGAGCCATCAGTTCCCAAGCCAAGGCATGATTGGTTAGATCCTGATATTGAACAAGTCTAGAAAGATAAGATGGCCATAAATATTCTGTTTAATGGAGTTGATGGTGACATGTTTAACAACATCATCAATTGCAAAACTGCCAAGGAAGTTTGGGATACAATACCGATTATCTGTGATGGCACTGAACAGTTCAGGGAAAATAAGATGCAGCTGTTAATTCAACAATATGAGCACTTTCATAGTGAAGATAGTGAGTTTCTCACTGACTTTTTAGTAGATTTCAAAAACTACTAAATGCTCTGAAGTTGCATAGAAGGGTCTATCAGACAAAAGACTCCAATCTTAAGTTCCTTAGATCTCTTCAAAAGGAATGGAAACCTATGACAGTCTCATTGAGAAACTCTCAAGATTACAAGGAGTTTACTTTGGAGAGACTGTATGGCATCCTGAAAACTTATGAGCTTGAAATAGAGCAAGATGAGAGGATGGAGAGAGGAAAGAAGAAAGGAGGATCCATTACACTAGTTGCTGAGTTAGAGAAAGAGAAGGAGATGAATATGGAAGTTGTTGAATCAACTTCAAAGGTCTGTGAAAACAAGGGCAAGGGGCTGGTAGCAGAAAATGAAGATTCTTTGAGCCAAGATGATATGGAGGATATTGATGAACATCTTACATTTCTTTCCAGAAGATTTTCCAAGCTCAAGTTTAAGAAGAACTTTGGAGCAGCTAAGCCAAATGGAAACATGGTGGATAATTCAAAATTCAAATGTTTCAAATGTGGCTTAGCAGGGCACTTTGCCAGTGAGTGTAGAAAGTCAGATTCCAGCAAAAAGAAGTTTGAGCATGTGGATTATAAACAGAAATTCTTTGAGTTGCTCAAATAAAAGGAAAGGGCTTTCATTACACAAGAAAATGACTGGGCAACAGATAGTCTGGATGAGGATGAGGATGTCAGCTATGTAAATCTAGCCCTAATGGCCAAGTCTGATGAAACAGAGACAAGTTCTTCAAGTAATCAGGTACTCACCACTAACCTTGCACATTTATCTAAAGCTGAGTGTAATGATGCAATAAATGACATGTCAACAGAATTATATCATTTGCGTGTTACACTTAAGTTTCTTACTAAGGAAAATGATAAAATCAAAGAAAATAATTTGTTTTTAAGTGAGAGGAATAATGTGTTAGAGTCTCAGTTCATTGAATTTGAAAAATTGAGAATTGAGTGTAAAATTGCTAAGGATGAATTAACTGAGTCCTTGAAGAAAGAAGAGGTCTTGAAGAAGCAGATTGAACTAGAACAGGAGGTGATTAAGGCATGGAAAACATATAGAGATGTTCATGCTCAAATCACCAAAGTTCAAGGTATTGAGTCCTTTTGTGATGCAGCCTGGAAGAAGAATAAGGAGAAGCTGGAATCCAATTTGGTTGAATGATTGCTAATAGATGTAGACTCGACGGATGATGAGGGTCATCCGTCGGATAACAAAAAGGGTTATCCGTCGAGTGATATAAATCCTCATCCGTCGACTGTGAGCAAACCTGTGAGTAAAGCCAAACTTGTCAAGTTAAATGAGAAATATGGATCAGTTTCCAAGAATTTTGTTCCAGAAGAATCCAGCCAAGTGAAGAAGGAGAAAAAAGCTAATGTTGGTCATATGGCTGTCAATCAATTGAGTGACAGAATGGAAAATATTGAGGTTAAAACAGAGGCTAAAAAGAAAAATAATAAAAATGGTAAAGTAGGAATTAACAAGCATAACAACTACACACCTGATAAATATGCTCCTAGAAAAATCTGTGTCAAGTATGGTGGTGTAAATCATTTGTCTATTAATTGCAAAACTGCCATGCCTACTTCCATATATGTGCCACCTCATTTTACCAACATAAATGCCATGCCTTCTATGCCTATGAATGCTATGTCTACACAGAATATGAATGCACAGTTTGCTAATATGCCATTTGCACCTACTCCTTATTATGCTGCATTTAGTATGCCACAAATGCCATTTAGCATGCCAACTGGAATAACATGTTTACTAGTAGCATGTCATTTCCTGTTAATCAAAATATGCATGATAATTCTGCTGTAATAAATGGTTTCAAAGGTCCAACTCAAATGACTAAGGATGAATCTGATATCCCCAAGTCAAATGAGATCAAACCTAAGAAACAGAAAAAGAAAGCTAACAAGGCAGGACCCAAGGAAACTTGGGTACCAAAATCAACTTGATTTGATTTTGATGTGTGCAGGGAAACAGAAAGAATCTATGGTACTTGGATAGTGGTTGTTCAAGACACATGACTGGTGATTCTACCCTGCTCACAGAGTTCAAGGAGAGAGCTGGACCAAGTATTACTTTTGGAGATGACAGCAAGGGTTATACTGTGGGATATGGCTTGATTTCAAAAGACAATGTCATCATTGAGGAGGTTGCCTTAGTGGATGGTCTCAAGCACAATTTGTTGAGTAACAGCCAGCTATGTGATAAAGGCAATTATGTAAATTTCAACTCTGAAGCCTGTGTTGTGACAAACAAAAGGAGCAACAAAGTGGTTCTCACTGTAGTGAGAAAAGGAAATATATACCTAGCTAACTTCAACTCATCAAATGCAGAATTTGTTACTTGTCTTCTAAGCAAAGCAAGTCAGGATGAAAGTTGGTTATGGCACAAGAAGCTATCCCATTTAAACTTCAAGACCATGAATGAACTTGTAAAGAAATAACTGGTTAGAGGTATTCCTCAAGTGGAGTTTTCTAAGGATGGATTGTGTGATGCCTGCCAAAAAGGAAAGCAGATCAAAACATCATTCAGAAAGAAGCTTGATTCAACAATTGAAGAACCTTTGCAACTGCTACACATGGATTTGTTTGGACCAGTCAATGTGTTGTCCATCTCAAGGAAAAGATTTTGCCTAGTAATTGTAGATGATTTCTCAAAGTTCTCTTGGACATATTTCCTAAAGTCTAAAGATGAGGCTAGTGAAATCATCATCAATAACATAAGGCAAGTCAATAATCATCCTGATTTCAAAGTTAGAAGAATCAGGAGTGACAATGGAACTGAGTTCAAGAATTCTGTGATGAGAGCATTCTGTGAAGAAAATGGGATTTTGCATGAGTTTTCAGTAGCAAGAACTCCACAACAAAATGGAGTAGTAGAAAGGAAGAACAAATCACTTATTGAAGCTGCAAGGACAATGCTTGAAGAGTCTAAGTTACGAACATATTTCTGGGCTGAAGCTGTAAATATTGCATGCTACACTCAGAATATTTCTCTGGTTTATCAAGCAAAATGCATGACTCCCTATCAATTGTTCAAGAACAAGAAGCCAACTCTAAATTTTCTTCATGTCTTTGGCTGCAAATGTTATATCTTGAGAAATCAAACTGATCAGAATGGGAAGTTTGATGCTAAAGCAGATGAAGGAATTTTTGTTAGATATGTTGTTGGTAAAGCATATAGAGTCTACAATCTAAGAACCAACATTGTTATGGAATCAATACATGTTGTGTTTGATGATAAAAAGATTGAAGGACTGCAAGATGGAGATTACCATGAGAGCTTCAATTTTGACAATGTGGAGATGGTTAGTGATGACAGTGATGATGAAAGTGATCAAAAAATAGTATCAAAGGATAATGCAGAAAAATCCACTACCAATGAAGCACAAAATTCAACATCTTTCAAGTTGCATAATACTTCATCCGTCGGGAGACAATCTGCTTTATCCGTCGGGAGACAACCAGCTTCATCCGTCGGTACTCAAAATTCACCATCCGTCGGGTCATTAAAAGAAGCTGGAGGTCAGAATAGATCACTTACAGAAAGTTCCCCTTTCTCAAATCAAAGATCCATTAACTCAGGGGGAGTTTCTAATAATCCAAACTCAATCACACATCAAAACAATAATGAGGCATCTTCATCTAGAGCTAATCTACCTCAACAAAGGAAATGTACAAAGGATCCTCCCTTTGAGCTCATCATTGGTGATGTATCTTCTAGATTTCAAACAAGGAGAGCAACTCAAGAAGAATGTCTATACAACAGCTTTCTTTCTAAGGAAGAACCAAAGAAGGTAGAAGAAGCTTTGTTGGATCCTGATTGGATTTTAGTTATGTAGGAGGAGTTAAACCAATTTGAGAGGAATAAGGTATGGAAGATGGTGCCCAAGCCTAAAGGAAAGGATCCAATAGACACCAAATGGGTATTCAGAAACAAGATGGATGAAAATGACATAGTAGTCAGGAATAAAGCTAGATTAGTTGCTAAGGGCTATTATCAACAAGAAGGAATAGATTTTGATGAAACATTTGCTCCTGTTGCAAGACTTGAAGCCATCAGAATCTTCTTAGCCTATGCAGCCCATGTCAATTTCAAAGTCTATCAAATGGATGTCAAAAGTGCCTTTCTGAATGGAGATTTGGAGGAGGAAGTCTATATCAGTCAGCCTCCTGGTTTTGAAGATCCAAATTTTCCAGAATATGTTTACTATCTTTTGAAAGCACTTTATGGACTGAAGCAAGCACCTAGAGCATGGTACAACACTTTTTAAAAGTTTCTTTTAGAGAATCACTTCACTAGAGTTACTGTAGACAAAACTCTTTTCTTTAGAAATGTTAATGGCTCTAGTATACTTGTTCAAATTTATGTAGATGACATTATTTTTGGCTCTACAGATGAAAAACTTTACAAAAAGTTTGCCAAATTGATGCAAAGTAAGTATGAAATGAGTATGATGGGAGAACTAACTTACTTTCTTGGTTTGCAAGTTAAGCAAGTTAGTGATGGAATATTCATTAGTCAAACTAAATACATTTATGATCTCTTAAAGAAGTTTGATCTAATGGATTGCACATCTGCAAAAACTCTCATGGCCACTGCAACTAAGCTTGAATTAAACACTACTGAAAAGTCTGTGGATATTTCAAGTTATAGGGGCATGGTTGGCTCACTTCTGTACTTAACAGCTAGTAGGCCAGATATAATATTTGCTACATGTTTGTGTGCTAGATTTCAAGCTGATCCTAGAGAATCTCACTTAGTAGCTATTAAGAGAATTTTCAGATATATCTCAAGGGAACACCAAAACTTGGCATTTGGTACCCTAGAGATTCTGGTTTTGATCTAACTGGTTATTCAGATGCAGATTATGCAGGTTGTAGAATTGATAGAAAAAAAGTATAACAGGAACCTGTCAATTTTTAGGAAACAAGCTTGTGTCCTGGTTCAGTAAAAAGCAAAATTCAGTTTCTACTTCTACAGCTGAATCTGAATATATTGTTGCTGGCAGTTGTTGTGCACAAATTTTGTGGATGAAAAACCAATTACAAGACTATGGTTTGCAAGTTGAAAGGATTCCCATTTTATGTGATAACACAAGTGCAATTACCATCACTGAAAATCCAGTACAACATTCAAGGACAAAGCACATAGACATCAAGTACCACTTCATAAGGGAACATGTAAAGAATGGCACTATGGAACTACATTTTGTTCCAAGTGAAAAGCAGATTGCAAATATATTTACCAAGCTACTAGATGAATCCACCTTTTCAAGGTTGGTAAGTGAGTTAGGTATGCTAAATTACTCTTGAATCTTTATAGATTGTTTGCAAGTTGTAATGCAGCCAGAAATTTAATTGATTTTTCAGTCATGGATGAAATTTTGGCTAAGTCAAAATTTATATCTCGATGGATGATCACTATCCATCGAGTTTGATCATTCGTCGGTATACTATTTGTTAATAAAATCAATTACTTTTCTGGAATATTTTATGACTCGACGGATAACTGATTTATCCTCATCCGTCGAATTGTCTTATTCTTAGCCGTTGATTCTCTGAACATTATCCATCGAGTATACTTACAGTTTGTAAGCATAACACGACGGATAATTGATAGAATTTTTACAGTTTATTTTTTTAACGGCTATTTTGGGAAATTCTTATTGGTTACTTTATTTTACTTTATTACTTTTGATAGTTATTTTTGAGATAGTATAAAAGCTTAATTCATTTCATTACTTTTCTTTTATCATTCTCAAATCATCAGCTCTAATTTCTTTCTTTCTCAAAAGCACTTACTCTCTCTCTGCAAGTTTTTACTCTCTAACAATGGCACCTGTCATCAAGATAATGTCTCAAACTGGATTTATTTATGAGAAGAACAACTTCACTGCTCTTTTGAACAAGGGGATTCAACAGTCTGGTGACTACCACAAGATGATGGATTTTGTGAAGAACTGCAAACTTAACTATGCCATGTTGGAATCACCCACCATCTACTGTGAGGTTGTTGAAGAGATGTGGACAACTGCTACATACAACTCAGCTAATAAGACTATCACTTTCACTATTAAAGGTAAGGAATTATGTATTAATAGTGACATTGTTAAAGCATGTTTCAAGATTCCTGATAATACTGCAACTTCACCATATACAGACACTGACATTATTAACATGCTTAACTCCATGAACTATGCACTCTCTACTTCTAAATTAAGTGAAATTAGGAGATTGGGTCTTAGAAAGGAATGGAGTTATCTGTGTGATGTAGTTACCAAGGTCTTTTCTGGTAAAATCAGTAATTTTAATTCTGTCAATATCTCTATGCTTAACATGTTTTACATGCTTGTTACTGATAAATTTTTCAACTTTAGTGATCTTATCATAATTGAGTTGGGGTTTAAGTTAGGAGAGTTAAATAAGAGGTGTAAAAATATTTATTATGCTAGATTTTTAATGATGATTGCTAACCACCTCTCTGAGGATATTGTGCTTGAGAACCCAACCAATAAATTAGATTGTTGGGTTCAAGAGAGAAGGATTATTGCAGATTTGAACAGGGCAAACCATCATAAAAAGGTGCCACTCTTCTATTTTTCTGTTATGGAGGCACCTCAGGTAAGTGAGGTAAGTCCAGCTGTCCCTACTCTTCCAACCTCACAAATTTCTTTGTCTTATAGTGTAGCTCTGGCAACTGTGTCAATGACCCAACAATTTCCTACCCAAGCTACCAAACCATCAAAAATTTCTAAATCCAAGTCAAAGAAAGCCCCCTCTGGTATCTCTCAAAAGATGTCAGTTGCAAAATCCACCAAACCAAAAGAGGGGAGTGTGAAGGTGGGTAAGAAAGGTGAGGGACAGGGTGAACATCAAAGAAACCCTAAGGATAAGGTTGGAGAGGTGAGTGTTTCCCAGCCTAGCCACAATGCAGTTTCACAACAAACTGCAGTGCTTAATAAGGACATAAGCTCATTGCTAGTTGCATCCTCCAAAAAAGATGTGACTATTGAACAAAGCTCTCAGCCAAGAGCACAGGCCAAAAGGGTAAGGGACACAAGCTCACCCTAAACCTATACTAGAAAGAAGAAACCAAAAACCATTGGGGATGCACAGGGTTCACACACTGTGCAAACTGGTGCTGAAGACACAGTCACTGCACCTTTTCAAAGTCAGTTTGATGTGGCTCCAATAAATGTGAAGTCACAGCCAAAATCTTTAGTTATAGAAGCACCTCAAACACCAAATTCTCCCACAAACTCTCTGGATGTGGATATGATCAACACATCAATTCTTGATTCCCCTTCTTTAACTCTTTTGGGGAAGCCAAAATCTAGTGCAAGTGAGCATCATCTTTTGGATGATTTGTTGGCTCACTTGCCAATTCTTTCAGGAACTATTGAGACATCTGTGCCAAAATTCTCATCAATCTGCACAGAGTCCACAATAGTTTCCACTCCAAACACATTCATTTCTACTCATTCGATGGATACTGCTCATCCATTGAGTAGTGACTGTATCCCGAAGGATAAGCTTAACAACAGTTATTCGTCGGATAGTCAAACTGCTAACCCAACGGATATCCCTTATTTGTCGAGTGTCTCTGCACAGCTTCAAATTTCATCAATTATCTCAAGTGCAGAAGACTTATTGGTAGTACAATCACTCCTAGGATTGAGGGAAGGGAGTGAACTGAGTGAGAGTCTGGGTTGCTCCCAGGAAAAAAGAGAGGAAAAGAGTGAAAATATGCAATCCAGTTCTTCAGGATTGGCAAAAGAGAGTGTGAGGAGTCCCACCTTAGATGGTGAAGGTGAGGGTGTGAGGGTGGTGAGCCAAGGTAAGACCTTGATGCAAGAAATGAGAGAAAATGAGAGAAAAGCAGGTACTGAAGATATAAGGGTGAATGTTATTGTAAGTTAGTTAATGAATGTCCAGGATGCAGACAGGGAGGGACTATCTCAGCAAACTCAAGTTGTTATAGATTCCACCTCCTTAGATGCTGAGACATTTACTCACCCTGTTCCAGCCTACCAACTTCTAGCTGGACAGGGCAATGACAATGTAAAAAGGATGCTAAACTTGGTGCATGTTGATTGTGTATTTTTGTAAGTTCGTTCTCAGGGAAGGACTAATATCAACACCAATTTCAAGTCTTTTATCTCTTACAGTTCAAAAGTGTGGAGAATAATTTTATGGGTGTTTTAATTATCCACTAATTTAATCTAACAAATAAATAAAAGTTATATAAGATATATGAGAGAAACAATCTAAGAATAAGGGTTCTTCAATGGCTATCATGAATGTCTAGTTTGTGTCTCTTGTTTTGTTAAAAACAATCCTTCTAATGTTTATAAAATCCCCTCCCAAGGTAGATAATAGTGCCTACAACTATCCATTGAACGCCACTCCCATGGTCATACAAAGTACAATTATAGACTATTAAAACCAAGGATTATAAGTTTCACAATTCTCATATCAATATCCTGATCTAATACTTAAATTGTGTCTATCATATCATGTACTAGAATTATAACTCCTCTCCCGATTCGTTATAATTCCTATAGATACAATCAAAGGTTCGCGACTCCCTCAATTGTGTTAAGCCCTCAATGACAGATTAACCATCACAAGAAAATCACAATACAACTAAATAAACACAACAAGCCAAAGAATACTACCCAACACTTGGATTAAGGGATTAGCTACTCATGATATATGAAGAAAACAAATATATATATATATATATATATTAAAACCACAAATCATGAGTTAAGAATTTAAATACAGAGAATACAACTTGAAGAGTTCCTTTGAAATCTGGATGAATCCCTTCGCTCCTTCTCCCAATCTCGCTCTCTAGCTGCCTCTCTCCCTTCTCTCTTTAGAATAATGGAAATCTCTATTCTCTTCTCTTCTTATTAAAACCCTAATACATCTGTTTATATATACTTGGATGGGCTTTTAAAGGCCATACAAGGTAATTAAAAGAGAATTCAAAATAAGTTGGGAAAGCTATTTGATTACAATTTTCGTCAGGTTCAGGCCCTGAACCTTAACCTCAGGTCCTGAATGATGTCCTCAGGGCCTCTTCAGAAGAGTTCAGGTCCTGAACTCCTTATTCTTCAAATCTGCTTCTCTCAGGCCCTGAACTCACAAGCTCAGGCCCTGAGGTAAGTGCATTTTCTCCACTGATTCCTTCAGGCCCTGAGCCTCCCAGCTCAGCTCCTAAACTCCTCTAAATTCTTCTTTATCATATGCTCTTCTCTTTTGCACCTTGTTCTTTCATAATTTCCTATAAACATAGAAAATTAAGACTTAGCATTCATCCAAGATAAATAACAACTAGTACTTATTATTTAGGACTAAAGCATCACAAAACAAGTTTAAAAGAAGTATAACATGACATAAAATATCTATAAATTGATCATGTATCAGTGCACACCACACAGTCCATGCAAAGAGCTAAGGATGCCATCACAGCTTTGCCTTCTACAGCTGGTGATGTTGATAATGAGACTAGTGGTTCAGAAGAATTCTTTGGAGGTGAAGGTGGAGATAGTGAAGAAGAGCCATTGGACATAGGGGGAGAAGTAGGCTCTAGTTTAAGATCAGGCATGCCATCTTGGAAATTTTCAAAGCAATGTAATGAACAGTACTTCAAGACAATCCTGATTCAACTCATAAATCAGACAAATTCTGCTCTTCAAACCACCACAAATGCCAGCACCAAAAAGCTCCTTCAAGCACATCTTGCTTCTCTGCAACTACAACAAATGCAAGGTTTTCAACATGCTCAAGATGTCAACACTATCAAAGGTGATATTGATGAGATGAAAAAGGCCATTTCTAACAAGATGGACTCTAAACTTTCAGAAGCTACAATGCTTGACATTAAGAGAAAACTCAGGAAAAATTATGATCTTGCCACAAAGATAGATGCCTTGGAAACAAGAATGACAATAATGAAAGCATCTCTTACAACAATTCATCTACACCAAGCTCAACAAACAGACTTGCTTCAGAAACTGGTGGTTGCACAAACCTCCTCCTCTACTCAGCTTGATGATAACAAAAATGGGGAGAAAGAGAGTTCTAGGAGTGAGGGGGAGAAAAAAGTGCTCAACTTTCAAGTTAGCAAAGTAATTGTGCCTACAATTACTATCTCAAAGCCACCAGCTAAGGACAATATTGATCTGATAAAGGAAGCATCAACTACTTTGAAAGCAGTTGAAAAGGAGAAGTTGAATCCAATCAAATGGGAGAAAATTGATGAGGATATTCAAAAGAAGTTTGGGCTAGCAAAGAAGCCAGAAAAGTCAGTCATTCATCACTCTCAAGTCATGCAAATCTCTGTGAATGAAATGAGCATAAACTATCTGGAAAGAGGACAGCCATCCTGCATCAAATCTCCAAAGGCTGAAGTACTTTTGAAGCCAAGGGTGAACTATCCAACATTATCACTAAAGAACCCTTTGGATACAGTGTATGAGACACCAAATCCTGATGAGAAGAAACTGTTGTCAAGATCCATTGCCTTCTACAAGGATCCAGCTGATTCAGCTTTGAAAAGAAGAATTGCTAAAGTTTTTAGGAATGGTAAAGAAATTTGTGTGGTGGCTGGACATCCTCAATTTCCTGAAGCAAAGAGAGAAGAAAAGGCAAGATTGAAGTAAGAAAAGAAGCAAGCTACTCTAGATGCTAAAAAGGTTAAACAAAAGAAAGAGCAAGCTGCTATCTTGGCCAAGCTACAAGCTGTGAAACCAACACAACAAATTCCTGCTCAGCCATCTGAAATCACTGAATCTCAAGATCCAAAGAAGCAAGTTGAACCACAACAGAAGAAATCTCACAGATACAAGGAATTGGCCAAAATAACCAAAAGGAAATTGAACTTTGTTGGTAAGGAATTGGAGAATCAGTTTCCCAAGGAATCCATTCCAACTACAACTTAAGCATCAAAACCCTCAGTGGTATTTGAAGACATTAAGGTGGTGGATCCTTACAGGAACATTCATGGTAAACCTATTATGCCTAAGGATGAACCAATATACTGGGAAAATCTACCAATTCCTGACTTCAATTTGCCAATCCTTAACAAGCCAAAGAGAACAAAGTCAAGAGCAGTCAAGAAAGTGAAGCTGTCACCTCTCAAATTCAAATCTCTAACCAAAGCTCAATCCAAAGTCAACAAGGGAGATTACATGTACTTATATGACATCAAGAAATTCTCTGATCTAAACCTCTATCTAGATGAACTGGAAGAAGTTAGAGGGATTGATGCCTACAGGAATGTACCTGAATGGTTAGTTTTCAAGTACAAGGGAGGAAAGGATATTCAATCGCCACTTCACACGATCCTTCAAGAAAGCCAATATGTGCTGATAAAGGTTTATTCATCATTCAAGAAGAACTTTGGATTCAATGTAACTGCAAGAAGACTTGTTCGAAAGAAGATCAAAGAACTGAGGAGTATTAGAGCTAAAGATGCACTCCCGAAAACTCTAACTATTCCTTACACAGAGAGTAGAGTGCATCTAAGGCCCTACTAGATGATGAAGTTCATGGATGACAAAGGAGTTAAAAGATTTTTCAGATTAGAAGACCAATTGAGCATCTCTAGCAATGAGACTCTTTTGGAAATGCAAGAAAAGCTAAATCTCTCAGAATCTAATGAACTGGAATTCCACAAACAACTCCAAAATCAGATTGAAGAAAATAACAGAAAGCTTGGAAAGAGATCCAGATCTTCAAGGAATTAGATTAATCTGCTCAGACTAGAGGAGCACCTTGAAAATGACTGTGAGCTAATCTTTGTGCATTTTGTTATTTGAAGCACTTTACAGTTTTATCTACTTACTTTTAAAGTTGTATTTTTAGGGTGTTTTGTTATCATCAAGTTTCTCTTAATTTATGACTACAATTCCAGTAGACATAAATTGAGGGAGATTGTTGTGGATATGTTGCGAACTTGATGATTTTATTAACAAAACACCTTAGTTGATTTTACTTAGTGAAAAATGTAACACTCGACGGATAAGGAATATAGTCCCGACGGATGACTCAATATAGTCCCGACGGGTGATGATTAATTATTCATCGAGTAAGTAGCTTGTGTAATAATGAGTCTGTAGCACATTTCTGCATACACCTTGTTTAGATTCTATAGTAGCACTCAAGTCATGTTGACCTTAATTAGATATGCAGAATAGGTTGATTAATTGTACATAGATGATGTCTTGTAATTCTGCATAAATGAAATGAAGTCAAGTGCCAGTAGCTACTTGACAGATAAACAACAATGCCACTCGACGGATGATCAACAAGGCAACCCGACGGATGATCATGTACCCGACGGATAATCAATTCAAACATATGTTGACAGTGATAACACAGTCACATGCGTCGAGTGTATGCAAAAGGAATGTAGAAGCCTATTCAACTGGGTTTTAGAGAATAAAAAAGCATTGACATTTCCATGCTATTATGAAGATATTCAAAGATGCTGGAATAGAGTAATGAAGTAGCATAGTATTAGACTTGATATGTTTTGTTTTATTATCATGTCTTATTACTTTGTAATCTTGGTGATATATAAACCAAGAAGTAGCAAATAGAACAACAAGAACAAGACTAAGAATATTATCTCAGAGAAACAATTGTAAGCTGCATCCTTAGCATTTCTCTGTAAACTTAGTTGTTCATATTTGTAAGAAGCTGTGAGCTAATCTTGCTACACAGAGTTCTCTTAATATAATATATATCTCTGGTGGATACATTCAAATCCACCAGAAAGTTTTAAAGACGTGTGTTTTTAATTAATTGTGTTTTGATTTTACTAACTTCTTATTCCGCTTTTTGCAAATCAAATACTTATATATTATTAAGATATAACATTTTAATTTATTCTTGAAAAATGTTCAAAAATTTCATTTAACCCTTCTGTAATTCTTGTTGCATTATTAGGGACTAACAAGGCTTTTTTTTCATGGACTATATATTATAGCTGTCCTGTTTTTAGCTAAATTAGTCTCCTCTTAATTTTTACTATCATAATAATCCCTTTTCTATTTGTGATTTGCACCCATCTTTTTCTTATCTTAATATAATCCCACAAGTTATGATAACTTGGGGATTAGAATTTTATAGATAATGAAACGAGCAAATTTTAAGTACTTTATTTCTTAAATTACCAGGAAACACCAATCTGTAGTGTTCATGGTGTCTCAATCAAATGCTATTATGTACAACCAAGATCTGATGTAGTTGCAGAAATAAAGAGTAGTGAATATAGTTAAGCACTGATCATTGTTAAGCACAATAAATAATAGAAAAAGCTTTACAATACTCTGTACTGCAGGGGGATTACTGTTACAATTTACAACCAATGCAAGAACTTCTGAAGATGAAGCACCTTTGTACATACGAATTTAATCAACAATCACAAGTTACGTAGGCATATATTTTCATTGATGTCTAGTCCTCCGAAATGCTCTTTAATCTCGGCCTCCACTTGCCACTCGTGCTGCCTCCTTGCTTGTTACGAGTACTACTACTTAACGAGTTCTCTGCAGGTCTCATCTTTAGCGCACTAGCCAACAACATTTGCTGCACAGCAGCAGAAGAAGCCGATAAAGAAGCCGAGTTCTTAGACTCCTTCATAATTTGACTCAACTGGCTTTGTGTCACCACAACTCTAATCCGCATCACCCTAGTACCTCCACTTCTCACATCACGATTGTCATTACTAGTTCTTTTTTCAGGTATTTCTAACTTTTTTCCAACAATAACATGATCACGGCACCTCGTAGCTGTTTCTAGCTTGGAAGACAGTGCTCGATTAGTTGAACTCGTTGATCTCAACGTTTGGTCATCGGGTACTGCTTTTGTAGCGGGCTTACCTTTCTTCTTCTGAAATAAACTTGTTCTCCTAGTCATCATGCAATTCCCCATTTTTATGAACAAATCAGTAATGAAACAGATAGCTAGAGAGTTATATATACTATATATTGTTTAGATCTGTAGAGGGTTGAAGTACAAATTTATCAATGTTTTATGCAGAGTATAGGGCAGAAAAAACAGGCTGGAAACCTGAGAAACATTTGCTTCAATATTGGTGCTGGGACATAGTTTTACAATAACCACAAATAATGGCAGCAACACTAAACTTATATACAGATATGATCTTATAAATAAAGTACTATAATCTTATGATAATTAGCAACTTCAATTTGGAAACTTTAGTTAATAATTAAAAATTTAAATCTGGAGTTAACTTAAATTTTGTTATCTGTAGTAGGGCAGCTCCAACACCTACTCTGTGATATCATTATAATTTTTTGCAGTAGCAAGGCAGTTGTAGCACCTAATCTGGGTCAGCTATATCTGCTTGCAACTATATTTTAATAGTCTACATGGCTCCAATTAATTTAGCATCCATTACAAATTTACAATATATTTAGCTGATACTGGATCTTCTGTAAATCATATAAAACTGGAGATTAGTCATCTCATAAGGTGTTTTGGTTATTGATACTAGTTGTTGCACCTCAGAAAAATTTACTGGAAAACGTATGTTGCAACATATGTCGATTGGACCTCGATTACAAATGATGCAGAAGCACTAAAAACTCAAGATCATTTAAAATTCATACCAGTATTTTAGCAGGGAGAGTTACAAAATACAAAGACATCTCAAGTGACTGCACCACTAATTTCTGCATGTGGATTGATTTGTTGAGCAACTGAGATGCATGTATAGTATTACTAGTGCCCCATAATTTAAGGACAGTTGAAATATATGAGGCATTTCACGCGTAAAATTGATTTTTTTTCATGATACATCTTTTTTCATCACATGGGGGGTTAGGTATTACTTAAGTCACTATATTTTGCTGATATATATTGGAGTGGTTATCATTTGTTTATTTGTCTTGTCCCAGATTTTAATTGGCCATATATAAAAGTTAAACCACAAAAAGCAAAGATTCTAAACAAGTGATTTGGGCCTCAATTGGGCTAAATTTGTTACCAAAAGAAAAAGTCTTGTTGGGCACTTATTTATTGTGGCCCATTCACTAAAGTAGTGTGGGCTAGAAAGTTTGGTTCAGTGTTTCAATAATTCATTTTTGACGAAGCAAACAACAACAATTTAATAAATAATCAAGGTAATTTGCAGATGACACTGACAGTCTTATTCCTATGGACATGGGCGCCTGAGTAGTGCTTAAGTTAATTAAGTTTTAATCTATTGTTAATCAAAGACACCTCATTTTATCATTGTATAAAAATCATTGAACTTCCTTAATCTAAACGCAAAATTTAACAAGAATTCTTTATATATATGTTAATAAGAAATCTTTATATTTTAAATATTCAATTTTTGAGGAGTCAAATGTGTTTTTCTTAGCTTAACATGGACTTCAATTTATAAAAAAGAAAAATAATAGAGATCCAAGTTTGAATACCTCAAAAACAGGCAAATGTTGCACATGATCATCCTTCACAACAAAGCGATCTCACGTGAAATTTAAATTTTTCTGCTCACCGTGTGAATATATGAAATTTGGTGGCAACGAGACTGCAATAACACAAAGTCCTCTCTAAAATTTCAACTCTATATATGCATGCAATATGCATTGTACGAAAAGTTAGAACACTACTTCTTAGTTTGTAGTCTCATTCCCTGAAATCACGCCATGACAGAAGCTGCAGGGTGTAATATTTTTCTTCTTCTGCTACTACTAGTATTTTCTCTATGTAAGTTGTTTAAGGTATAGCTTCATTTATTGATAATGAAGTTTTGCAGTATGATGTTTGGTGAAACTAGTTTCGTAATTGTCTTCGATGAGTATGTAAAAGAAATGTAATGCATGTGATGTAAATTTATGAAGTTTTTGTTAGCCAGGCTAAAATCATGTACTTGCATGACGAAATTGAAATATACATTACATTGCAAGTTTAATAGGACTAAATTACAGAATTGCAAGATGTGATATGTTGTTTTTGATGTTTGCTGCAGGTCTGCATGATATACATTGTAGTCTAGATAAGGATTCTGCAAGTTCAGATTCATTGGAAGTTAATTTAGATGCATCATCTCCGGGAGTGTCTCCTAAGGATCCTCGACCTTTTCTTCCTCTTTTAGCGCCTTCACCGCTATTGCCATTCACAAATTACAGTAGTCCGCCAGCATTATCAGGTATTTAATAACAGGTTTGCATAGGTGCATTGTTGTTTTTGATTTTCTGATTTAGCAAGGCATCCATTGTTGCAATGAAATTGACCGTATCTAGAATGCTTGTAGCGGTCTGATCACTTTTCTTTACTAGTGTCTAATTTTTGCTATTTGTTTGCACTTTGCATCACATCTGAAATTCAAATTTTCAGGAAATTGCATACATAATTGAGATAATAATAGTGAAGCTCAAGTAGAGGCGTAAAAAGTCTTTAATATAATTTGTACTTGCATTTTTTATCTTTTGTTTCTTGATTAGGTTGTAGGATTTGATAACAATTGCTTAAAATCCGTAATTTTCTCGTTTTAGGACTTTGTGAGTTGAATTTTTCTGGTGCTGGAACTATATTGAGCACAACTGCTATTGATTGTTGGGATCCGCTAGCTCCATACTTGGAAAATGTGGTCTGTTGTCCTCAGCTTCGTGCCACCGTGGAGACTCTTATAGGGCAGTCAGGTAGCTCCTCAGGGAAGCTTTCTTTGAATCAAACTCATGCCACAAGCTGCCTCTCTGATATTGAACAGATTCTCGAGAGTCAAGGTGCCAATAGGAACATTCGGAGTATGTGCTCAATGCATCCGTCCAACCTCACTAAGGCTTCTTGTCCTAATATAGATGTTAATGAGATTGAAAGAATTCTTAATTATTCTAGACTTTCCTCTGTTTGTAAGGATGTTGATCCAGTCGATGAGTGCTGCAATCAAGTTTGCCAGAATGCAATATTGGATGCTGCTGATAAAATTGCTGTAGATAATCGTGATAGAGTTAGTTTGGATGGGATTGATATTTTGCCTGCAAAGTCGAGTATAATAGATGATTGCCGAGACATTGTCATTCGTTGGCTTGCAAGTAAACTTGATCTTTCTTCTTCAGTAGTGTTTCTAAGGGGAATTTCTCAATGTTCAATCAACCGAGGTTAACCTTTAAATCGATGATTTTTTTTAGTGCAATGAATAATAGGAAAATAAGATTCTATAGTCTATACAGGAAGTATTGTATTCTTTTTTCTGAACTTACTTTTAAAATTGTTGGTTTCAGTCTGTCCTCTGGGTTTTCCTGATGTAAAAAAAGTTACAAAAGAATGTGGAATTACGAGAAGTAATCGAACAGCTTGTTGCAAGGCAATGAGAAGTTATATGTCTGAGACTCAAGAGCAGAGCTTCATAACCAATTTGCAGGCTACAAATTGTGCTCAACTGCTTGGAAAGAAACTGCAGACAGCTAATATCTCTCAAAATGTATATGCACTTTGCCGTATAAAGCTTAAGGACTTCTCCCTCCAAGGTTAGTGCTGCATGCCTGCATACTTCTCAAAGTTGCGAGACAAATGTCTAGACAATTCGTATTATGTTCTTAGTCGTGACAAAACTGATGATGTTCTTGTTGTTTGTTTATCGTGGTGGATCGTCATTACCATGTACCAGTTGGATCACAAGGTAAATTATCACTATCAGACTAAAGTCTATCATATTTGTATTTATTTAACAACAATTTCTTATGCAAATTATCACTATTAGACTCTGGTTGCCTCTTCCCAAGCCTACCATCAGACGTTAAGTATGATCAAAATACCGGAATAAGTTTCATATGTGATCTTAATGACAATGTGGAAGCCTCTTGGCCTAGTACTTCGTCCTTACCCGCGTCTTTGTGCAACAAAAGTAAGCTTCAATACAACTCACTACATAGACATTGCTGCAATTCAGAGATTTTACTTTGCACCTACAATATGTCGAGAATGATAGTTTTATGAATTAAATGTGATTGCAGCAGCTACACAAATACCAGCTATTCCTAAAGCAACATCTGCACAAAGTGGTAAGTGCTTTTTCTTTTCAATAGATGAATACGAAAGATACTCCTGTTAAGTAACCGGTCTCACTCTAAAACCTCAAGTGTTAGAGGAAGATCGAACTAAATCTTTATATTATATTCTAGTAATAACGCCAAAAAGTTCAAGATTTTCAAGTAAAAAAGCCAAGGTTTCACTATAAACATGAGCATAGGTAAATTTTGAGTAAATCTCACCTTCCTTGTATTTACTTGCGAGCGAGACATACGGGGAATAATGCATTTGATTTGAAAAGGCAATACACATCAACCGCACATTCACACACACACACAAACACAGATTGTCCCCTTTCACTTTCAGTCAGAAGCCTACATCTTTTCACATGTGCAGGTATCAGCATAAAAGGCATGAAGTACCCCTCTTTGGTGACGTTTTGTTCGTTGCTGCTCCTCAATATAATACTATCTTGATCATACGGCCAACTCATAATTCACATTTCCAAAGGGAGTACAACAGACTGACTTCAATCTTATACTGCATACAAGGAGTTGCACAAAATCTTGTTTGTGGCAAAAGCCGCAAAACTTAATGGTGGGTAATGGCTGAGGGTTGATGTACATGTACTACTAAAAGTACTACATATATTTTTCTTAATTCTCTGTGTACACATTTTTTAGTTTTTTTTTGTGTGTGAAATATGATACTTAAGTGTGTCAGGGGTAGGTAGGGGCATCTATTCTACCTGACAGTGATATTACCTCTTGATTTTCAACAGGAAGCTTCCTCTAAATGCATAATGAATGACGAGAATTATACCCTTTTCATTTTGTGAGAGCTAGGGTGTACAGACCAACCACTCAACTGCTCCGGATCGAACCGTATTTTGCGGATAATCGTGATACGCGGGTTGGTTGTGAATTCAAATTTTAAAAACCGCTCATTCGCGGTTTGGATGCGATTTTAAATTTTTGAAATCGCAAAATCGCAACCGCAACTCGCAACATATATTTATAATAAAATATATTTCCAAAAATATAGCTGATATCATATAAATTAATAAGTATACACATTTATTAACTAATTTTAGATTAATGTTAAGACTTCATTCATAATATTCACAATTATTATAAGATATATAACTAAAATAAATAGAAAATGTTATTAACATGTAATTTTATTTTTATCCGATTTTTTTTTCTTTTCTGTCACCTCCATATTTTTGTATGTTTTTAAAATTCTTGCTCCACACAGAATATTAGTTTGTATTTTATTTTTGAATGTAAATTTATCACGTAACTTAAACTTGAATTTTTTAATATTCCGAATTTATTTTTTTGCAAATTATTAATTATTTTAAAATAAGTGGTTGAACCGCAAACCGATCCGCAATAACTGCAAATTCGCAACCGCAATTAACGCGGTTAACCGCAATCACAAATGCGGTTGCGGATGATAATTTTCTAAAACCGCTCTTCGCGGTTTGGTTCGACTTTTACCCCAAAACCGATCTGATCCGAAACGCGTACACCCCTAGTCAGAGCAGTACTAAATTTATCAAAAATCTTTTCCAATTTTTTTATCAAATAACATGATAAATAATTTATTTTAATTTGTGGGTGCATATTAATATATGCTGGACCTTGTAATCTAATATATGACACATCAGCATTTGAGAAGTTTTTTGGGAAAAAAATTGTGAAAAACTTACAATTTTTCTTCTTTTTGAGTCATCATTATTAGAACTAAATAAGAAGCTCTTTCCATTTTTTCTCAATATTGTTTCATATAAATATTTTAGAGGCTCACTCTCAGCTCTTTCTATAGTTTTCTGGGGATGACAAAATAATCTAATCCAATCGATATTCAGTCTGATTCGAAACCCGGAATTTTGAATATACAGAATTCGAAATTTTAGATTTGGATTTCAACGATATCGAGCTAATATCCGATTCGAAATCAGAAATTTAATCTAAACTCGATTCAAATCCGAAACCCGATTAAAACCCGACACATAAATAATATATTATATACAATATTTTAGATGCAAGACATAATTTACATATTTTTGTTGTATTATTTGAGTAGTAATTAATTAATTTCAAGATTACGTAGCTCTTATTTAATAAATTATAACTTTTTATTTCAATCTCAAGTTTTATTAAATATAAGGAGAAGAATAAATATAAATATAGGTAGTTCATACTCATATTAAAAAGTGCATCCATAACTTGTGATATTTATTTAAAATTACTAGCTTTAGCAATCATTTTTAATCTTTTGTATTTTATTTTAAATTATTACAGAAATATTATAAAAATCAAATGGATCTTATCACCAAAGAAAAGGAAACTTCACATAAATATCCAAAAAAGTGAGAACAAAAACCAATACACTGAAATAGAACAATCTACAACTTACAATTATCAAAATGGGAGCATAAAAAAATGCATGTGGTTGTTGTTAGTTAGAAAACAGGTCAGTGTTTTGGTACGTCCCATTAACTTTGTCCTTTTTTTTAAAGTCTTTATCCAACTCCAGGTGTGCTTTTTATTTTATTTTTCGTACCTTGTATTTTAATTTAATTTCATCATGTCGAACATAGCATTTATTTCTTTTAAAACATATTACCCCCTTTTCATGGATTATATACGTTTACTATTTGCACGTATTTCGAGATTTCTATTAAGTATAGTTTTATAATATTTTTAATTTTTTTTTAATAAAAGTTTAAACATGAAATTTTTATTCAGAATTTTCTTTTTTTAAAAATATTATGGACTTATGATTTAAAAGAACATATCGAAAAGTAATGTATATAATTTAATTGAACATAGACAGTACACTGTTTAATAATATTACTGTCATTGCAACTTGCAATTTAATTTTACTGTTTCTCTATTTTTTTTCTTCATTTGATTCTTCCCATACGTTTCCTCACTATGTGATGTGACCCACACTTTCCAATTTCTATCAACTTATTTTATTTCTATAAAAACTTATCTCATATTCTCATGCTTTATTTATGCAAATTCCTACCCAAGCTTTTCTGATTGATTATGCAAATTCCTACCCAAGCTTTTCTGATTGATCTTCAAAATTTTATAAAATAATTTAATTCGTGATTTAGTAAATAATATCTTCAACCTCAACTATTGAAAATTTAAAGTTTTTTTTATCAAATGCTTTTATGTTTCGATTTCGCCAAACTGTAGCTCATAATTTTTGTAGATCTATTGTTAAATTGTTGATCACCGCTAAAATTTATTAGAATATATACTTGGCGAAAAATTGAGATATACACCAGTCCAAGATTCTATAAAAAGAATGTTTTTTTTAAAAGAATCTAGTTCTGTTTTCTTTATTGAATTTAAAAGGTTATGGTTTTTTATTAAGTCAATAATGCACTTAACTGTAGTTCTTGTCCTTCAGACACATTTCCACACCAAAGTCTGAAACTGTTGTTTAAAAAAACACATGGGTTTTTTTTGTGGCTTCCTTAAATTTCTTAAATTGTTATGAACTGCTAAGTTCATGAATGATGTCACCTGTATCACTTACCCTTTTGATTTTGGTTCTTCACAACACTTTGGTTTGCTGTAGAAGACCTGATGCTGTAAATGTTGGAGCTGTCTTGAGCTATGATACAGTCATTGGGAAGGCTGCAAAGGTAGCCATGGAAATGGCTGTTGATGATGTTAATAAAGATCCAACAATTCTCAATGGGACTCAGTTTAAGTTGATTATGGAGGACTCTAATTGTAGTGTTTTCTTGGGTTCTGTGAAAGGTAATCCACTACTTTTTCTTGTTCTTTCTCTTTTTTGTTGAACATTTTGGTTATGATTTCATGGCTAATAATTTTAGGTGTATATATGTATATGTTATATGTATTAAGTGCATAGGAACATGAGTTCGACAGATGATTGTTACAGTATACTTATCATGTTCACTTTGTTAATAAGTGCGGTAAATGCGGTAAGATATGCTGTAACAATCATCGGACCCTCGAAATATTATATGATTCTATAGCTACATATAAATTACCTGAGGCCATAATGCTATAGATTATTATTTTGTTGTTTTTAACAGCTTCTTTCATCCATCACTCTGGTTCTGCATATTCTGAGTGTAAAGTTACTGTTCATTTGCAGCAAAGAAACGTTTTTCTTGTTATTTTAAAAAATAGAAAGCAGAACTTTTTTGTTTATAGTGAGAACCAAAGACTAATACTAGAGTCTATTAATCCACTTCATATAGCAATAAAATAAAGAGGTTTATTGTCCTACATTAGACTTGTTTTACTTTATGATAACGAGAAACATATGTTATTCGAAAAATATTAAATGTGAAATCAAACAGGCGAAAGTCTACTTGCCCCTTTGCAGTTTTCAGGTCCTTTGTGACTTGTGAGTGCTCCTATGACTAAACTTTAGTACAGTGGTGGCACCAAGTCAGCTAAACATTGAACTTACTGTACTTAGTCACTATGTAAGTTGGCCGAGAAACCTTAACAAAAAGGCCTTAAACATTGTAAATGTGTAACATGTGCTAGTACTTTCTTGTAAACATAATTGAACAGTTAACAATTTATAATTTGCATTTTGTCCACGAACGAAAGCATACAAGTGATGCATGTACATTCATTCTCACCAACGGTGTAGTGTAATTGCATTTACGTTGCCAGCATTTCAGGTGATTGATAGAGAAGTAGTTGCAGTTCTTGGCCCACAGTCTTCTGCAGTAGCTCACATGATATCTCAGATTTCTACAGCACTCCAAGTTCCTCTTATCTCATTTTCTGCCACTGATCCGACTTTATCTTCCCTCCAGTTCCCTTACTTCTTACGTGCAACACAAAGTGACATGTACCAAATGGTTGCAATGGCTGATTTGATCCAATCTTACAGGTGGAAAGAAGTTATTGCTATCTATGTTGATGATGATTACGGTAGGAATTGTGTAACTGTTTTAGGTGATGAGCTTCAGAAGAGAAAAGCAAAGATTCATTACAAGCTAGCATTGCCCTCTCAATATGATCTCAATGATATCACAGATGTCCTAAATAGCTCTAAACCACTTGGTCCACGGGTTTATGTGGTTCATCTTAATCCTGACCCAATGTTTAGAATCTTTAATATAGCTGAAAAGCTTCATATGATGACTAAGGATTATGTGTGGCTAACAACAGATTGGCTTTGTACCACTTTAGGTTCCTTGTCCCCAAAAAATAGAGTCCCTCTGAAAATGCTCCAAGGTGTAGTAGGTCTTCGTCAATACACACCTGAGAAAACCATGGAAAAGGCATTTCAATCACGATGGATAAAAATGCAGGATGATGGATTGATATCCTCGGAGTTTAATTTTTATGGAATGTATGCTTATGATACAGTATGGACGGTGGCACATTCTATCAATAAATTTTTGGATGAGGGAAACAATATTACATTTGCTGTCAGTGATAAGCTAAAAGATGTGAAAGAAAGTGAGATACAGCTGGGAAAGCTTAAAACCTTTGAAAGAGGAGATAATCTGCGTAAGATACTATTAGAGACAAACTTCACTGGTTTGACAGGAAAAGTTGAGTTTAATTCCGACAGGAATTTAGTGCCCTGCAGTTACGAAATCATTAATATTGTGCAAGTGCATATCCGTAATGTCGGTTATTGGTCTAACACTACGGGTGTCTCCATATTACCTCCAGAATTTGTGAAACCTGAAAACACTAGCTTTTCCAGTTGGGATCAGAAACTTGGAAATGTTACCTGGCCTGGCGGAAAGAAAGAAAGGCCAAGAGGGTGGGTAATAGGGGATGATGAGAGGCCGTTGAAAATTGGAGTTCCTAAAAGAGCAAGTTTTGTTGACTTTGTAACTGAATTGGAAAACCACACTGTACAAGGATATTGCATAGATGTGTTTCGTGAAGTACTAAAGTTAGTCCCATATGATCTTCCTTTCAACTTTGTGCCTTATGGAGCTGGTTTGGTTAATCCCCATTATGATGATATTGTGAGATTGGTCGCAAGTGAAGTAAGACATTTAGGTTTCCTTTCATTACATTTATTTTTTATGGCTTTAGGATTGCCTACTGAAATACAAGTATAAGACTTAAGTAGTATGCCGCCGATGACTTTTCAGGGTCCACATGTATATATAGAATAAGACTTATAAATAGTATTCCGAGGACTCTACACGGTTCACGTGTACATAAAACTTATTTGCATCATCAAAATACCATTTTCTTCCTTTCACGGATTTGCTTTCCAGTATTCCATTGTAAAATGATCATAACCAACTAGACATATTTTATATACTAAAGTTGGAGTTCTGCTGTCAGGTTTATGATGCAGCAGTTGGAGATATTGCTATCGTTACAAACAGGACAAAGATTGTTGACTTTACTCAGCCATACATTTCCACCGGACTTGTAATTGTAGCTCCCATCCGAAATTCAGACTCAAGTGCATGGGTCTTTCTTAAACCTTTTACATGGGAGATGTGGGCTGTAACTGCAGCTTCCTTTGTGATAATTGCTGTTGTTATCTGGATACTCGAACATCGTGTTAATGATGATTTCCGTGGTCCTCCAAAGAGACAGATTATAACAATGTTTCTGTTAGTCCTTTTCTTCTTATTTGTGATTTTTCATCTGAATCAGTTTCCATTTGCATTTTTCGTTTCCAAATATATACTGCACCTCTATTGGAGTACTCATCCCGTGTTCAAATGATTATCTTTATGATTTTTGGAATGATGGATGCACAATAGATCCACTGCAAACTGTTTCACAATTTTTATGCTTCAGAAATCTAGGAAATCCATTGATACAAAGGTTTTTAACCAGGAACGGTTTTTTTATGCAGGTTCAGCATGTCGACGCTATTCAAGACTAACCGTAAGTGAAAAGTATCTTCATCTTTAGTTATATGATTATATAAAGTGGATAGGAAAACCAGCTAAAGCGCCATTAGCCTTTATATTTTTTTCTTGATTCTGGCAATTTAAGGAGAGTGGATGGACACAGCCTATTGCGACTAAAATTTCACTGTATTATAAATAAAGTGCCAATTGCAAATCGTGATTAATTGTAACTTGAGTTTATATATATAATTGGTCAGTCTTTTGTGGCACGTCAACAAATCTGACTGTTTTGTTTCAATTTCTAACCAAAGTTCACCTGCAGTAAAAGAATTGTGACATTATCTATCGAAAAGATAATTGATACTACTGTATTCTATAAATATAATAATAACTGATGTGTAGTTTTATTTTTTTATTTTTTGGTAAACTGATGTGTAGTTTTATTGTTTCTTTTGTGATGGCAGAGGAAGACACAGTGAGTACACTTGGAAAGATGGTAATGGTAGTCTGGCTTTTTTTGTTGATGGTGATCACTTCTAGCTATACAGCAAGCTTGACATCAATCCTAACAGTCCAACAGCTTCCGTCATCTATAACTGGGATTGACAGTTTAATTGCAAGTAATTTGCCAATTGGTTACCAAGTTGGTTCATTTGCCTATAATTACATGACAGATAGCCTTAGTATATCTCCATCAAGACTTATTCGTTTGGATACCCCGGAAGATTATGAAAGAAGACTAAGGCAGGGGCCAAGAAATGGAGGTGTTGCAGCTATAGTAGACGAGCTTCCATATGTTGAGTTATTTCTGTCAAACCAGACTGATTTTAAAGTTGTTGGTCAGTCCTTCACAAAGAGCGGATGGGGATTTGTAAGTAACTTTTTTACCAGTATATTAGTTTAAAACATGCATATTTTTTAGCTTCAGTTTATGTTATAAAATTATTCCGGACTTCTTAATTTTTTCACATCAAAGCTTCAGTCTTTTTTAATCTCGTTGTAAATTCCATAACTGCAAAGGAATTTATATCTAGCATCTTAAAAATTCCACAAAGTTTCATGGCGAGACTCAACCTAAGCTTTCTCGAACAAAACAGGTTTTCCAGAAAGACTCTCCTCTTGCAATTGACTTGTCCACCGCCATTCTGAAGCTTGCCGAGGACGGAGGACTTCAAAAACTCCACGATAAGTGGTTCTGTAAAAAAGGTTGTGCAGTGAGTAGGCTACAAGCCGCTGAACCTAATCAGCTGAATTTCAGTAGCTTCGTGGGTTTGTACATAGTATTTGGTGCTGTTACTCTCTTAGCTTTTACCATATTCTTGTTGCGGACTATTCGTCAGTATAGCCGGTACATAAAAAAACAAATGGATCCTTCTTGTCCAGTTTCAGCAAAGACCAGCTTCTATAAGGGATTAAATGACTTCTTTGACTTCATCGATGAAAAGGAAGAAGCGATCAAACGCAGATTTAGGGGTGATCAACCTCCCCCTCAAACGATAAGCAGCAGCTCATAAGGGTAAAGTCTAAAGATGACACAATTACACAGTATACTGGTCTAGGCAAAATTTTATGTGTATATATTTCACTTTATCAACTGTAGTTCCATACTTCCATTATGAAGCAGAATTATCTTATGATAACTTTCTTTAAAGGGCTGTTCAACCTACTCTTAACACTTCATAGCTCTGTACCATTGTTCACGAGTTAAGTAGAATCATACAGGAATCGATTCGAATCGGGATTAAAACTGAAGGTATGTTCGAAACTGTTAGAATACTAATATTAATATAAGATTCCGATAAAGGCTTTCCTCTAATACCTTAAGATTTAGAGGAACTGGTTCCTTAACATAATATCAGAGCTTAAAGCTCATGCTGTCTGAGAGATCAGGTTCGAAAATTTGCTAATATTCATATTTCTTTAAGTAAAAACTTTTTTTTGGGGCGGGGGAGAGTAGTTAGTATTAGTAGCTGTGACCTGTGAGTGCTAAAATTGATTGAAATGAGCTAAATCAAATTCTAGCTACAATATAATTGCAGATGATTTCAAAAAAATCTGAGCTGAATGTATCTTTACATAGTCAACTTTGGGTTCTTATGCTAGTACATTATGAAAACTGACCATTAATGGTCTAAAAACAGTTATTGATAGTGAACTTATGTGGTTGTTGTTGTTATTGAATGGGGGTGGAGCCAGACTCTTTATTACACCAATTTAAGTGATTTTTCAAGCACTGTGCTTATCATGCGCGCCCTGAGTCCTATTTTACACGACCTCCTTTCCTGTTTTGGATGTTTCAAAAAAAAAATAACTTTTATATTTAGAATATTTATTTGAGATTATCACAACCACACATTCATATAATATGTTTATATTAAAACTTATTATTTCATTTGTGTGATTTATATTAGAATCAATTTTTAATTTCTTAAAAAATATATTATTCAAGCCAAATCACATAAAATGAGACCAAAATAATTCTAAATACCTTTACTTTATGGTGGGACAATAAAGTGATAATGTTTCATCCATTTCCTGAAATTTCATGGTAATTATACATCCAACAGGCACCTCTAAATTTGGTTCAGTCATTATCACAATATGGGGTAGATTCAAAATCAATAATTCAGGTTTTCACCATAACTATGTTTCTAGTCAAGGTCTGTTTCGCTTTAGTTTAAAGTCTTGATTTTAGTATGAGCGTTCTTACTTCTTACTGTTAAATATTCGAAAGGTCAAATATTAATCTAATAACCACGTGTTACTTATCAAGAAATAAGATTCGACAAGTGGTCCAACAAGACAAACGGGAGACCATTCAGTCATTCACACATTTGTAGCCTTGTTAAGCGTCTAGGTATCTTTTAATCATCTTCCCCATTCTCCCTTTGGAGTCTTTGGACTAGTTGTCAACCCACCATTCACTCTCCTTTCACAATACTCCAACTTGTAATATTTGTTACAAGATCGGTACATGACAAATGATTGTTGAAATATATCATGTAACGGTATTATTACACTATTAAGATGATAATGTGAAATTTTAAACTTTCTCCTCAAACGTGCCTAGAACAAAAAATCTTTTTAATATTTGCATAAATAAATATATAATTATCTAAATCATCGCAAAATAAAAAAATAAGCATGATAAAATATGTTCTTTGTATAAGCAATTTTGTAGGAGTATTATCTTAGATTAAGTGAGTTTAGGACTAAAACTCACTAATTTTAAGATGATAAAAGACAAACTGCAGTGCAATAGTAGATATTTTTATAAGTTTCAAGACTTGCAAGTACGATTCTTTTCCTACTTATCAAGATTGTTCTCACTTTTTCCAACTTTTATTCAACTGAAAAGTAGAGACACCAATGCTCACACATGTATTATCTGTGGATGGTAGTACTATTTGCAACAGTTCAAGTTTCTATCTTTAGATGAGTTCAGGTAATCTCACTTCCCCCACCATTTCCACATCTATTTGTTCTTGAAATATGTTTTGCTCTGTTTACTTAATTTTATTATGAATAAAACAAGCATGTAAGTGTGATTTTGCTGATGGAAAGTGGAAACTATGACTATTTAATGTGTACTTGAGAATTTTGAGCTTGATTCTGTTTAGTACATGTTTTTAAAAAAAATGATGTATTCCATTTTGGGTGTTACTTGCTCTAGTTTAATAGTCCATGTTGAAAATGATTTACTTATTTTAGCAGTGTATTGTACTGTGGTGTTGAATTTGATATTTTAAGTTTGATCTTTGTCTTTTACTTTAGAAGTGTGAGCAATATGATTGAGTTTTGGTTTATCTTGATTTTAACTCAGGCTTATGCTGTTAGTAGTTTCATTTTCAAGCAATGCTAAACTGATCCGAAGAATCAGTTATTCGATTGGCCGTTTTCTGAAACATGGAGAGTCATGGCATTGTCAGAGCAGTAGTTTATATACTTATGTTCAGTTTGCAAGTGCCTGTGGAAGTCATGGGTCGGAATGGTTCGTCTGTAAAATTAGACGTTGTCAATATTGGAGCCCTGTTTACGGTAAATTCAGTGATTGGTAGATCAGTGAAGCCAGCAATTATGGCTGCTGTAGATGATGTCAACTCTGATTCAGGCATTCTACAAGGAAAGCAACTGAACTTGATTATGCATGATACAAATTGCAGTGGTTTTCTAGGTACCATAGAAGGTATTTTTCTTTGGAACAAACTGCAGTTATGAACTGTTTTTTAGCTGGGCTTCTGCTGGTAAATACTAGTATTAGTATTTCAAGTTATGTTAGCTGGGCTTCTGTTGCTTGCATGAACATGTTCTGCGATAAGTGTTAATTAACATGAGCTCAGCTTGTTATTTGTTTTTTTACACTGGACAGACTTTGGGAAATGTCTGGAAATATTTGGTTGCATTTTTAGAGATAGATCAATGTTTGTTCTCTCGTTATCTAAAATTGCAACATGTATATTTGACGTTCCCTAAATTTTGATCCTTGTTTTCAAAAGTTGATGCGTTTTTCCAGTATTTGTTCATATTTGAGCTTGGATTTGTCAAGGTATTATCAATTTTTACCATAGAATTCCATAACAAGGTATACATGTAATAGGAGAAGTCATATTTGCATAGTACTTTCAATGTGGAGCATTGTAGGTATTGTGTTCGAGCAGAAGTCCAAAGCTAGTGACTTCACTGGCTTGCTGCATTCTGTAATTCTGGATAACCATCATTTACTTGTTAAACAGTTCCTGATGCAGAAACAAAATTTAGATGTAATAATTTGTCAAAATTGGAAAATTTATTGGATGAGAACTTAAAGGTTGAGGGACCTTTAGTTTACTTGAGGCATTAATAATAATAACCTTTTAAAGTTTTGTTAAACATTCTACACTCACTCTCACTGAGAAAAGTGAATCGTATTTAGAGTATAGTAATTACCAATTAATCAACTATAAATCTTTTCACTAAAATAGCCTAAAATCTTGAAATCCCCTTGAAAGTCCAAACACATCATCTCTGGTAAACATTGCAGTATGTATCTTTATTTCCCATAATATGCATATAACAGAAGAGGTCTTTAGTGTGCATTCTTAATCATGCAGCTTTGCAACTGATGGTGAACGACGTGGTTGCTGCAATCGGTCCACAGTCATCGGGGATAGCTCATGTTATATCTCATGTCGTGAATGAACTTCATGTACCTCTGCTCTCGTTTGGAGCTACAGACCCCACTCTTTCTGCCTTACAATTTCCATATTTCCTCCGTACCATACCAAGCGATTATTTTCAGATGCAGGCTGTAGCTGATCTAGTTGAATTCTATAAATGGAGAGAAGTAATAGCTATCTTTGTTGATGACAACTATGGTAGGAGTGGAATTTCCGCACTGGGTGATGCACTTGCTAAGAATCGTGCCTCGATTTCTTACAAGGCTGCCTTTACTCCTGGAGCCCCTACAAGCGACATCAATGATTTGTTAGTTCGGGTAGATCTGATGGAGTCTCGGGTGTATGTTGTACATGTAAATCCCGACACAGGTCTCAGAGTATTTGATGTAGCAAAGCATCTTGGAATGATGTCAAATGGCTATGTATGGATTGCTACAGATTGGCTTTGTTCTGTTATGGATTCATCAGAAACAATGGATCCTGAGAAAATGGATCTTTTGCAGGGAGTTGTTGCACTTCGCCATTACACCCCAGATACTGATCTTAAAAAAAGCTTTTCAAATAGGTGGAAACAGATCAAAGATAAGGAATCTTTGAACTTCAACTCCTATGCACTTTATGCTTACGATTCTGTTTGGTTACTTGCCCGTGCACTTGATGTTTTTCTTAGTGAAGGTGAAAATATCTCATTTTCCTTTGACCCCAAGTTGAAGGACATGAAAGGGAGTAGTTTACATTTGTCAACACTTCGTAGATTTGATCAAGGAGATAAATTACTCAAGATACTAACTACAATGAACTTCACAGGGCGAAGTGGTCAGATTAAATATGATCTAGAGAGGAATCTGATTCATCCAGCGTATGAAATCTTAAACATAGGTGGAACAGGTTCACGCAGAATAGGTTACTGGTCAAATCATTCTGGTCTTGCAGTCACAACTCCCGAAACTTCATACATGAAGCATGCAAATGAATCTGCTAAAGATCAGCATTTATATGATGTGATATGGCCTGGTGAAACTATTAAAGTTCCTCGAGGATGGGTGTTCCCTAACAATGGGAAGCCTTTGCAAATTGCAGTGCCTTATCGGGTAACTTACAAAGAATTTGTTACAAAAGACAAAGGTCCTGTTGGGGTGAAAGGATACTGTATTGATGTCTTTGAAGCTGCAGTGGACCTATTGCCTTATCCAGTCCCTCGCACATATATACTATATGGAAATGGTCAAAGAAACCCTAGCTTCAGTAATCTTGTTTATGATGTTTCACAACATGTGAGTTTCTAACTTCAGGTTTTCAATTTTACTCCACAGAAAACACATGAGTTGAGTGGTCTTAGTCAGGTACTGTAACCAGTCTTGTAACATATGCACAATTAATAACAATCCTTGACACCAACTTCCTTGAACCATCTTCAAAAAAGGGAAAAAAAGCTAGAAATTGTATATGCATAAAACACACCGAGCCTTTTTGTAGTGATCTTAGAAATTTTTATATGCATATTGGAGCGAATGACGAAGTGCAATCCATAATCTCTGTCTCAGTAGATTGTTCGAACTATCTGTTATTCTGATGTCATTTTCATTATGCTCCTTTGCTTATGCCTTTTTATTCTTCCTTCCTGAGGTTTTGAACCTTTATATTGTTAAATTGGGGTTTGATATGATTTTTTTTCATCTTTCAGATTTTCTCATTGTGTAATTTGTTCTATTTATTATTGTGGTGCTCAACATCTAGTTGTTTCATGTGCCAGAAATTTGATGCAGCCGTGGGGGATGTTACCATAGTCACCAATCGGACAAGAATTGTGGACTTCACACAGCCTTTCATGGAATCTGGACTCGTTGTGGTTGTTCCGGTTAAAAAAGTAAAATCTTCTGCTTGGGCCTTTCTTAAACCATTTAGTTGGGCAATGTGGTGTGTCACTGGTGTTTTCTTTCTTTTGGTTGGATCTGTTGTTTGGATTCTTGAGCATCGGACAAACGAAGAATTTCGTGGTTCCCCAAGGCAACAACTTATTACGGTCTTCTGGTTAGTGGTGTCCTTATTGTCCATTTATGTTAGGCAGACACTATATGACAACTAGTTTGGTTCAGCAAAATGATTCAGTATTCATTGTTGCAGGTTTAGTTTCTCAACAATGTTTTTTGCTCACAGTAAGTACCACATACCAATTGCCAACCCGATGATCTTAATCGTAATGATATCTTAAGCTGTTGGAAATATTCATGCTTGATGTTGTTAATTTCTTCCTTGCTCGGAACCAATGCAGGAGAGAACACTGTAAGCACTTTGGGGCGTCTGGTGCTTATCTTATGGCTCTTTGTTGTTTTGATTATCAATTCGAGCTACACAGCTAGTTTGACATCAATCCTCACAGTGCAGCAATTGTCATCACAGATTGAAGGGATAGACAGTTTGGTCACAAATAATGTACCAATCGGAGTTCAAGATGGATCATTTGCATTAAATTATCTGATCGATGAGCTCCATATAGCTGTCTCGAGGATCAAAATTCTGAAAACCCAGGATGATTATATTAAGGAGCTTTCTAAAGGTTCTAAAGGTGGCGGTATATCTGCCATTGTTGATGAGCTTCCTTATATTCAGCTTTTCTTGTCCAAGGTCAATTGCGAGTTCAAGATAGTGGGACAGGAATTTACAAGAAGTGGATGGGGATTTGTAAGTACATTATCTTTACATCTTACTAGCTGAGCCTAATTAAACTTTACATACAAGATCGCGCAGATAAAGCACTAATAAGATATTTACAAACATCTAAACGAAGCATATTGGGACATAGAGCTGAACTATTATAATGTAGTGCTTGTTAAATATTATTTAAGGTGGGAGTTAACATTTGCATTGCACATTGCCTCAGGCGTTCCAGAGGGACTCTCCTCTTGCAGTTGACTTATCAACCGCAATCCTTCAACTGTCAGAAAATGGTGATCTACAAAGAATCCATGACAAATGGCTACCAAAAGATACATGCTCTGCGCAAAGCAACCAAATAGATGACAACCGGCTCTCCCTCAACAGCTTCTGGGGTTTATTCCTCATTTGTGGCATTGCCTGCTTTGTTTCTCTGACATTATTTTTCTTTAGAGTTTACTGTCAATACCGTCGATATACCCCAGAACACGATGATATATTAGAGGACCCTGAATCTGTAGGTTGTAGTAAGAGAACCTCTAGTGGTACTAGCTTCAAGGAGTTTGTCGACAAGAAAGAGGCCGAGATTAAGGATATGCTTAAGCGAAAGAGCGGCAATAGCAGGCATGGTGATAGCAACGGCAAGCAGCAAACCACCCAAGTTTCAGACGTGCAACTAAGCCCACCTTCCCCAAATTTGATTAGTACTAGACAGTGATGTTTTTTTAAATTGCATGCTCCTGCTCTATGTAATTCATTAACACATACAGTACAAGCCTTTAATAGATTTAAGAGTTATTTGCAAAATGCATCCCCGTGGTTTGACCAAAATGCATTTTTTTACCTATACTTTAGATAACTGCACTTTGCATCCCCTTACTATTTCGGCGCGACAAATTGCACCCTTTTCGTTAATTTTGTTAAAATTTTCAGGGGTATTTTAGGAAATGTAAATATTAAATTATTTTCAGATCTTTATTTAAGGTTTATAACCCTCTAAACAATACATTCTGAAAAAATTTAAAGAACGGAAGTTGTAGAGAATAAAAAGATCTTCTCGAAATAAAAAGGTTCAAAATTGAAATATTTTTTTTATAATTTTTTTTAATAAATTCAATAAGTATATATTTTATTTAATTTTGGCTTCGTAAATTTTTTGATAATTTTGAATGTTATTGTTTTGAAATTTTTTTTTCGTTCTCTATAATTATCGTTCTTTAAATTTTTTCGAAAATTATCATTTAGAGGGTCAAAAAACTTAAATAATGATCTAATTATAATTAAATATTTTAATTTTCTAAAATGCCCCTGAGAATTTTAACAAATTTAACGAAAATGGTGCAATTTGTTGCGCCGAAATAGTAAGGGGATGCAAAATGCAGTTATCTAAAGTACAGGTAAAAACATGCATTTTGGTCAAACCACGGGGATGCATTTTGCAAATAACTCTAGATTTAAACCATTATATACCAACATTTAAGTTTGTGAGAATGTAGGATGAAATTATTTGTAAAAGAATGATTAATGAAATATAATAGATTGCTCCTTCATTAAATGTATTTTTTTTTCTAACCTTATATTCCCTATGATCTTGATAACCAAAATTTTACTTGACTAACGTCCTATTGAAAATTGCTTTTGTTGATTAGCATAAAAATCATGCTGGGATCCTAAGATTTTAAATTGACGAATTACTTGATGAAGCTTAATTTAGGGAGTGGACTTGGGTTCGAGCTCTCCTTACGTTACCTAACAGTTTGTATATAAGCGGAAGCAAAGTTTTGTGATCTAGAAAAGGAACAGGCAGGTGGAAGCATTAGGTAGTAACCAAAATGCTGGTGGTCTTTCAGACCATAAGAAAATGAATATTGGCCCCACAAATACCGGTTAACTGTCCCCGTTATGCGGTTGTTAGCTTTCACTTCTTTTCATTGATTATTTCTAAAAATACCCCATAACACATTTGCAGATTTGTCTAGTTTCCAGTTTCTTCCCTTTTCTTTACTAGTACATGTATATATAATTTTAGTAGTGTAATAACAATAGGATAAATAAATGAGTCCGATTAGCAGAAGAAAAATTCGTCTAAAAACGAAGACAATTCTGTTGCGAATGATTGCATTGAAAAAATGTGTTACATCTAGTTGGAAACGAGTTATAGGTTGTTTGATGCAATTTTCTGCTCATAATAATCATCATAATAGTGACAATAATAATAATAATCATCATCATCACCTCAAAACTTATTCGTCTCCTGCTTCTTCTTCTCCTCCTCCTTCCATCAATGGGGCTATGTCACCGAGTTCTGAAGATGATGCTGATTTAGTCTCCATTAAAGTATGTATCTTGGGTGATCCCAAGATTGGCAAAACCAGCTTCTTGGTAAGTCAATTGTACTTATGTTTGTTTAGATTATTTCATGTTATGTATTTGTTTTCTTGAAAGTTAACTGAAATCTTGTATGATGTTCATTTGTTTTTGAAGACGAAATATGTAGGAAGAGAAAAAGAAGAAGGGAAAGGATTGAACCAGATGGATAAGATAATGTACGTTAGTGAAGTTCGGATTGCATTTAGTATCTGCGAAGTGCAAGGTAATGTTCCATTTCATTTTTGTGATCTGGTCTTTTGGTTTGGATACAAGTTATAAAGGTATTTCTCGGTTTGGTTGGAATGGATGTAATGAAAATTAAAACGGACTATTTCTACGATGAGAATTAGTATAATATGACATAAGATTAGGGGACATTTTTTTCTTGAACAACTTAAAATTTTAGAAAACTTGGTAACTTAATAATAAATACAATATGACATTAATCTTGATCAACAGTACAAATTTCATTTTATTCCCATCAACTTAATTTTGGATGCCCGATTTTTGATATAAAATTTATTTTAGAACTAAATGAAATTGTTAACTTGTAAGTTTAAACCTGATTACATTGTTCTGTAGGAACTGATAATTCACAGAATCACCTTCAACTTGCTTGCAAGGAATCTGTTGCAATGTTGTTCATGTTCGATCTAACTAGTCGGTGTACATTAAATAGGTTTGTTCAATACTTCAAACATATCAGCAATCTCTTCTCCATATTTGTATGATCGGAATATCCTTTTGTTATCTTCGACTTGACTGTTTTCTATTTTTTTCAGTGTCATCAACTGGTATAAAGAAGCTCGAAAATGGAACCAGGTAAAAGTTACATATATCTGTTTCTTGTCCAAGTTCTTTGTTTATGCATATTCCTACTTCTGAACCACTTGTTTTAAGCATAGATATAGATTTATCTTACAAGTAAAGTGTATCTGCAGAGCGCAATGCCAGTACTAGTCGGAACCAAATTCGATGATTTTGTCCAGTTACCACTAGATCTGCAATGGACAATCGCCAATCAAGTAATCAACACAAAAAAAGAAAATATTGTGTTATATTTCATTGTATATAATGTGTCCTGACACAATGTTGTAATCATGAATAGGCAAGAGGATATGCAAAGGCGCTGAATGCAACACTATTCTTCTCAAGTGCAAACTACAACATAAACGTGAATAAGATATTCAAGTTCATTGCTGCCAAGCTCTTCAACTTACCCTGGTCCATAAAGCGTAATTTGACCATTGGAGAGCCTATTATCGATTTCTAGTCTACACCCTCCCTCCCATAGTCCCATATGTATATTCATTTTAGGAATCATATATCGTCAACCAGTTTGTTCGGAGGCTCAACCTCATAGTCCAAGCTTGAGTTGTTCTTTTCAGTTTTTTTTTGATTTCTAGAATTATAGTGGAGCAGAGAGATAAGCACCTGGCTTCGTTTTCATATAATAAAATGACTACTTTTGAATATACTAGTGATTTAATACGATTTTATTATATATCAACTACAACAATATACCTTATATTTATGCCTTATTATTAAATAATAATATATTTGAATTATAATGAGAAGGGAAAGTAAATGATGAGAGAAGAGATATGTATAAAAAGGGAGGGAAATAATTTTTTAATTGAAATAATTGAGATATGGCATGCTTAGTGGTGCCTTAAAAATGAGGCACCTCAAATTTTAACTTAGGACAAGTTTTTAGGGCACTCTTGGACTTAAGCAAAATTATAAAATTATAGATAGAGTTTCTCATAAAACATAGACTTAAGCAAAATCAAGAGCGTGTGTAAAATGAAACAAACCAAAAGTAATTCAAAATATGTTGTGAAAAATCACTTCCTTCAAATTTTTATCCAAATTCAAATTCAAAAAAATGGTGAAGAAATAAGTCTTAGCTGAAAAAAACTTATAATGCCGTCGAACTCTATGATAAGCAGTGTGCGCGCATGTGTGTTTGTATACACATTGTTGAACTCCACCTCTCATAACCAATAGCAAAAAAGTATCAGCTCGGCTCCAAGCATATATGAGAATGTTCTAACATAATTACATTTTGAGTAGTGCATTCTTCATTTCTTTCATATCAAGCATGCTTTCTTCAGCAGACCTGCAACCTGTGAGCGCTGAATGAATATCCTTGATCTGATAAATATTGGATTTTAAAAAAAAATCTAATAATGCATTAGAATCAACTGCATTCAATGTTTGCTTGATATTTTCACAGGTATATCTGAGGAATTATACTACTCTAACAGCATTTTCGTAAGTTATGTCTGCCACTGGAGATTTATTAACCAAAAGACACGGTTAGTAGAGTTTTACTGGTGCCTTCTGTTGGGTATAATTCTAACTACACAGCAACAATTGACAGTTATATATATACTAACAAGAACAAGTCAAATAACCAACTAGCGAAACAAAACACGAAGGCAATAACAAACTATAAAGACTGTAATTGACAAAGAAAGTAAAGAATACTTATCGCTTATCGCTTTCCAAATTATGATAAGAAGAACACTATGAGTCGCCAAACCCTTCAAGAGGACTTGAATGTTCTTGAAGAGATTATTGCCCCCACTTAAGTTGTGATGGAATGCAGCAATATCGCTTCCAGGATAAAACAACAACATATCAATCTGGCCACAGAACCAGCAATGATCAACGGCGACTCGCACCTCAGTTTGCCCAAAAAAAAACCTTAGCAACTCATATATGTTTGCGAGATAGGTACCGAGACTTGTGTTATTTTTATCTCAAGTGTACTTCTCAATATATAGGCATCTCAAGTTACTCTTCTTCTATTTTACTCGATGTGGTACACCAAGTAATAAAACAGAAAAAGTAAACAAAATGGGTTTTCCTTATTATTTATATTATATCCTGATTAATTAATATTACAAAATATATTCAGAGTATGATTAAAATAATCCTTAATCAATATATTTTATATTAATAATTAAATAATCAATATAAATAATTAAACTTGTAATAGAAAAGAAAAATATAAGAGTTCCCACTAGCATTAGGCCACACAAGCATTACACTTATGCTAGTAGTTGTAAACAAAACTAACACAAGATGCTATATAAACTCAATATCTTTCTTTTACAATATCAATGTGGGACAAAATCCCTATAACCCATTTCAAACAAGCAACTTTGTCTCAATATATTCATGGATTCCACTAAGAAAATGTCTTAGATCCAAATATGAAAGTTTAAGTCCTCATGTCAAGGAACAACCTCCAAGTGTTAGCTTTCGGAAATCATATCAAGAACATATATAAAATATGCCTCAAACTTTCCATTTTCTAACAATCCCCCATAAATCCATAATTAAATTGCATACCAGATTTTATACATGACATGTTTTTCAGAGTCGGTACCCTTCCGGGTTTGAACCCTCCTCAGTCCTCTACTTCGATGGCTACCAGATACAGATGGAATGTTTCACCTTGAATTCTTTATCCGTTGGGTGTAACCACACTCCATAGACGACGACAAGTCAAAGGCTATGGTGCCAATCTACGGCTTTGAGACGTTAATGGTCATGTCTCGATCCTGTTTGTCGAATGTTTCGAGGAATAACCCTTTCCTCTAATTACGACCACACAATTACATTTGCTTAACTGGGCATCTCCAAAGATGTACTGCTATCATCTCGTCAAACGAATTGACCCCATTCAGAGTTCAAATAACTCTTGCTAACTAGCAGTTCAAGTACCTCTTAAGGTTTATTGGGGATAGACTTAGATACATAAGTATCTAAATGTATATGGTAGAGGTACTACCAATTCATCCTTATAACTTGTTATTACCACATTGAATACAATTCGAGGGATCTCCTCTCAGGTGTATTGGGTTCTCGCTGTTGATGAATTATGATGGGTTACCAGTCTCATCCCCAACCTCGAGTTAAGGACTATAGCATGCTCAAGCCCTTTAGTCAGCGAATCAGCTATATTATCCTGAGTTCCTATGAACTCTATAGCAATAATCCTATCAGAAACAAGACCCCTTATAGACTTTAGTCTAACTTGGGTGTGTCTGCTGAATCAGTTGTTCATGCTACCGATTCCTCTTTGTTTTAGCATTATACTTTACACTTCTGACTTTGTCGATAGTTGTACGGCTATCACAATGAACAAAAATGGCAGGAAGCGGCTTGCTTACTACAAGTAACATACTCATGAGTCCATGTAACCATTCAGCCTCCGTCCCCGTGGCATCAAGTACACACAACTCAGTCTCAAAAGTAAACCGAGTAATCAAAGTCTGTCTAGAAGACTTTCAGGACACAGCTCCACCCGCAAGGGTAAACACATATCCATTCACTCCATTGGAACCAGATTTCTTAGCTATCCAACTTGCATCACTGTACCCCTCGAGTACCCCTGGAAATCTCCTGTAATGCAAGCCAAGAGAAATAGTATCTAAGAACTCTATCCAGTGCCTCCCAATGAGTCTTGTTTGGACAACTTGCATATTTAGCCAACTTAGACACAGAATAAGAAATATCTGGCCTAGTCACATTAGCAAGATATTGCAAACTCCCAATAATCTGAGGATACCTTAACTGAGACACAGGAACTCCTGAACTATTCTTGACTGAGGCAACTTTTAAATCATATGGTGTACTAGCGATTCTAAAATTTGAATAACCGTACTTCTCAAGTATAAATTTCTCTATATAATGAGACTGTGACAAAGTTATTCCATCAGTTGACTAAGTCAACTTGATCCCAAGAATCACACTAGCCTCACCCATATCCTTCATCTCAAAGTGCCTCTTCAAGAAACTCGTTGTCTCGTTAATAATCTCAATATTGGTTCCAAATAATAAGATATCATCTACATACAAGCACACGATCACACAATCATTACCTCTAACCTTATAGTAGACACACTTGTCACTTTCATTAACTAAAAACTCAAAGTCTAAGACAGTTTTATCAAACTTTTTATGTCAGTCTATAGGTGCTTGTTTAAGGCCATAGATGGACTTGACTAGTCTACATAATTTCCTCTCATTACCAGAGGCAACAAATCCCTCAGGCTGATACATATAAATCTCTTCTTCAAGGTCACCATGAAGAAAAGCTGTCTTTACATCCATTTGATGGATGATAAGACCATGTACAGAAGCCAATGCAATAAGCATTCTGATTGTTGTCATTCGGGCAACTGGAGAATATATATCAAAATAATCGATGCCTTCCCTTTGCCTAAAGCCCTTAGCAACTAGCCTGGCCTTGTACTTATCTATTGAGCCATCACGGTTTAGCTTCCTCTTGAAGATCCATTTACATCCAATAGTAGAACACCCAGGAGGGAGATCCACTAACTCCCATGTTCCGTTTGAAATAATTGAGTCAATTTCACTCTTTACAGCGCCTTTCCAATGCCTTGACTCCGAATAATCCATGGCTTGACGGAAAGTTAAAGGCTCATCCTCGACATTGTAAGTGATAAAGTCACTTCCAAAGTCCTTGACTACCTTTGCACGCTTACACCTTCTAGGTTCCTCTACTTCGTTAGGAGTAGAGCTACTACCAGGATCCACCCCCACATTTATCATCTTTTCCACATGATCAGGAATAGAAGTCGATGTGTGAGTGGGATCATCCTCAGAACTATCCAAAGGTATACCGGTCTTCATTGGGAATACTTTCTCAAAGAAAGTTGCATCACGAAACTCAACTATCGTATTCGCCACAATACCATCTATGTCAGATTTTAATACTAAAAATCTCATAGCAGTTGTGGTTTCAAGATAGCCCATAAAGATACAATCAACAGTTTTCAGACCCAGTTTCTTTCTCTTCTGTTTAGGGACAAGCACCTTAGCAAGGCACCCCCACACACGAAGATAACTCAAACTTGTCCTAAGCTTTCTCCATAATTCATATGGTGTCTTATCCATATTCAGAGGGTCTCTATTCAGAATATGGCAGGCCGTATTCAGAGCCTCTCCCCACATGTACTTAGGCAACCCAGAATTAATTAGCATACTGTTAATCATGTCTTTAAAAGTTATGTTCTTTCGTTCTGCCCCCCCATTAGACTCATGTGTGTATGGTGGAGTAACCTCATGAACTATACCATTGCTTGCGCAAAATTCATTAAACAAGGTACTCGTATACTCACCACCTCTATCAGATCTCAAACGTTTAAGTACTTTGCCAGTTTGTGTTTCAACTTCATTTTTTATGCATAATGAATTTATCTAGTGCTTCATCCTTATGTTTAAGCAAATAAACATAATAATATCTACTACAATCATCTATAAAGATAATGAAATATCTACAGTGATCCTTAGTCAACACTCCACCAAATTCACATATGTCTGAGTGCACTAAATCTAACAAGTCTGAATCCCTAACAATATTATGAAAAGGTTTCCTTGTTTGTTTAGCAGTTACACACACTTGACACTTAGATTTCTTATCAATGGCGTACTTTGGAATCAACACTTAATTCATCATATTCTTTAGAGGACCAAAATTTAAATGACCAAGTCGTAAGTGCCACAAATCAGATGATTCTACACAATTAACAGAAGGTGCAACACTATCATTAATAAAACCACCAAAAACGGGTTCAACATTTATTAAAAACAAACCATCAGACAAGTAACCCTTGCCAAAGAATGCACCAGTATGAGTAATAACTACTTTATAATACTTCAAAGAAAGTTCAAAGCCATTTTTAACTAAACTTCCACTTATAATATTTCTACGAATAGAGGGAACATGATGCACTCTAGTGAGAGATAGAATCCACCCAGAAGCAAACTTCAGGTCCACGTTTCCTATTCCAAGCACTTGTGCAGCACTAGCATTCCCTATCGTCACTGTCACTCCATGACTCTGTTGATAAGATACAAACAAGCTAATACTTTCTTCCAAGGTAGTCGTTTTACAACCATTACTTTATAAAAACATTTCCTTTCTCCAAAATTTTCATAAAACTTTCCTTTATCAAAAAAATGCTTTTCGAAACAGTTCTTTTCATCAAAACTTTTCTTTCACTCATGAAATCATCTTATTTTTAAGAAAATAGTTCAGTTATCTGGATATTTCTTTACACAAAACATTTTTACTCAATTGGAGTGCATGACGCTCTGGACTGCACATGTGATAAGCCGCATACAATCCTCATACCAGACTTTACAGCCCCTCTGGACGTGAATAGGGTACCCATAAGGCTATGTATTCATCTTTTCAAATGCCAGCCCTCACCGGTCTTCATAATTTTCCAGCCCTCACTGGTCTTTAAAATGGACCGGCGTCACTCGGCCACTTACACTTCCAATTAATGGAAATTCATAAAAATAATTTGGATTAAAATCCTTCATTTTCAAAATACTTTTTATTTTAAATTTTTTATCACCCCTTTGAAATTATTAAGACTCTTTCAAGTATGAAATCATTATTAATTTCAATTCAATAAACTTTGTCATATTGTAAGAGTAGGGTATACCAAAAGAATCATCATTTAGTTAATCAAAGCTATTATTAACTTGAAAGCATTTGCAATTGAAATAAGGTCTAATATTCAGAAGGAAGGAAAGAAACATGCTATGTCAATTTCAAGACTAATTAAAAAGTGACAGTAGGTATTCAATTATAACATAGAATCACAACATAGGAGGCAAGGGTTGAAATGTTACTTGCCTTATTCGCTTCCTTTCTTGATCACAAAACCTACTTTCCCGTCACCTAGTGGGGCCTTTTCTTTCCTAACCGAGCGTTTTCACTTTCCGAATCTACACGTATAAAGACACTATTTTAGTATCCTCATAGTCAATCTTCATTCACCTTGAACGTCTAAAACTATTCTACCCATTCGCTTTATGTAAAATACCTATACGAGTATTATATATATATACTTCACGTACACATATCAATTCAAACACATATACTAGTAACACTTACCAAATAGCATACAGGCACACCAGTCTTATATAAACACAATCCAAAAATATTTTAAGGAAATATTTATCTTGATAAAACATTGTTAAGTATAGAAAATAATATTTGAATATAACGTAATTTAATTGAAGTCAATTACTATTTAAATATATCCTAGTCGATAAAATTAATCGATTAACTCTTTTTAACCGATCAATTAAATCAAATAAGAATTATTTAAATATAATTTAAAGTCGACAAAGTCAAGTCAATTTGAGTAAAGAACCCATTTTTGAAAACAATTTAATATAAACCGATAAGTTAATATAAAAGCGCGCCTCTTGTTTCCAATATTAAAATCATTATATTATATCATTTATTTTTTTATAAAAATTGGGCATCACTTCCTCTATTTTACTAGCTACCAGTCGATCTCAAGTCGACACAACAACAATCAATTCAATTTAATCGATCAACAATCTTGCAGTCACACATCAACATAATAATTATCACATTGTTTCTCCAAATCACTTATATTTATTACTAAATACTTAGTTTTGACATAACCAGGCTTTAAACATTTTAATTGATATGAAACCGAGCCAGAATTCCATAATTTAATCATTTAGAATTCTAAAATTTTACACAACAACACGTACATCATCAAACTTAATTTAATCCCTTGAAATCAAATCCGAAAAATCTCAATTTTAACAAACAATATCATTTAACTTTCACAACAATTTTAAGTAAATAATTCTGAAAACCGAATTCAACATCAACCAATTTATAATATATTTACGAAACACTTAACGATCACCCATCAATTTCATCAATATTCATCAAATATCAACATAAATTAAATCTGAAAATTCTATTAATTTGTACAAAATTCGAATATATAAACAAAACAGTTAATCCCTTTTAATAATCGATATTTCTCAATAAAACGAAGTCTAAACTTTAAGAATACAAACTGAAAATTTCTAAATCTCGCTTACGATTAACGAAACAAAAGTTTTAAATTTTAGGACTTAGTTTTTTTAACATCACCGTCCACCACCGGCTCCCCGGAGCTCATCGCCAACGGCGGCAAAGTTCCGGTGGTGCCCGTTAATCGGATTTCCAACCGAAACTTCACCGATTCACTTATACACATATACTCGTCACTTGTTTTTATCAAAAATCGAAATAAATCAGAGAATCCGAATCCTACCCGAAATGGGTTCATCACAAAATTGATCGATACATACAACCATATATATATAGGTACAGATCGTCATGTATGAGAAGTAAGGAAGTAAAAATTGAAACGAATCAAAGACTCCAAACCCGACCCGAAATGGGTGGTTCAAAATCAATAATTCATACAAGTATACATGAAACCAGGTACATATCAAGGAGAAGGAGAAGAATAAGACTCAAATCGAGCCAAGAATCGAAGAAAACAAACGAGAATGATGGTGAACCTGTAGTACCGAGAGAGAGATAGAAATAGGCGAGAGAGGCGAGAGAGAGATCGAGAGAAGCCGAGAGATTTCAAGAAGCATCGAGAGAGAGCAAATGGACCTCAGGCATGGTTTTGGGGCTTTAAAGCCCAGGGGCATTTCTGTAAATTTATAAAAAAATGATTTGTTTGATTTGTTTTTATCTATTGATTGTGAAATTTAAAAAAATGAACTTGTACTATTTAATATTGTTCTGAAATGGTTCGGAACAATTCAAATTTTATTTTTAAAATTTAGAGAATTAAATTACATTTCTCCCCATATTTTTAAAAGAATTTTTGAGCATATAAATTATTTTATATGAATTTTACAAGTTACTACTCATAAATTAAAATAATGATACCAAAATTAAATTCAACTATTATTTTTATAAAGTCTTTTGGGATATTCTAGAAATGATACAACAAATCTCATAATTTTATATGTTCCCAATTATTTTATAAAAATATTTAAAAGCTCATATTCTCATATTTTCACATAATAAAATATTTAAAATCATTTAAAAATGCATCGACCACATAATCACACACGTACAATTCATATATCACGTAATCACACATTCCACGACTAAACCTCATACTTTCACTTAATTTTCATATTAAATCTTAAATATTCTCAATTTTCCATCTTCGATATATATACACAAAAATCCAATATCTTTTATCGGTCACATCTTTACTTTATACAAGTGGCGAAATCCTCGGATATTACATCTATACCATATTATATAGTTATTCAATGTGAGATGATTACACTATTTTGTGTAATGCATACTCTTTCAGAAATTTCCATACAAATTATATAAAGTATAAATTAAAAGCCGAAGTGCCCTCTACTTTTGTTATCACGCAAAAAATCAAACACCGTCTTTGGTGAATCTGACAACAAAAAGGAAGTAGAAACACTTAGCAAACTACTAAGGTTTAATCCAGGATCATCCATCATTAAGCTAACATCGTCACCAAAATTCCAATTCAATTTAGTCCATCTTCCACCCTTTGGACCAGTAATCCCAGAAAAGAAGTTCACCATTCTCCCAACAAATTTTTCTATTCCTCCTCTCCAATCTGGGCTTGACATCACTTTAAATGAACCATATTTTATTGAAGCTACTATGAAGTTGCCTTAGTACTAGTTAGTAATTATTTACTTACATAATACAAATCATATTTACTTACATAGATTGTTGAAATCAGTAGTTGATGGAACATTGGACAATATTGCAGCAGCTAGACATTGACATTGTCTATCTAGAACTGAAACCCATCACTTTACTCCGAATTATAGACCAGAATGTGTTATGTGAGGATTTTTCTATCATGACAAGACGAAATCGACGTGTTGACAAGAAGCTAGCTGGGGACAAGTCAAGACAAAAGGAGTAAGGAGGTGTCTTGCAAGATAACAAACATGATGACAACAGCGTGAAGAGCCAGTATACTCCGTCAAGCCAAGCTCCGATTTTGAAGGAGAACCAGTGAAACAATGCAACAAGATAACCATAATTCCAAATGGGAGAGAAAAGAGGGGGAGTTGGAGAAAAACAAGGAAACAAACTAGAAGATAAGAGGAGGAAGAACACTACACAAAGAAAAACACACAAAATCATACAACTTGAGTTGGTCTGCCTCTACATCAGAGAACACAACTTATAAGATATAAGAAAAATGCATTAGCCGAGAACAAAGCCTGTCTCTATTATAATAACATTAGATCAATATGATGTATCGTGCAAATCACTTTGTAACCGTCTTCTTATGTCTAGTGAAACACATTTAGGTTGGGTAACCAATCCCACCCGCGGTTTTTTCCCATTTACGGGTTTTTCGCGTCAACAATTCTTTGTGTCCATTCTACTTATATTGCTTTTAGTTTAGTCTTACTACATATTCGATACAATCAATCATACTTAGCATTTAACCCACTAATTTTGGTAAAAACAATTGGCGCCGTCTGTGGGAAACTTGCTAAGAACTTGGTTATTACATCACGATGGCGGGTGACAACTTGGAGGAACAAGTTACTAATCAAGAAATTGAATATGAGGGAAACAAGGAGATGGCAAAAAAATGTTGAAGAGATTACAAGAGGAGATGGAAAAGATACGTTCCGAAAATGAAAAATTGAAGAAAGAATTAACTACGGCCAAATCCAGGACCAAGATAGCGACAAAAAAGATAATCCCGAGTGTAGTTATATATTTGGACATGGATGACGCAGAGGAGTACGATCAACATGAAGGGCCAACAAACAGGACATATGATATCATTGAGATAGAAGACATAGAGGACGTGCCAAATAACGATGATGACATGGGAAGGCAATGTGATGAGTAACGATATGATGATCGACAAGGAGATACTGACAGAAGAAGGTCTTTCCACAGAATTACGAGACCTCAAAACCAAATTGCGGAGGAATTCAAAAAAGAACTGAAAGAAGTAAGGGATTTAATTAAAAGCATTTCTGGCTTCCCAATACCGTTGGAGAAGGTGACTCCCACATGCTATGCAGACTCGCCTTTTCATGACAACATCGCTTTGGTTGAGATACCAAACGTTTCACGGTGCCACAAATGAGACCATACGATGGAACTAGTGATCCATTGGAACATATTGCACTATACAAACAACGAATGTTTACGGTGCCAATTACGTGTAATCTGAAGGAAGCTTGTATGTGCAAAGATTTTGGTTCCACACTGTCGGGACCAGCCTTGCAATGGTTCGTAAACCTCCCACATAGGAGCATCAAGACGTTTGCCGACTTGGTAGACACATTCAATATGCAATTTGCTAGTAGCCGAGTTTTCGAGAAAACCACCAGTGACTTATACAAAATTGTGCAACGATACAGAGAGCCATTGCGTGATTACTTGACATGATTTAACAGAGAAAAAGTTACCATCACCAACTGTGATGTCCCTACGGCTATTGAAGCATTCAGAAGGGGATTAGAATGGGAATCTCCGCTATATGAAGAGTTGACAAAATATCCTTGCAGAACAATGGATGACGTGCAAGCCAAAGCTATGGCACAAGTGAGGTTGGAAGAAGACAGGATGGAGGAAGAAGAGAAGTATTATAATCCATCAAGAAAGATTACGACACCAAGATCTAGGGAATACAAGCCATATGCAAGGCCGTTCAGGGATGAAGTATATGTTAACTCGACACATGAGTCTAATGAATGGAAAAAAGAGGAACGCAGTGACTGGAGGAAGGACCCTGACCTGCCACCAAATTATAATAGTTACAGCTTCACGATAACACCTTCAGCCATAATGAAGCAGTTCACCAAGTTGGGAGGTATAGTCAAGTGGCCAGTAAAAAGCAACAAGCCTAAGGCGAATCCAGATTCTAAGCTATGGTGTGACTATCATGGAGATTACGGACATAAACTTATGATTGTGTGGCTTTAAGAAAAGAATACAATTTTTAACTAAGAAGGGATACCTAACAGAGTTCATGACATCGAAGAAGACAGCTTATGTCAGGAGAGACGGGTCTCCCAAAAGAGACAACGTGACACCAATGAGGCAACCACCACCACCACATCATAAAGTAATTAACTTCATTACAGTGGTTCTGAAGTATGTGTATCCATGTATTCACAAGCTAAAAGGGCAGCTAGAGATATAGACATACGAGTTACTCAAGTGGGAGTCAATAATAACACTCTACCATTTTTGATGTTTGATGAGTCGGATAAGAGAAGTATTCGAGAACCACAACAAGATGGACTTGTCATCTCACTACCTGTGGGGAATTGCCTGATCAAGAGGATTCTAGTTGACAATGGGAGTGCTTCTAATATCATGATGTTGAGCACTTTGAAACAAATGGGCCTGGCAGAAAGTGATATGATTAAAAAATCGACAATATTGGTGGGATTCAGTGGAGAAACCAAATGGACGTTGAGAGAGATTACATTGCCTACTTATGCATAAGGAGTCAATATTTTGGAGAAATTCTGCATAATAGACGTTGACTCGACGTACAACATAAACATGGGAAGGCCTTGGATTCACAATTTGAAAGCCGTACCGTTGACATATCATCAAGTTCTCAAATTTTCAACACCATGAGGAGCTCAAGAGATACGAGGGGACCAAGATATGGCACGTGAATGTTACAAAACTTGTCTGAAACCTACTATCCAACATCTTGGGAATGAGACACCTGTAGCTACGGTCACCGAACCTGAACGGTTAGCTAAAGTCGATCTTAAGACTGGAGACAAGAAGGTACTAATAGGAGAAGATCTCTCCCCAACAATTGAGGCAAACTTGGTAAGTTTCCTGACCACAAGATTAGATGCATTCACGTGGGAACATGATGTCATAACGGGGATAGATCCAAGTGTCATCATACATAAGTTGAACGTTGATCCCAGTCATGCACCTATTCAATAAAAATGAAGGAAATTCGTAGCAGAAAGAAACAAAATAATTAATGATGAGGTGGAAAGGCTCATGAAGGCTGGAATGATTAAAGAAGTTGATTATCTCAAATGGCTGGAAAACGTCGTGATAGTACATAAGAAGAATGGGAAATGGAGGGTTTGTGTCGACTACATAGACCTGAATAAAGCATGTCCCAAGGACCCCTATCCACTACCTCACATTGACACCATGGTGGACTCAATGGCTGGACATGAATTGCTGCATCAAGTGGTTTTAATCAAATTCAAATGGAGCCGTCTGAATGTGAGAAGACTGTCTTCATAACGGACATGGGGATATACTGCTATTTGGCCATGCCTTTTGGATTACGAAATGTTGGGGCAACATTTCAAAGGCTTGTCAACAAAATTTTCAAGGACCAAATAGGCCAGAAAATGGAAGTCTACATTCACGACATGGTTGTCAAGTCTGTTGACGCTGAGAATCATGTTCGCGATCTTCAAGAAGTGTTTGACATATTGAGGTTATACAACATGAAGCTGAATCCCTCCAAATATAATTTTGCTGTGTCGTCAGGAAACTTTTTCGGGCATATGGTGACCAGGAGAGGAATTGAGGCAAGTCCAGAACAAATCAAAGCGATCTTTGAATTAAAAAGCCCAACAAATGTCAAGGAAGTCCAGAAGATGACAGGAAGAGTTGCAGCCTTGAATAGGTTCATTTCACGATCATCTAACAGATGTAAACTTTTTTACGATGTATTAAGGAAGAATAAAGGATTTTTATGGACGGACAAACACGAAGCTGCCTTGAATGATTTAAAAAGTTATCTCACTACGCCACCACTCCTGTCCAAGCCCCTACAAGGTGAAGACCTTGTTGTTTACCTATCTGTAACAGATCATGCGGTAAGTGGAGTGCTCGTGAAATAAAATGAGTGTGTCTAGTCACATGTCTACTATGTTATCAAAAGCTTGATAGATGCGGAGATAAGGTACACGTCTCTCGAAAAATTAGTGCTTGCATTAGCCATGACTTCCACCAAATTGAGGCATTATTTCGAATCACACAAAATACATGTCATGAAAAACTTTCATTTGAGAAATGTATTGAGCAAACCCGACTTGACGGGAAGGATGGCAAAGTGGGCAATACGTCTGAGCACCTACGACATCATGTATGATACCAGGACGACTATAAAATCACAAGCCTTAGCTTATTTTGTGGCTGATTTTACTCCAATCCGAATGACCACAACTGAGCAAGAATTCCAACAGGCCTTTTTAAGAATAGATATGGAACCATGGACGCTATATACTGATGGAGCCTCGTATGTGAATGGAACGGGATTTGGGCTGGTCCTCAAATCGCCACAGGGGGCATGTTAGGTCCCGAATTATCGTAGAAGAGGGGGGGGGGGTTGAATACGATAATCACTAAATTAAAAATTCTTTCGAATCTTTAGCGGATAAAATATTTAGTGCTCGGTTAGTGGTTTCGTATTCTTGAGGGGAATAGTGTTTGGAACGATAAAAACAAGGAACACAAGATATTCGGGGAAATATATATTCGTATATAAATCCTCGAGGGGTGTTGCTACACTCTGGTAAATAAATTAACCGGCTACAATCTAAGAACAATAAAGTTCCTAGCTTCTACAAAGATTTACAAATCAAATTCTATACAATGATCTAGCTTTTGTTTGTCTAGGATTTAATTACTGGGTAACGATTATAATGTCCCTATGAATATACAAGAATTAAATCGGGCATTATAACGTTACTCTAGTGAGAAGTTAAACGGATATACAAAAAGCTTGAGCTTCTCTGTAAATCAATGCTGCCATTTTCACTTCTCTTTTGGGAGAGAAGATGAACAAAACTTGATCCAAAAAATGAATGGCTGAATCCTTCTGCTGCAATTGTGTAGACTTTATATCCAATATAATTGTGTGGCTGAGGAGAGGCACTTCTGTGGCGACCAATTATATTGTTCTGTGGTGACCAGGAGTACTAGGAGGGTTGTGTGGCGACAGGGGGAGGGGAAAAAGATGTGGCGACTATACTACTAGCTAGTACATATAAATGTACTTGGTAAATAAAAACAAACTCCACACTTTGTGTGGCGACTAGGGAGATACCACCCCTGGTTTCCTTTTCCCTTTTCTTTTATTTCCTTTACTTTTATTTTGTTTTGTTTTCTATTTTCTTTTTCTTTTTCTTTTTCTTTTCTTTTTCTTTTTCTTTTTATTTTCTTTTGTTTTTCTTTTTTCTTTTTCTTTTGTTTTCTTTTTCCTTTTTTTGTTTTTCTTTTCTTTCCTTTTTTTTGTTTTTCTTTTCTTTTCTTTCTTTTCTTTTCTTTTCTTTTAGTTTAAATTATAACTAAATTAATTTATAAAATAAACTTAAATATAACTTATATAAATAAACTAATTTAGATTTATAAAATAAACTTATTTAAAGTTTATAAGATAAATCATTTTAAGTTTAATAAATAAATTATATTAAAGTCCACTAAATAAATTTATTTAATTTACCAATTAAACTTTTAGCTTTGCCAATCCCCTGAGCTGTTTAACTGTATATCTCGCGCACCACTTCTCGTACTTTAACAGATAAATGTTCAATCCAAGTACGTTCCTCAACTTAACAATCCTTCTATAAATAATACCCAAATTCCTTTTACGAGCTGTTGATGCCTAGTGCAACTGGTCTGGTTCACAGACGACTAACCATGGAAAGGACCTACTTTTGGTACAGATATATGTTGATGATATCATATTTTGTTCTACAAATGCCAAACTCTGTGAAAGGTTTGAAAAACTAATGCAGTGAAGATATCAAATGAGTATGATGGGAGAACTTAGCTATTTTCTGAGACTTCAAGTCAAGTAAAATGAAGAAGGTAATTTTATCTGTCAATCCAAGTACACCAGAAATTTACTGACGAAATTTGGAATGCAAGATTGTTCAACTGCATCCACTCCCATGGCCACTGCAACCAAGTTAGATAAAGATACTGGTTCATCGGTAGATATTACTAACTACAGAGGTATGATTGGCTCTTTACTCTATTTAACTGCAAGTAGACCTGATATCATGTATGCTACCTGTCTTTGTGCAAGATTTCAGGATGATCCAAGAGAACCTCACTTAATAGCTGTGAAAAGAATTCTCAAGTACCTCAAGCGTACAGTTGATCTAGGATTGTGGTATCCTAGAGAATCAGATTTTAAGCTAATAGGTTACTCAGATGCAGATTTTGCAGGATGCAAAATAGACAGGAAAAGCACAAGTGGAAGCTGCCAATTTCTTGGAGGAAGATTAGTTTCTTGGTTTAGCAAGAAACAGAAGTCAATTTTCATATCAACTGCAGAAGTAGAATATATTGCTGCAGGAAGCTGTTGTGCGCAGATTCTTTGGATGAAGAATCAATTACTGGATTATAGGTTAGAATTTTCTAAAATACCTATTTACTGTGATAATCAAAGTGCTATTTCTATGACAGGTAATCCAGTTTAACACTCAATGGTAAAGCACATCAACATTAGGTACCATTTCATAAGGGAACATGTGATGGAAGGTACAGTAGAATTGTATTTTGTTCCAACAGATCAACAACTAGCAGATATCTTCACAAAACCACTATATGAAGCTACGTTTACAAGACTGGTAAATGAACTTGGAATGGTTTCGGGTTCTTTCTCTAAATCTTCTTAGTTTTTGTTCTCATGCATCAGACTGTATGATCAGTGTTTACAGATTGTCTTATCTTCATGTAATTTGTGCTTTAATTGAAATTCATTAAATACTGATTGTTATCTGATGTGGATCTATATACTCTGATAAGTGTTTTGAATGTTCTGTGACAATTCAATCCAATGAGGATAACTATGCCAGATGCTGACCTAGTAGTCTTTAGCATACTAGAAATCCCATATTTGAATTAGTTGTTTATGTGGAAACTCATTAACACAAGAAAATTCTGATATTGAGCTTAGTCAAGTTTACTTTGTGTATCTTATTACTAAGTCACAAACTAGATTATTGCTTCTTATCTGTCAAATTCTGATGTCAGTAAATCTTAAGGATGAACTAAGTGCTGATAAGACTCACTTATCAAAAGAAAAGAAAAGAAAAGAAAAGTCAGGTACTCCTTTGAGATCTAGAGTAAATAATGTGGAAGGAAAGACCCAAGTGCATTGCTTGTATTAAGTAATATGTATTAGAAAAGCAAATAAATTTTTCTTGGTGACTTTTCACATTCTCTGATTACTGGAGAAATACTCTGATAATAGCATAAATTCTGATAAGCAGTTGTGACTCACTTACACTGAGAAGCCACTGTAAAAAGGAATTTCAAAAGATGCATAAAATGAGCACAAACAGTTGAGGTGGACTCTTACATAAATTTGTTCTATAGTAGACTTCATGATTGATGACAGCTTTTAAGCACTTTTCTTAGTTATGTCTTATTTCTAAGATGTACTAAAGTTTATCAGACTTTAATCTTTATATGATATTCTGCTGAATGCACACACTTTCGCTCCATATGAATGATGAAAATTACTGTGGTGATTAAGTTGTTTTTGACAAACAGTTAAGTGTCATTTGCATAAATTCTGAGGACAAGTTCTGATGATTAAACTCTGAAGAATCAAGTCAGTATTTGTATGAAGAATCACAGAAAAAGATATTCACTTTTTGAGTACAGAAGCCATATTCTGATGACTGTTAAAATATGATATAAGTTAAAGTTCTGAAACGGTCATATTTAATCAGAATATATTTAGGTGAGAGAAAAACAGTCATAATCTTTAAGGGTTAGTGGTAAACGTGTATGTCCCGAAAAACTGCATGTGCACGGTAATTATTGCTTATTTCCCGTTCCCATTAACTCCTGCCTTAACTTTTTACTGACCGTTCACATGTTGCTAGGTGTAAATTGTCTGCCATGCTTAAAAAAATAACTGTTATTACATGGGCTGTATAAATAAGAGAGTTAAAAGATTTTCTAATTTTTTACCTACTTTTCTTATTCTCTCATCTCTCTTATTTCTAATATTCTCTGAAGCAGTTTTTCTTACAGGCATTTTCACAAACACCTTTCAAGCAATCTATTTTCTCACTTAATTTCTTACAGAGATGGCACCAAAAGACTTGATTTTCAATGGAGCTAATTTTGTTTCTAACAAAACTCGTCTATTCTTAACAAGGCTGAAGCTCCATCGGAACTTCACTTTATTCAGGATTTCCTTGCTAATTCTGATATTGGGTATGCTTTGACCCAACCTGAAGCAATCTCTGGAACTCAAGTGCTGGAGTTTTGGAGAAGTGGCGTATATGATGATGGTGGTGCTCAGGGGTCCCCAAGCATCATCTTTACAACAGGGGATGATGAGCATGTCGTGACTTTGGCTACAGTTCGCCAAGCATTGCAACTACCTGAGAATGGCATTTATTCGACTGTTGAGGAGCCAGTTCTTCAACAAATGATGGCCAGTCTGGGGTATGAAAAGATGTTGGCAAAGCTTGGTCAATTGAAGAGACCTTACATAAGGAGGGAATGGAGTTTCTTCTTCGACTGCATTATAAAGGCTTTTACAAACAAATGTTCAAATTTCGATGCAATCCCTACACTCAGTCAACAAATCGGGTATGCTCTCATTAATCAAACTAATTTTGATTATGCAAGTGCTATTTTAGGCTTTATTGGGGATAGGATGATAGAAGATAGGAATACTGTCTATTTTTCTAGATTCTGTCAGCTTATTTATAGTTTTTGTTGTACTGATAAGCCCCAATTAGCGAGTGAATCAATTCCACCATTTAGACTAGCTAAAAGAGCTTTTAATGACTTATTATCTACTGATAATAAAAAGGCTGTGTTAAGACCCCTCCAAATTCCCTTATCTGTCAAACAAGCCTTAATAACCTATGATCCAGTTACATACACTGCACTATATCCTGATGTCCAACCATCTGAACCTCAACCATCATCACCTACCACCACTACACAAACACCAACACAATCATCTCAACCTGAATCATCAACACATACCATCAGACCTTCATCTTCTAGGCCAAAGAGGGCAAAGTCTGTTCCTCAACCTCCACAAAAGAGAAGGAAGATGATTCTCAGAGATGAATCTGATAGTGAACAGGAAGCACATGTTCATGCTTCAGAACCTGTGACAGTTGAAGCTGAGAATGTTACTTCTCAGAAAGAAACTGCAGCTCAAAGTTCTGATACTTTGAAGAGGAAAACTGTAAGCTCTGATGCTGCAACAGCAACTCCTTCATTGGCAAGGAGATTGAAGAAAATGAGGGCAAAGAGGTATAATGCTAAGCCTCCATCAGAAGACACTGAATAAGCTGAGGAAGGGGATCATGAATCTCTGATCTCAAAAGAGCCAATTATCATTGAAGCCCTTCCAGCCCAAGCCCAAGACACTGTTCCTGATACAGTGATTACTCCTACTGTTTCTCCAGTCAGAGAGACAACAGTTGAAGGTTCAAGATTAAGTCCTGAAATTGATCTCCAAAGGCTGATTATACCAACTGTTTTATTTTTGGAAGCTCCATCTACAGCAGCTCAGCAGCCTCCAACTCATTCTCCAATTTTTAAATGCTGAGATACCATCTACACCAACCACACCAACTCTGGAGATAAATTCTGATGCTCAAAATTTAGATGATGTTATTCTTGAATCTCCAGTTGGATCACACACTCTTGTGCTGTCAGAACATAATGAATCTTCCTCAAGTTCTGAAGACAGTTTTCTGTTGAGACTCCAGCTCCCATTATGGGAAAGGAAGAATTGGTCAAGAAATTTGTTGAACATGATGCTCTTGTACCTTGGGAAGAAACTCACAGGGGATTTGAGTGGACCAAGAAGTGGAATAAAATCAGATTTTATTCCAAGCACCAAAATTCTGACAGAACATGTGTCAAAAGCTGATGAGTTATTGTCAAATTCTGATTTCAAGACTCAACTCAAGGTTACAGCTATGAGTACAAGAAGTCTTCATGGTCTACATTCCATTACTCATGATAAGGTTGATACAATAAAGGAAAATGCTGATAAGCTAGATCTACAGATCAAGCTTGACAAGAATAGATATATCAGACCTACTCTTGAGAAAGTTGAAGCCATTGAGAAGATTCAAGAGAAGCAACATGCCAAAATTACTGAGGTCCTAAAAAATCAAACTTCTCAGAAAGCTCAATTGGATGAGATCCAATCTTCAGTTTAACTTCTTCTCTCTCTCTCTCTCTCTTACTTCCTGATGATGCCAAAAAGCGGGAGAAGGTAGTTAAGTCCAAATGCTCACCTACTCAAATACTGAAGAAGAAGGATGACAAAGATGATGACCAGGGAAACTATGATAAGAGCAGAGGTCAAGGAAAAGTTCAAGGAAAATCTTCTATACTGGAAAAGTCAAGCTCTGATAAGCAAAGTCTGATGTCAAGTTCTGATATCCTGATTCAGTCAGGATCTAAAGACTCTCAGAAGTTTTTACAGACTCTGAAGCTAAAGGGGAAGCAGACTACTGTTTATTACAAAGATCCTAAAATCCAGACACTTGATGAGGAGATAGCTAGAAGATTATTTCTAAAATAAAATCCAGGAATGGATTTGGAAACTCTCAAGGAGGAAGAAGCTAGATTTGCAGCTGAGAAGACAAATCTAAAGTCTAAAGCTTCTGATGCAAAGAAACCTCCAAGGCCTAAGGAAAAAGGCATTGTGATCAAGGAAAAGTCAAATTATGAGGCTTCAAAGTCCAAGACTAGATCACAAACTGAGATTGATCTTAAGTCAAAGGGAAAAGAAAAGGTTGGTAAACCCTTTAAAGATTCATAAAATGATAAGTTCTACTGTTCCAGTCTATCAAGCTACAATGCATGATGATGATTTGATAGAAGATGAAACTGTTCAAACTCTAAAGAGAAGAAAGATAATTGAAGAATCTAAAACAACCTCTGACATTACTCAAGTTGTTCATAATGAAGAACAACAAGCTACAGAAGAAACAACAAATTCTGATCAAGCTATCAAGACATCAACTACTGACAATGCTCAAGTTGATTTGAAAAAGATGATAATTGATGTAAAATGAAGCTGTTATGGAAGAAAGCTACTCCAGTTGAACCAAAATTCAATCTTATGATTAATCAACTCGCAACATTTGGGTTGAGAGCCAAGCAACCAAGAGATAGAGCTGTATTAGGTTCTGATGAAGAAAAGATACAAACAGGAGTAGAAGTTACTCTAAGAGATCCTTTTATGTTGACAGACAAACCATATGAACAAATCAAACAAAAGCACCTTGACAAAGTGCTGTCTGCTCAAATTGTGATATATGATCATGATAAAGAAAATCTAAAAGAGAAATTGATCTTATTTCTCAATGATGGAAGAACTTATAGACTAGCTGATACTGATGTGCTAAAGAAGTCTGTCAGGGAGCTTCAACATATTCACTATCTTCTGGAAGTAAAATCTGATATTAAAAGAAGATGGTCAGAATACATTTTGAAGGCTATAAGAGATCTTCTTAGAATCTCTGGTACAAAGGCTTCTCAGTATATTCCAATAATTACTGAAGATGATGGAAGAGAAATTCCTATGCTTGAGAACTCGGCTAAGGTGGAAGTTATTCTGAAAGGAAGATGCTTATGTTATAATGAAGACTCTTCACATCCCAGAGTTATCAGACTTGGTGATGGACTTGAAAGAACATCAATTCAAGCTCTCAGAATAGCCATTTATCAAATTGGTGACAGTAAAGATGAAGAACTGATGCAAGTCAAAGCGCAGTTAGTTGAAGTTCTGAAAAAAGCTGAAGATAAGCTGGTAAAAGATTTTGTTAAGTATTATTATGGATTCAGATTGATCCAGTGATGTTGGTAAAGCTGCATGTTCTGTAAGTTATAGTTAATAGTCTTATTAAACTCTTATTGCATTTGAACTTAAATGTTTTGACATCATCAAATCTATTAACTTGTATATTTTTACATAATTTACAAGTTGGGGGAGATTGTTAGATATATTTGAGATGTCATGTCTAATATATTTAATGTTTAGTTTTCAGATCTTAACAAACAGGAAATATCAGGACTTACTGGGATCAGTACTTACTGGAAGTCAGAAGATAGATATCAGAACTTAAGGTCATATCAGAACTTAAGTACGGGAGGACTTACATTTAAGGAAGGAAGCTGATTTACAGGATATAAGATCAAGACTAAAACAAAAGAAGATATGCATGGAAAGAGTTAGAAGATAAAAAGACTTGTATTAGATATCTGATTGATATATTTTAGGAGACATAATTATATTCCATATCAATTAGAAGTTATCTTATAACTGTGTACTATATAATCACATACATAGGTCATAGGTTTACACTATATGTGTTATCATTATCGAGAAGATCATACATTGTAACCTAGCATCTCTTAGTGATATTTGTTCATCACTGAGAGAGAACAATTCCATTGTAACAGAGTTTATTATATTGAATATATATGTTTACTGTTATTTGTGTTCGAAATTGATTTGATTGTATTAAACACTGTATTCAACCCCATTCTACAGTGTTGTATGACCTAACAGATGTTATACAACAAATGAAGAAGAGGGAAATATACATATACGTAAAATCTCAACTTACATGGAAAGAATAACCAGCAGCATTGTCAAGAACATCTTCGAGCTCTTTGGCAGAAGCTATTCCATTGATTGAGAAAGTACCATGTCATCGAGCAAGTGGGAAAAGTGCTAGGATTGGCGTGGACAACATACCTCTGAGTCAAGAGTGGCATGGGGATGTCGGAACTAATGGTAGTCATAAAAGGATTGACTCGAACTTTCTTAGTCAGAGGGCTAATAGGAGGACTTAACAAAGGACTTGACAACATGGGGGCCTTAGAAGATCCAGTTTCAGTGGATTTCTCCTCACGAGATCTCTTATTGAATAGATCCTTACCAGAAATAAAAAGAGGCTTAATGATTGAGGGCTTAAATTCTACAATTAAAAAACAAGGCTCAATCTAGGATAACAGAAAAATCCAAATAGACAAAGCCAAAAAAAGGTATATCATGAAGGAAAGAATGCGACATATACCTCTGGCGTACATGCATCCTGTACTCATTCCTACATCTTAATCACTTTTGGGGCTGTTCAGAGTCTCAGAAGACAAGCTTTGAATCGACTGAGATGGCTTAACGGCAACAGAAACAACCAACTTACCCTAGTCCTATGTGCAACAGTCTTAGATCCAGTTCTTTTTGAGGCACCAGCTTCACTCTTCACTTGGGATCTCTTCATGTTAGCAACAAACTCATCCACGTTAACCATACCAGCATTTCGTATAGGACGACCAAGACAATTGGGCCATAGTCTCTCAGAAACTGGCAGAGCCCGGATCTTATCCACAGTAGTTTTTGTCACGACATCACTATCGTCAAACTCAAAATCACAATCTACAAGAATAAATGATGCATGCATAGTAATCTACAACAAATTAATTTTACGAATGGCACATCAAATTACAACACAGTGAAGGGATGAAAGTGTGACAATATAGAGATATGCTAGATAAAAAGTATATCATGAATTAGATAACAAGCAACAAAAGGAAAAGAAAGGAATATTTAAAAGAAGACGTCAAGAATCATACCCGTGTTATTCCAGTGCTCTAGCAGATAACCAACATATTCACCCAAAGTCTTCTTTTCAACAAAAATATAATCTTTCTTCCAAATTCTATCATTGATAATATCATTGTTGAGAATCAGGGGGTCCTCAGTATCCTAGTTTGTAAAACTAATTCTGCAATTATTGAACTTCTTAAGACTGTAGGAGTGCTTCACAATTTCAACATCAATGTTCAACTCATGTTTATCCTCAATAGCATCGAGGCAGGACAAAACCCTCCATGCAAATGGCATCAGTTGCCCAGGGGAAACATTCAAGGTACTCAATACATCATCAATAAACTTGGAAAAATGAAAAGTAAGCCCAATATCAAACGGGTAATAGTAGAAACATACCCAACCTTTCTTGTATGAATCAGCCCGAATAGTTGAATCAGGAACGATGACAGTATGGAAAAGCAACTTCATCTCTTCAAATCGATCTGATTTAATAAGGCTGGGCTGACTGTCACGAGCGTCATGGAGATTAGTCATGACCCAATCAGGGTTTTCAGTCGACATTTTGGGGGATTTATTGTGACTCTCAGAACTACAGGTAGACTTTTTGGCAATTGTTTGGAAGAATAAAGAAGTTTTATTTTCTGATAAGAATGGAAGAAGACTCAGAGAGGCGTGGTAAATGAAGACACCAAGGGATACTGAGGAGTGTATATAGGGGAGTGGTAGAGTTTTGATAAGTATGAAAGAGGATTTCTTGGTAAATGAAAAGCCAATGCATGCATATCAACATGGCTGATTACGCGACTACTAGGGGAGATGGGGAGTTCATTCACGCAAATCCAGTTATATTAATAGACTTTTGATTTAAATATCAAATTAGAGATTTTATGAATTAAGTTTCTTAATTTATAAAATCTGGGGCTATTGTTATGTGATGATTTTTCTGTCATGACAAGTCGGGATCGACGTGTTGACAAAAAGCTAGCTGAGGATAAATCAAGACAGGAGGATTAAGGAGGTGTCTTGCACAACAAAAAATACGATGACAACAACTAGAAGAGACAGTAGACTCCGTCAAACCAAGCTCCGGTTTTGGAGGAGAACTAGTCAAGAAATTTAGCAAGATGATAACCATAATTCGAAATTGGAAAAGAAAAAAGGTGGAGTTGGAGAAAAACAAGGAAACAAACTAGAAGATAAGAGGAGGAAGAACACCACACAAAGAAAAACACACAAAATAACACAACTCGAGCTGGTCTTCTTCTACATCAGAGAACACAGCTTGCAAGATACAAGAAAAACACATTAGACGAGAACAAAGCCTATCTCCATTGTAATATGTTAGGACGCAAATACACGCTAATATTCACGCAAGTATAAGTGATCGAACGTAATATAGAATTAATTCTAGTTTGTTCCCATAGAGACTGGTTTAGGTTAATTTTAATCAATGTACTTATGCAACAATGTTATGGTTATTATTCAATGCTAAGATGATCACAATTTGAGATTATTTATAAATACGATTAACTAAGAGATTAAACTAAAGAATATTAACTAAGAGATTAAAAAGGGATTGATTACTATATGACACAAATATGAGATTCTAACTTCATTACTACTTCATTCAATAGCCTTTTTGTTCTTAACCTTAGCATGTAATTGTGATGACACTAATCAGATAACACGAAATTAGTAAACGCCAACTTTCGTTGCACGAATACCATACTACCAGGCATCCACAAAAGAGATAGAAGCTGAATAGACACTAATTATATTGAGATCCTATATGTCTATAGAATTTGACAACATAATAGTTTAATGCCCAAGTTATCTATCATGATTACATAGGGCAAGTAAGATGGTTAAAATTACCTACGAATCATGCATATCATATACATGAACCTATGCTAGCATGGAAAGTTCTAAACCCCTAAATTCACTTTTGCTTCAATAAAGATTAACACGCTATCTTATAAGTTCGCGATGCTCATAAGACGAATAAACACAACCAATACTAGGATATCATACAATCACCACACACTAAGGTATCAAAATAAATTAACTAACAAATCCATAAGTAAATCCTTTAGAATCCCACGATAATGATTAGCCCATAATCGGACTCGTCATCAACGTGGGTTCCTATGAAAGTATGGTATAATTAACGTAGTCTTTATACTGGATAAATAATAAACCAATGTTAAACAAGAGTATAGGTTCAACAAATAAGAAAACTAGCATCCAAGATTACAACTTAAACAAAGAATCACATGAATAAACTAGATCCTCTTCGCCTTGGTTGAATTGTGCTATACGGTCTTCTTACGTCTTCTCCTTAAGCTCTGGTACGTCTTGTTATGAAAAACGATCTTAAGTTATCATTATATAGCAGCCCAGATCAGTAGAGAAGTCCAAAAATTAATCTTCTATTCAAAACATAATTCTTGAAACCGGACCTGGCGCGGCCGCGTGCGGGCGCGTTGACATTCTGTTCACTCGGCGCGGGCGCCCGCTACTACAGCGCGGGCGCGCTAACCTTTTGGAAAAAGTTCTTCTGATTACTTTTCTGGCTGGCTTGAGATGGCGATCCACGAGCTTACTTCCTAAACACATTCCTAGCACCAATTTAGCACCAAAATAATGCTAAATCTCCTGAGTCTTTCAACTATGCCTGAAATGAAAAAACACTACAAAAACACATCAAAAACACAAGTAACTCGAGTACAAAATACCAATTCAAGCCTTTATAGAGCATTCTAAATGGACATAAATATCACTTAACATAATATCATTAGATCAATATGATGTATCGTGCAAATCACTTTGTAACCGTCCACTTATGTCTAGCGAAACACATTTAGGTTGGGTAACCAATCCCACCTGCGGTTTTTTCCCATTTACGGGTTTTCCGCGTCAACAATTCTTCGTGTCCATTCTACTTATATTGCTTTTAGTTTAGTCCTACTACGTCTTCGATACAATCAATCATACATAGCATTTAACCCACTAATTTTGGTAAAAATATAATGTATTAGATGTTTGTACGTGTTGCTAACATCATTGTAGTCGACGTATATATGCTTAATCCAAGTAATCTAGAAAATTTATCATAAAATTAAGATGACTATATTAGATGTTAAAAAAATATTACTAAGTACTAATTAATATAACCTTTATTAATAATTGAAAGCACATTAGTGATACTTTGGTTTCACTTATTTTTTTGGTCCCACCTATCACCTTTTATGATTCATGTTAAAACTCTAACTGTATTATTTTTATCTTTTTTATTCCTATATGATTTATAATTCTATATATATTATTTTTACCCATTTTTTGTGTTAGATATATTTGATAATGTCATGGTTAATATGATTTATGTTTAGTTTTCAGATCTTACTTAAACAGGATAAATCAGTACTTACTGGAAGTCAGGACTTAAGGATATCAGTACTTATATTATCAGGAGATAATCATCAGAAGATGGATATCAGAACTTAAGTACTGAAGGACGTTCTGATAAGGACAACAGCTGATTAAAGGAAAGAAGATTGAGATAAACATAAGAAGAGATATGCATGAAGAAGGAATTCTATGAAGAATAGAATACTTGGAAGAAAAAATATCTGATTGATATATTTTAGGAAGCAGAATTATATTCCATATTAATTAGCGATTATCTTGTAATTGTGTAGGTTATAAACACAGACATAGGGTTTACACTATAAGTGTTATCATATTCGAGAAGATTATTCATTTTAACCCTAGCAGCTCTCGTGATATTTGTTCATCACTGAGAGGTAACAGTTCCATACTGTAACAGAGTTTATTGTTTCAATAAAGTTTGTTTTCTGTTACTTGAGTTATTAAAGTTCGATTTGATTGTACTTTGCACTGTATTCACCCTCTCTACAGTGTGTGTGTGACCTAACAAGTGGTATCAGTGCCTATCTGTTAACGCACAAACAGTTTAAGATCCAAACACAATCATGTCTGACACAAAAACTCCAACTAAGCCTACCAAAACTGAAGAACCTCCAAAGACATAAATTCAAAGTCGGTATGAGACCATCAGAGTTCCTATACTGAGACCATCTGAATATGCCATATGGAAGGTGAGGATGACCATGTTTCTGGAAGCTACAGATCCAGAATATCTTGATAGAATCAAGGAAGGACCTCACAAACCAACCAAGCTCGCTGTTGCAATTACAGGTGAAGCAACAAAAACTGTACCAAAGGAGAAGAGTGATTATACTGCTGAAGATATCGCATCAATTGCTAAGGATGCTAAGGTACGACACTTACTGCATAGTGCCATTGATAATGTAATGTCAAACAGGGTAATTAACTGCAAGACTGCAAAGGAGATATGGGATGCTCTGGAAACAAGGTGTCAGGGAACTGATATAATTAAAAAGAACAGGAAGATAATACTCACTCAAGAGTATGAACACTTTGACTCAAAGGCTAATGAGTCATTGACTGATTTATATGATAGATTTGTCAAACTCTTGAATGATTTGTCACTGGTTAATAAGGAGTATGATCTTGAAGATTCAAACCTTAAATTCCTGTTAGCTCTTCCTGAATGCTGGGATTTGAAGGCAACAACCATAAGAGACAACTACAATCTTGATGAAACAACTCTTGATGAAATTTATGGAATGCTCAAGACTCATGAACTTGAGATGGAACAAAGAAACAAGAGGAAAGGAGGAAAGTCAAAGACAGTTGCTCTTAAGGCTGAAGAAGAATCCCCCAAGGCAGCTACCTCAAGGAAAGACAAGGGTAAAGCTCTTTTCACAAAGTCTGATACTGAGTCATCAAGTTCTGAAAGTGATGATGACTCAGATTCTGAAAGCTTTCCTGAGACTGATGCTGATGAGGAGATGATGAAGCTGTGTGCTCTTATGGTGAAAGGAATCACAAAGATTGCATACAGAAAGTTCAGGAAGGGAAAGAAGTTTTCCAGGAAAGGCACAAGTTCTGATAAGAAGAATTTCAGAAGATCTGAGGGCAGAGGAGGAAAGTCTGACAGAGGAGATTATACCAATGTCAAATGCTATAACTGTGGTGAGAAAGGCCACATATCTCCTGATTGCAAGAAAGTGAAGGGTGACAAAGGCAAGGCTCTTGTCACAAAGAAAAAAAGCTGGACAGACACCTCAGACTCTGAAAGTGAGGAGAATTATGATTTGATGGTAAATGCTGATAAAGCAAGTGCTGAAAGCAGTTCTGAAGCTGCTGAGTCAAAGGGCAACAGGAAAAACATCCTGGTTCTGGACAGTGAATGTTCAGGACATATGACTGGAAATAAAGCCCTGCTATCAGACTTTGTGGATAAAGCTGACCCAAGTGTTTCTTATGGAGATGGCAACATTGGAAAAATATTGGGATATGGCAATATCAATCTTGGGAATGTCATCATTAAAGAAGTAGCTCTGGTCTCAGGACTTAAACACAATCTACTGAGTATAAGTCAAATCTGTGACAGAGGTTATCATGTTGATTTCTTTGAAGAACACTGTGAAGTTGTGAGTAAATCTAAAGGCAAAGTTGTTCTGAAAGGATACAGGCGTGGTAACATTTATGAAGCTAAGCTTTCAACAAGTACTGATGGTTCTGCAATCTGTCTGATGAGTAGAGCATCAATTGAAGAAAGCTGGAATTGGCATAAGAAACTCTCACATTTAAATTTCAACAATATAAATGAGTTGGTCAAGAAAGATCTTGTGAGAGGACTTCCAAAGTCAGTATTTGCTCCTGATGGCCTTTGTGATTCTTTTCAGAAGGCCAAACAAAGAAAATCTTCATTCAAGAGCAAGACTGAATCATCAATTCTTGAGCCTTATCACCTACTACATGTTGATCTATTTGGTCCAGTAAATGTCATGTCTATTGCAAAGAAGAAATATGCTATGGTCATAGTGGATGAGTTCACCAGATACACATGGGTGTATTTCTTGCACACAAAAAGTGAAACTGTATCTATCTTGGTTGATCATGTCAAACAACTGGATAAATTGGTCAAAGATTCTGTGAAGACAATAAGGAGTGATAATGGCACTGAGTTCAAGAATTTGATAATGGAAGAGTTCTGCAAAAACCATGGAATTAAGCAGGAATTCTCTGCTCCTGGAACTCCACAGCAAAATGGAGTTGTTGAAAGGAAGAATAGAACTCTCATTGAAGCTGCACATATAATGCTTGAAGAAGCAAAGCTTCCAACCTATTTCTGGGCTAAAGCTATGCAGACTGCTTGTTTTACTCAAAATGCAACACTCATTAACAAGCAAGGAAAGACACCATATGAGATGGTGAAGAAAAAGAAGCCAAATCTGAAGTATTTTCATGTATTTGGATGTAAGTGTTTTGTTCTCAAGACTCATCCTGAACAACTATCCAAATTTGATCTAAAAGCTGATGAAGGAATCTTTGTTGGATATCCAATTTCCACAAAAGCCTTCAGAGTCTATAATTTGAGAACAAGAGTGGTTATGGAATCTATCAATGTCTCTTTTGATGACAAGAAGATTACTGGACTTGAAGATTTTATTGATCATGATCAGCTGAGATTTGAAAATAAAAACTCAAATTCTGATACTGAAAATCCTGATGGATTAAACTCTGATGTTATTGAAACTATGGTGACTACGCCAAAGGAAGATGCACCTATGCAGGGGGAGCATACTCAAGATCTTACCACATCTCAAGAAGCATCAGAACATACATCTGGCTCTTCAAGTTCTGATTCGTCAAGTTCTGATAAGCCAAGTTCTGATAGTTCTGAAAATCTAAATTCTGAAGAATCCAACTCAGAGAGCATAGTTTCAGGGGGAGCATCAGAAAATGAAAACGAAGACACCATGGATCAAGGGGGAGCATCCAGTTCTAGAGAAAAGCTTCCATCTGCAAGGAAGTGGACTAAATCACATACACCTGATTTGATAATTGGAAATCCTGATGCAGGTGTCAGAACTAGAACAGGTACTTCAAATGAATGTCTTTACAATTCTTTTCTTTCTCAGACTGAGCCAAAGAAAGTGGAAGAAGCTCTTCAAGATGCTGATTGGGTGCAAGCAATGCAGGAAGAGTTAAATGAATTTCAAAGAAACAAAGTCTGGACCCTAGTACCAAGACCAAAGAATAGATCTGTTGTTGGTACAAAGTGGGTATTCAGAAACAAAACTGACAGTGATGGCATAATTATAAGGAATAAGGCAAGGCTGGTTGCAAAAGAATATTCACAACAGGAGGGAATTGATTATGATGAAACATTTGCACCAGTTGCTAGGTTAGAAGCCATAAGGATATTTTTGGCTTATGGTGCTCACAAAAAGTTTACTGTCTTTCAAATGGATGTGAAAAGTGCTTTTCTCAATGGAGAATTGGAGGAGGAAGTATATGTTGAACAACCTCCAGGCTTTGTAGATTCCAAATATCCAGATTATATCTACAGGCTTGATAAAGCACTTTATGGACTTAAGCAAGCTCCTAGGGCATGGTATGAGACTTTAGCTCAGTTTCTTCTGGAAAGTGGATTTAACAGAGGAACAATAGACAAAATACTGTTCTACCTCAACCATGGAAAGGACTTACTTCTGGTCCAGATTTATGTTGATGATATCATTTTTGGGTCTACAAATGACAGACTTTGCAAAAAGTTTGCCAAACTGATGCAGTCAAGTTATCAGATGAGTATGATGGGGGAACTTAGCTATTTTCTGGGCCTTCAAGTCAAGCAGAATGAAGAAGGCACTTTTATTTGTCAAACTAAGTACACCAGAAACTTGCTGAAGAAATTTGGAATGCAAGATTGTTCAAGTGCATCCACTCCTATGGCCACTGAAATAAAACTGGACAAGGATACTGGTAAATCAATAGATATTACTGATTACAGAGGATGATTGGCTCTCTACTCTATCTAACTGCTAGTAGACCTGATATCATGTATGCTACCTGTCTTTGTGCAAGATTTCAAGCAGATCCAAGAGAACCTCACTTAATAGTTGTGAAAAGAATTTTCAAGTATCTTAAGGGAACAGTGATCTGGGATTATGGTATCCCAGAGAATCAGATTTTAAACTAATAGGTTACTCAGATGCAGATTTTACAGATTGCAAAATTGACAGGAAAAGCACAAGTGGAAGCTGCCAATTTCTTGGAGGCAGATTGGTTTCTTGGTTTAGCAAGAAACAAAAGTCAATTTCCACATCAACTGCAGAAGCAGAGTATATTGCTGCAGGAAGCTGTTGTGCACAGATTCTTTGGATGAAGAATCAGTTACTGGATTATGAGTTAACATATTTCAAAATCCCTATTTACTGTGATAATCAAAGTGCTATTGCTATGACAGGTAATCCAGTTCAACACTCTATGACAAAGCACATCAGCATCAGGTACCACTTCATAAGGGAGCATGTGAATGAAGGTACAGTGGAATTGCACTTTGTTCCAACAGATCAACAACTAACAGATATCTTCACAAAACTATTGTGTGAAGCTACTTTTACAAGATTGGTAAATAAACTTGGAATGGTTTCAGGTTCTTTCTCTAAATCTGCTTAGTTTTGTTCTGATGCATCAGACTTTATGATCAGTATTTACAGAAATTACTCTCTTTGTGTATTCTGTGCTTAATTGAAAATTTGCTTAAGTACTGACTGTTGTCTGATGTAAGTTTCTAAACTCTGATAGTGATATGTCTGTTAATGTAACTACTCAATCCTATGAGGATACCTGTGCTAGATGCTGACCTAGTAGTCTTCAATAAACTAGGGATCCCATGTTAGAAGTAATTATTTCTGTGGAAATCTATTGTCACAAGCAAATTCTGATATTGAGTTTAGTTGAGTTTACTTTGTCTATCTTATTACTAAGTCACAAACTAGAATAATGCTTCTCATCTGTTAAGTTCTGACGCTAGTAAATCTGTTGAATATACTAAGTGCTGATAAACCTCTCTTATCAAAAGAAAAAGAAAAGATTCAAGGATTAAAATTCAGGTACTCCTTTGAGATCTAGAGTATAAATGTGGAAGGAACGACCCAAGTGCATTGCTGGTATTAAGTAAATATGCATCAGAAAAGCAACATATTTTCTTGGTGACTTTTCACACTCTATGATTACTGGAGAAATACTCTGATAATAGCATAAATTCTGATAAGCAGTCGTGACTCACTTACACTGAGAAGCCACTGAAAAATGGAATTTAAAAAGATGCACAAAATTAGCACAAAATAGTTGAGGTGGACTCAAGCATGAACTCATTCAATAGTAGGTTTCAGAATAATGACAGGTTTTTAGTAAAGTTTTAGTTATGCCTTATTTCTAAGATGTATTGAAGTGAATCAGACTTTACTCTTTGTCTGATATTTAGCTTAATGCACACACTAAACACTCCATATGAATGATGAAAATTACTGTGGTGATCTATGTTATTTTAGATGAACAGTTTCTGTGTCACATTACACAAATTCTGAGGACAAGTTCTGATTGCATGCTCTGATGATTAAGTTCTGAAGAATCTTAATCAGAATTTGTGCGAGAACTTACTAAGATAGGCATTCATTTTTTGAGTTAAGAAATTATGTTCTGATAACTGTTAAGTTCTGATATAAGTCTAAGTTCTGTTATTCAATTCTGATTCTTTACTTGACTTATTTGTGGATAAAATCTAAAAACAGTTTCATTTTAAATCAGACTATGTTTGGATAGAATATTAACAGTCAATATCATTAGGGATAGTGGTTCACATACACGTACAGTAATTTTTACTTGTTACTTGTGCGCATTAACCCTGACTTAAACTTCCAATGACTGTTTTCCTTCTTCCAAGTCTGGGGAGACGAGGTAGAATTAATTCTATAAGTCAGCATTAAATTTCTTTGCGTCTCCTGGCATTCTTTTGCCTATAAATACAACAACTTCACATCAGCCTTCACATCAACTCTTTTATCACAAACTCACTCTCGTTTTACACTTACCACCACAAATGGCTACATTTGGCTGGTTTTACAACTATGGCGATGAGACTGTACATGTCTTTTTAAATGGGATTCCAACTCCATACCCTATCGCCAACATCCCTCACAATCTCTGGATTCAATTTCCAGAGGCTATTAAACGTGATCTGCTGACAGTTCGAAGAGAACTTCACCTTCGTCGTCTTCGAAAGCAGGAGCAAATAATACAACTCGCTATTCTCTTTATCGAGAATAGGAAGAAGAAATAATTTATTTTCTTCTTCCTATTTTTCTTCATCATCAGCTTTGTCAGGCTTCTTAGCTCAGGACATTAGCTGTTGATGTTAGGTTTAGCAGCTTAGGACAATCTTGTAAAAGTTCTGATATAATTTAAATTTCATGAATGTATTCTCTTAATATATTAATGATTTTTTTTTTGCAAGTTCTTGTCTCTGAGATGTTCTGAAATACATTGATAAATCCTAATAAATATTCATATTCTGATGACCATTACAATTTAAATTTAAATTAAGTTCTGATTTTACGGTTATCAGTACTTGTTCCCTTGATTTATTTTGGTCATTCTCACTTAATTTTTTTTTTCTTCAGAATATTGGTGTTGCAGTAAAAAATAATTGAATAAGTGGAAACAGTTTCAATTTTGAATTAAAACTGATTTACCTTGATTAATGGAATTAATGGGTAAGTGGAACGGTTTTTCCTTGAAAAACTGCAAGTGGGTAAGTAATGATTACTGTTTTCCCGTGCCCATTAACTATTCATTATTACTGCATGTCTGACAGGTGTCCAACGGTTACATTTTTTTTAAAAGTATAAGTAAGACAGAGAGAGGATTTTCTAATCTTTTATTCACTTTTACACTTTATCTCTCTATTTGCTTTTACTCTCTTTCTACTCCTGACGTTGGTTTTTCATTTAGACATTTTATCAAACACCTAACAGGCACTCTTAAATCTTGATTATTTTCATGGCACCTAAGGATTTAATCATTGATGGAGCTAAATTTGTTCCAAATAACTATGCTGCAATTCTTGATCATGCTGAAGCTCCGTCTGAGTTGCGTTTTGTGCAAGATCTTCTTGCACATAGTGAAATCGGGTATGCATTGACCCAACCTTCAACCTTTTCGAGCCAACAAGTTCTGACATTTTGGAGGACTGGAAACTTTGATAATGGTGGTCAAAATGGTACTCCTAGTATTGTTTTCGAAGTGGGTGATTCTACATATGGGGTAACTCCTGGTACAATTCGCAAGGCCCTACATCTACCAGAAGGATGTACTTTTTCAACCCCGGAGGAATCATCTCTTAAAGAGTTCATGGCTAGTTTGGGGTATGAGCAGAGTTTGGCAAAGCTTGGGCAGTTGAAACGGGCTCATATCAGAAAGGAATGGAGTTTCTTCTTTGACTGCATAACTAAAGCTTTTGGGAATAAATGTTCAAACTTTGATGCTATTCCTATAATGAGTCAACACATCGGGTATGCTATCATTAACCAAACTCATTTTGATTTTGCAACTGCTGTGATAGGTTTTATTGGGGATAGGATGACAGAAGATAGGAATGTTGTCTACTTTGCTAGATTTTGTCAGCTTATTTATAATCATTGTTGTGCTGATAACCCCCAACCTACCACTGACTTAACTCCATCTTTCAAAATTGCAAAACGAGCCTTTAATGATTTGGTAAATGCTGATGTTAAGAAGAAGGTGGTTAGATCCTTACAGGTTCCTCAATCTGTACAACAGATCTTAGTAAATGCTGATCCTGATACCTACAGATCTGTTTATCCTGATGTCCAACCAACCACCACATCTCAAACACCACAACAATCATCAGCACATACCACTCATATTACTCAACCTACCCTCAGACAATATCTCAAATAATATCTCTCCACTTCACAGACAGTTCAACCTTCATCCTCAGCATCTCCTGTGAAGCCTTCATCTTCCAAGGCTAAGAGGACAAAGACAGTTCCCCAAACACCTCAGAAGAGAAGGAGGATTGTTTTGAGAGATGAATCTAACAGTGAGGAACATGTTTCTACATCAGAACCTGTTGTCAAAGAAGCTGAGAAAGTTCCTTCTCAGAAGGATTCTGGAATTAGGGGATCTAGGCTTCTCAAAAGGCTTAGAAGAATGACTGTTGATGAAACTCCCAAGGAATCCATATCTTCAAAGAGATACAAGAAACAGAGGGCAAAAAAGCCAGTTTCAGATGATGAGGAAGCAACAGCTAAGGAAGGAGATCAGGAATCTCTGATCTCACAAGAACCAGAATCTGCTAAAGCCACTGCTTCTCCATTACCTCCAACTAAGGAAGCTGCTACTGAAAAGGCCAACACACCATCTGTGTCTCCTAAGACTGTATCTCGTGTTAATTCAGGCACAAGTACTGATATTGATTTCCAAAACTTGGTTGTGCCTGAAGTACTTTACTTAAAAGCTCCAACAACAACTAATCCATCAACTACACCTGTTACTGATGCTGTTCAAACTCCAGAATTATCAACTACACCTTCTCTGCATCTAGATGCTGATGATCAGAATATAGGTGAGCATCAGGATATGGCTGTTGATCAGAACTTGGAACCAGATCAGCAATTAGAGGATGATCCTGAAGCCTCCATTGCTACTCATACTGATGTTTTATCAGAAGATACTGATTCTGTAAGTTCTGATGCTGCAAATGCTGGAGATACTGGTGATGTTGCTCTAACTGCAGATACTGATGAAGCATGTCCTTCGGGACATGCTCCTCAACAAATTGTTCTTAAATCTGAACTTGTTCAAAAGTTTGTTACAAGAGAAGCACCAGTGCCTTGGAGTGAAACTCCTGCAGGACAGGAGTGAACTAAGGAATGAAACTCAGTTACCTGTGCTCCATCTGCAAAGCATCTTGCTGAACACTTGACTAAAGCTGATGAGATGTTAATTACTGATGATTTCAAAACACAGCTTAGAGTCACTGCATTGAGTACTAAACATCTACAAGGTCTTCATTCAACTACTCATGCAGAGTTACATAAGATTCAGGAAGAATTCATTAAGCAAGAACAAGTTCAGAAGATTGACAAGAAAAAATTCTTCCAACCTACCTTTGACAGAGTTGCTTATATTGAGAAGACTCAAGAGAAACAACAAGCTCAAATTGATGATATTCTTAAAAATCAAGCTTCTCAGCAATCTCAACTTAATGAAATCCAAGCCTCAGTGGAATTGCTTGTCTCTCTTCTCTTACCTGCTGATGCCAAAAAGGGGGAGAAAGTAATTAAGTCCAAATGCAAAACTGATAAGACACTGAAGGGGAAGGATGATGAAAAGGATGACCAAGGAAACTCTGGAATGGGTAGAGGTCATAGTCAAGGTAGAGGTTTCTCATCAAGAAAAGCTGAAATCACAAGTCACAAGACAAGTTCTGATACTGGAAAAAGAATTAGTTCTGCTACTGGTAAAAGGATAAGTTCTGATGAACTTTTAGATCTTGATGAAGAAATGTCAAGACAGTTATTTCTTCAGGAAAATCCAGGAATGGACTTGGAGAGTTTAATGGAAGAAGAAGCCATACTTAAATCAGAGAAAGTCACATCTAAATCTGAAACTTCTGGTAAAAGGACTCTTCCAAAACTCAAAGGCATTGTGATAAAAGAAAGGACAAATACTGAAGCAACATTGGCTAAATCACAACCGCAGATAGATCCAAGATCCAAGGGTAAAGAAAAAGTTGGTGAACCTATCAAGGTTTATGTGCCTCCTGAGAATGAAGAAATCACTGATGAAAAGGATGATCTTGCTCTGACTTCAAGAAAAGTTTTTAAGACAACCTCTGACATGACTCAAGTTGTTCAGAGTCAAGAGACAGTAAGTTTTGATATTTTGAAGAAGCAAGTAACCTCTGACATAGCTCAAGTTAACTTGATATCAGAAGATAAATCAAAGACACTCCTACCAGAATTCACTAAAGCAAAATAGACTCAACCTTTGAAGACTGCTGCAAGTGGTTTTGAAGCAAGAGTAGTTACTGGAAAGGAAGCAAGAGATAAAACTGGATTGGGAAGTGCTGATGAAAGAAGAATACAAAACACTACCGATGATCCAACTTCCTTGAGTGAACCAGGTATTGGAGCAACTCCTGAGAGATTGAATCAACTGGAATCTGTACAAATGGTTTACCATACCTACTTGAAAGAACACATCTTGTTGTACTTCATGACAGATGGTAGGGTTTATCATATAAGGCAAAATGCCATTCCATTGAAGTATTTTGAAGAACTGGAGCATGTACTATTCTTACTTCAAGTGAATGACAAATTAACAGAAAGTGCTGCAAACTATTTGAAGGATCAGATTCAGAGACAGAAAAGGCTTTATTCTGTTAAGTCTGACATCACATATTTTCCAAAGTACAGAGATCACAAGGGTGATATAGTTGAAATGAAGCCCAACACTGCTAAAATTATAACTACCTTTCTGGGTTACAGGGCTGTGAAATTCAATCTTGAGTCTGATAAGGCATATTTGATCAGACTGGATCAGGATATAAAAAAAGCTAAGATTAATGATCTCAGGGCTGAAATCTTTCAAATTGGTGAAGATACTGCAGAGCTTAAAGATGCTAAAAGGAGGATGATTGATGAACTTAGATATGCTGAGAAATGTTTGTTGAAGAACTATCTCAGAACAACTCCTGACATCAGAGAGATCAGAAGATGAAGCCAAGTCAACATCTACAACTGATTAAATTCTGATATTTGTACATACTGAAGCTGTTATCAGAAGTTAAAGATTGGTAAAGCTTTAAGGACTGTAAGTTGTAGTTATCTAGTCTAATTCTCATGCATTTGTACTTAATATTTTTGACAACATCAAATATCTGTTAAACTTGTATATTATGCTAATTTACAAGTTGGGGGAGATTGTTAGATATATTTGATAATGTCATGGTTAATATGATTTATGTTTAGTTTTCATATCTTACTTAAACAGGATAAATCAGTACTTACTGGAAGTCAGGACTTAAGGATATCAGTACTTATATTATCAGGAGATAATCATCAGAATATGGATATCAGAACTTAAGTACTGAAGGACGTTCAGATAAGGACAACAACTGATTAAAGGAAAGAAGATTGAGATAAACATAAGAAGAGATATGCATGAAGAAGGAATTCTATGAAGAATAGAATACTTGGAAGAAAAGATATCTGATTGATATATTTTAGGAAGCAGAATTATATTCCATATCAATTAGCGATTATCTTGTAACTGTGTAGTATATAAACACAGACATAGGGTTTACACTATAAGTGTTATCATATTCGAGAAGATTATTCATTGTAACCCTAGCAGCTCTCGTGATATTTGTTCATCACTGAGAGGTAACAGTTCCATACTATAACAGAGTTTATTGTTTCAATAAAGTTTGTTTTCTGTTACTTGAGTTATTAAAGTTTGATTGTGTGACCTAACATTTTGAATTTTATAAGTCATGCTTTTTTTATTATTTTTATAGGTTTAAATCCTATTTTTAATTATGTTTTAAAATATATAGGTTCATATATTGGCCCAAATAAATAGGTTCCGGAAAATATATACCACGTATACATGTCATGTGTTTAAATTGGAATATTTTAATTTAGAATATTTTAATTTTTTGGTGGAATTTCATTTTAATAAAATAATATGGATATTATAAACACGGTGTTCAGGTTTCACCCGTAAAAAATAATAAAATTGTTCAAACCGTAGTTCTATTTCCGTATAACTTTAAATTATTTCTTGATAGGTACTTGATTTCATGTTAGTACGATTATGCCGTATTTTGGTTTCACCCCTAGATTTGTATTTCATGTAGAGTTCTATGTTATTTTTTAACAAAATATAGATTGTTCGAATCATATTATAATTATGATATTTCTATTTTCCGTAAAATACTTTTTTATTTTTTATTAAAATAACAAATGGAATCCTTTATACATTAATAACCTTCATTAATAAGCAAAACCACCTTTTAAGTTGTATTTTGATTTCACTTATTTTTTGGTTCCATCACCTTTTGATTTCACTTTTTATGATTCATGTTAAAACTCTAAATGTATTATTATTTTTTATTCCTATATGCCTTATAATTTTATATGTATTATTTTTACCTTTTTTTGAATTTTATAAGTCATACTTTTTTTTATTATTTTTATAAGTTTGAATCTAATTTTTAATTATGTTTTAAAATATATAGGTTCATATATTGACCTAACTAAATAGGTTACGAAAAATATAAATCACGGAAAAGTAAATATGTCATGTGTTTAAATTTGAATATTTTAATTTAGATTATTTTAATTTGTTGGTGGAATTCCATTTCAATAAAATAATATGGATATTATAAACACCGTGTTTTAATTTCATCCCTAAAAAATAATAAAATTGTTCAAACCATATTATGATTGCAATTCTATTTTTGTATAACTCTAAATTATTTGTTGATACGTATTTGGTTTTATCTTAGTACGATTACGCTGTATTTTGGTTTCACCCCTAGATTTCTATTTAATGTAGAGTTTTATGTTATTTTTTTTAACAAAATATAGATTGTTCGAATTATATTATAATTACGATATTACTATTTTTCATAATTTTTTTTTATTAAAATATTAAAATGGAATCCTTTTTTTCGCACTGAGGATAGTTATCTCTCTTTAACCAAACAACCCTTAACAAGGGAATATATTTTTAAGGAGTACTTTGGTTTTACCCATTTTTAAATCATACTATAGTTCTAAATATATCATTATTATTCTTTTTTTGATTATAATTCTATATGTAATATTTTATCCGTTTTTTAATTCTTATATACCACATATTTTTATTATTTTTATATAAATGGAATCATATATACATTGTAATTTCTAGATTCATACAGATAAAATTCTATTTTAGCACCAAATATAAATTTATACATACATAAAAAATATTTTATTAGAAAAAAATGTGCGATCACAAATGATATAAAAACAAAATCCACCTAAAAATAAGAAATATAATTTGCAATTACTAAGTATTGTTGATTTAATATTTTATTAAATTATTCGTCAATCCTGTTGTTCTTGGCTAAAGTTTTGATGTAAAATGTTAGTTATGTATTTTCGTACAACACCTAATAACATTGAGTTTGTTGTTCTAATAAAACTTGAGTTAATAAAAACTACATATAATTTTAAAAAAAATTACAATAATTATCATTTTATTTATTATATATTTTAATTATAGTTTAGAATTAATTTCCATAATTATTATTATTTTATTTTCGGCCCGTATTTCGCAATAATATATTTCCTAGTTGGATGGATAACATTCTAAAGTGTCAACTATTTTTCCTATCATATACGTTATTTCTATCATTTTCGAGTTTATACATGAGGATTAATTTATATTATAATATTCATATGCATTTTTTAATCACAATACGTTGACATTAAAATAAAAGAAAATATAATTAAATAAAAAGATTAATATCCTCGTTTGAGTGTGCTTATTCCGAAACCAACACAAAATTTGCATGGTTCCATTCTTAAAGTTCCAGCAATCTGGTTTCTCTCAGCTGTTAGGATGTGCATTTTTCTTGAAGTATCTAGATTAAATAAAAAAGAGAAAAAAACAATGTAGTTGAGAGAATAAAAATTAAAAATATATTAAATGTGTGACATGACAAAATGGTCCAATTTTAACATCAAGATATTATCCAAAATGTACTAGATATCCATGTCACTCTTGTTATATATGTTATACACAAAAAATCATGTTTAAATGCAAACTAATTGAAATACAAATTATAGATAAATAGTATAACCCTTCTATCCGCTTTAAGGATTTTTACATCTCCTATGCATTGATTTGCTCATGACATGAGTATAGCGTCCTTGAGGGGCCGACAACAACGTCAACAGAATTAGAACAAGCACTAGCAGTCTAGCACACCATCACACGAGCACCATCACCCTTAGCAGCACCACCACCAAAAGAACATGAAGAAACAGTTGTATGACCTTCTTCTTGACTTCCTATTGGAGAGTAGTTAATTTTGCAGCATTTCAATCTGTACATAAGTTATGTCTATAAATTATTATCAAAATCAAATACATTTTTACTCAATCTTTTATAAAGTAAAAGCATATATTGCTGAATATTTTGAAGTATTTAAATAATACTATTTTTCTTTTAATGACATATAAGAGACTCCCTTATTTATAAATAACTTGAATTTATTTATATACATGTATGTTATAATATTTAAACAATGCTTATGATAAAAATATAAAAATAAGTAATATACTAATCAGAATGAAATATATTCTAATATCATGTACAAAATTATATTTGAACATTTATTTTCAAAGCATTCATTTAGTGATATTTTTTGGTAACAACCATACGATTTTGAAGTTACTGAAAATTTATACATTTCATTGAAACTAATATATAGTAGCCAAATAAAAAGAAACATTGTTAAAAGAAAATAAAATCAACCTCACGATTTCATTTATTTAAATTTAAATGATAAAATTGTAAAACAATTCTTCATTTTTCAAAAGGATAAAGATTAGGAAATGATAATTTCTGGGGAGAAATGTGTTTCATTCCATTTCTCCTCTAACGTCAAACTTGTTAAACATAAAAAAGTAAAAAACAAAAATGATATATTTGTAAGAAATGTAGCATAAAATTATAAAAAAACTTGGGGAGAATTTATCATTTAATCATGTAAATTACTTCATTTCATTTCTCCTCTTTAGATAAACTTATCTAACATAAAAAATTAAAATTTTAAGAAATATTTGGCATGAAGATCATTGATAAAAAAATAAATTTTATTATATCCTCATTGATATTAACCGTAGATTATAGAAGTAAAGATTAATAGAAATTAATTATATATAATTATATACATGGGTGAAATTTAGTGGGTAATAAAGTAACTAAGGTCTATAATACAACTTAATCACCTGTAATGCAGGGATTCTATTTTTGATGCTTTTTCATGTTTGTATACCTATATGTAAGTGTTATTTTTTATATATGTGTTAAATGGATAATTTTTAATATTATTTTCATTATGGATGTGTTTTGTTTTTTTTAAATGGGTTCTTTTATACTTTTCTACTTTTTTATACCTGCTATATTTTTAAACTGGTAATTTTTAATATTTTTTCATGCAGTATTTTTTTTATAGGTGTTATGTTCTTAAATTAGTGTTATGCTATGTATTATAAGTGTTCTCTGTATTTTTGTCCATAATATTTGTTTGGTGTTGTGTTGTTATATTGTTGTTCTTTAATTTTGTTTTGCCCAAAATTTTTGTATGGCTGCTATAATTAATTTCATGTCTTTTATTTATTTTTTTGTATGCCTTATTCTTTACTAGTGTTTTGTATTTTATATTTTTAATTTATGTTATTTTATGTGCACTGTTATTATGGTCTATTATTTTGTGTGATATCATTTTTTTTACTTAAAAATTTTATATATTTCGTATCTTTTATTGCATGCATAATAAAAAATTTATATATTTTTTAAAGTGAATTTTTGTTAGGGTTCTATATTTTTTTATTTGTGTACTATAATTTTTTTTGATGTTCTATATTTTTTAAATAATATTATATTTTATAATTTTTGGTATTTAATCGATTTTATTTTTATGTTATATAATTTTCTGTCCAGAATTTTATTTATTTGTTTATTTTACGCTCTTTCTAGTTTTTCTAATCCTATTTGCTAGAAATCATGGATTGAAAATAAGCGAGAAATAAATCCACAATAAAATAAAAAACAAATTGAAAAGATAATTAATTTGAAAAGTTTTGCAAGCATGTCACATGTATTTAAAAAATAGTTTAAGAAATATTTGTAAGTACAAAAATTATGAATTTAATAATAAAAATATTAATTTTAATATACCTAAAAATGATTTGTTAAGATACATATACAATAAAAAGGAAGTAAATATTAAATTTAAAATATGCATAAGAGGAAAAGTAAATAAATAAAAAATATAATTAATATTTTGTTTTTTTCTCGATTAGTGTCAAGTTATTAGTTTTATAAATGTATGTTCATGTATGTTCAACCAACTAATCTTGAGCACATACTTTTTATGTTTAAGACTAAATAAAACGGTTCCAAATTAGTTACCAAGTTATCAGATTAAAATGAATTAGCATTTGATGTTTAATATTTAAAACAAAGCACTTAATAAATCTTATATTTAAAATTTTTATTATTTTAAAAATTAAAAATTTTATAATTTTGTTAAATTATTATAAATCACTAATAAATATTGCGTCAAAATATTCCAATAACAAATACATTTGATAAACTTTCTCAATAAAATCGTGTGAACTAATATACGAAAAAAATAAAATTTTCATTAAATTTATGTGATATAAAGAAGAGAATCTTGCATTAAAAATATTTGATATAAAAAATTAAGCGGATCTTATCTAAAAAAGAGAATTTTGCAATAAAACTAAGAGATCTTATACAAAAAACACCTAACGAAAAAAAATAATATTTAAGATTCTCTTAAATATTTGATATTTAAGAGAATCTTTAAGAATAAACTCATTTTATTTCATGAACTATTTAAAAGAAATATCTATGAGAATTTTTAAGGAAAAAATCATTTTATTTCATGGACTATTTAACTGAATCTTCAATTTATAAATAAATACAGTGCCAACGAAAATAGTAAAAAGAAATACTGTATAAAAATATAGGCATAAAAATATTAAAAATATTAAAAAAATTACGTCTTTTTAATATTATCTTTTTATATTTTTTTATCAATTAAGTAAGTATTTTGTTGCAACATTTTTATATATGCTCAAGCAAGAGTTGTTAAAGGAATCTTAAACTTTACACTGAATATTATTATTCTTTCAAAAATTTATTTAATATATAAATAAGCTACAATATTTTTAATATATACAAGTGATTTTTTCTTAAAATATTTGATCTGGATACTTTTTGACATAGAACTTATAATTTTATTTCAATTCTTATAAAATAAAACAATTTTTTATTGTAATGTTTGGTAAAATTTGTTATAATTAAACTAAACATAGATCAATGTAGCAACTAAAATTCTACACCTAGAGGGGGTGAATAAATGTTATGACTAACTAATACCAATTTTAATGTATTACCGAATATTTATCAAACTGTGAGATAGCTTGCTATTAAGTTCTATCAAGTTCGAATATATGCTGTCAGCAAGCTGACACTAGATATGCCATGTAGAAAATAAATAACAGCAAGTAGTTCGACCCTTATTTCTAATGTTCTACGTTCTGGTCCCTTACAAATTTGGTAAGAGAATATCTATAATATTCTATAATAACCGAAATGAGGTATAATTTAGTATGCTTTTTTTTTGTTGGTTTAGTTATTCCCATTTATAACTTTCAGATCATTTTAATCAAGTGATCAGGACCGTTAGATTCAAATACTAAAATACACACTACTCAAGCTCCCAATTCGAACCCTGCAACAACAAATATTTATATTATTATTTATACACTAGTAAAACTCCCAAATTCGAACCCCGCCAATAACAAATATTTATATTATTATTTATATGCTACCCAAGATTCAGGATCGAATCCCGCCAACAACAAATATTTATATTATTATTTATAAATATACCAATAAGGTAGTGATCAAAAAGAAATTTATTATAATTTAAATAATATAGAAATATTAATCAAGACCCGTGCATTGTAAAACTATATTATTAATCACTGAAATGATACGATTACAAAATTAAATAATACATCTCCCTTTATCACTTGTTCCTGATAGCAACTTGCTGATAACACCTATTCCTTTGAGTGAATTTCCCTCTAAACCCTATACCAAACCTGTATAGCCTTCTCTAAGAATATTTATATAACTCCCCGAACCTTTGTTATCCAAGCTCAACTACTCAGCAACAAATGTTTACACCTTGAAAAATACAAGTTTTAATAGAAATTACAACCGAAACTATGAACTCTATGTATATAAATATACGTGAATACACTAGAGCTTAAAATAAAGTATATTCAATGAATGCAAGTTGTATTTTCTCAGATGGTATAGTGTATACTTCGTGGATCAACCTCTAAAGCAAGTATACCCAAGTGTATTTATAGATTAAACTAACTTTCGAATAAACACACAACTCCCGATCTTGACCAAGTCTCACGGTTAATTTGTTTTAATTCAAATGTTAAAATAATCTAGAAACACGTTTAAACTAAAGATAACATAGATTTAGAAAGAGTTTAAAAACGTCTATCTTTAGTTCAAATAATACCAATTTTGAAGTAAGTTGTTTGGATAAGAAAAACGTCTATTAACAACTTACTAGAAAATAGGAAAAAGATTTGGATAAAAGAATTCGAATATCTAAGGAGTTCTAATATATATAAACACGTTAAATATATCATAGAGTCCTTATAAAAATCATTCTTATTAATTCTCCTTAAAAACCATAAAAATGATTTATCCTGAATAACTTCCAGCTGTGATTGTAAGCTCGCTGATAAGCCTGTCAAAAACTTGTTAGCTTGCTGATAGATTAATATTTAACTAATGCAAGACAAAGTTAGTAACGATTGTATAAATTATAATAGCTTGCTGAAATATCATTAAAATAAACTATAAGCTAACTAATAGTGTACTCATCAAAATCATAAGCGTATCAGCAACTCCTACTATCTATATTTAAGATATGTTGTAGTCACTAGTTAGAATACAATATTGTACAAGATTTTTAAACTGTTTGGTAAAATTTGTTATAAACAAGTTGTAAACTAAACAATTATTAATATAATCAATAGCTAAGTAATGTTGCCCTTAAGGTAAAATAAAACATTGTATATAAGAGATCTAGACTTTCTGATCACCAACTGGCTAATATAGACTAATCTATTAGAACATAGTTCAAGACTCCTATATTAATGTTGATAGGGAAGAAAATAAGGTCTGGGTATGTAATTAATGTTGCATTAATCATATCAGAATTGGGTCAACAGCTAGGCCCATTTGAGAAGGCCCAAAACCCTGAATATTAATTAATTTCGTAATTAATTAGTAAGGGATAAGTCAGCTAATAAGATGAGTCCTAATAGAGAAATAAATCATTGTAGATTGGCCTCCAAGGAACCTGGTGGGATAAGGAATCGGCTTCCTACTTCTTAGGACTCCAAAATCCATTCTAATTCTGAGACTTGCCCACTAAGTCTCCAAACGGTTAGGCACAAAGCATGCGCTAAATAAATTACGCAAGTATACACATTCGCAAGTAATATAGAATGATTTCTAGTTCGTTCCCATAGAGACTCTGATTAATTATATTTAATTAACACTTACTCACCAATGTATGATTATTCTTCAATGCCAAGACAATAACAATTAAGGTTGGTTAACTAATAATTACTACGAGAATTAATCACTTGAACTAACAATATTAAACACACATGAGATCCTAACTTCATTACTACTTCATTCAATAGTTATTGTTATTAACCTTAGCATGTAATGGTGATGATATTAATCGAATAACATGAAACTGATAAATGCCAACTTTCATTGTACGAATACCATTCTACCAAGCATCCACAATTAAGATAGAAGTAGAATAGGCATCAATTATGTTGAGACCCTATATGTCTACATAATTTGACAACATAACGACTTAAGCGCAAGTTATTCATGATGATTACAAAGGGCAAGTAAAACGGTTAGAATTACCCACTAATCATGCATACAATACATGAACCTATGCTAGCATGGCAAGTTCTAAATCTCAAGATCCACTGTCGTTTCACAAGAGATTAACAGGCTATCTTACATGTTCGTGACGCATATAAGACGAATAAGCACAACCTATATGAGATATCATACAATCACCACATACCAAGGTATTAAACAATTAACTAAAGAAATCCTTAGTAAATTCGCTAGAATCCCATGATCACGATTAGCCCACAATAGAACTCATCATCACCATGGGTTCATATGAAAGCATGATAATAACACAACGATATAAAACTGAAAAACACTTAATAAGTATTGAAGTACGTCACAAGAGTATTAAGGTTCAAAGCATAAAGAAAACTAGGATCCATTGTTACAATGAATTAAAAGAATCACAAGATAAACGTATGCTTCCTCTTCTTCATTGTTGCGTGCTAAAACGGTCTTCTCAATCTTCTTGCCCTTGCTCTTGATGGAGAAAACGTCTTCCCATAAGGTTTATATAATAACCCAAGAGAACCAGTGCCAACAGAAGCCCAATTGTACTAGAATTAATAAAATCCAGATTCTAAATTTCCGCACACATGCGGTCGCCTGCTACCTCCACGCGGCCGCTTGCTAGCACGCGGTCGCCTGCTCCTAGCGCGTGGCCGCCTGCTACCCTTCTGGAAAATATTTTATTTTGCTTCTGTTTTTACTGATTTCTTCGCTCATCACCCCTAGACTGATTCCAAGAACTTCCTTAAGCTTTATTTGATGAAAACCACCTATCTAAGCAAGTTATACCCTAAAATGCAAAAATACTAGAAAATGCGTCAAATACACAAAATACTTGAGTTTAAGACACCAATTCAAGCTGTTATGAGACACTCTAAGTGGTATATAATGCCACTTATCACACCCCCAAACTTGAATCGATGCTTGTCCTCAAGCATCACAGACTCAAATTCAGAATAAAACATGCATGAATGCACTTTATATGAATACAGCGATCCCCTCGCGATGACTAAACCATCCAACACATGACATATCAACAAATGTAATTAGGCGACTAAAGATCAATCAAATCACGCAAGCTAACATACAACTAGAAACGTGGTGTGTGGGAATGCTTAACAGATATGCTTCGAAACTAGATCAATCACCATAACTTAATTATCCTCAAGGCAATCACACGCTTATACGAAGAATATATTCTAAACACAAAATGACTTATAACACTTCAAGATTATTGGAGTTTATTACGGAATCATGCTTTTATTTAACACATAAAATAAATGCTTATTTGATCGTGCAATGAGTGAGGTCCACAAAAGACTTATGCAATGGTACCCATTTAGCGAACATTAGGTTAGCGGATCCCAGACTATAAAAGCCTTATGTCACTAGGCAGAAAGTCCCCTAAAAACTTAATAACTCGAATACCAAAGAGCTCACTCGCGATCAATTGTCACTACACCATAAAATGCCTACTGTAACACTAAAAAAATATTGCATTATGGGGTAAATATGTTGCTCTTGCCCCACTTTTAAGCTAAGGTAATATTTTCTTAAAGATGGTTTTTCCATGTTTGTAACACCCCCAGATCCGGGGTCGGGAATCCGGGTTGTCACGGTCTTTCTTTCCACAATATCACTTTACTTAATTAATAATAAATACCCTCATGCTGTGACCCCACACTAACACACACCACAACTCGTTATAGTCTCAGAGATGAAATTGAAATAAGTACAAGTCTTTGAATCCACAATTTAAAATTATTACAACCCAAAATGATTACTTGATAATTTACAGTTAATTGCCATTATCTGCCACAAGTTATAATTATACATAATTGGATTCTCAAAAGTAGATGGTCTAAACTACAATGGATCTACCTCTGCAGCTATAGCAGCTACAATATCAGCGGGAAGACGCGGGACGCTTCCCACGCGCTTGCGCTGGGTCTGCTGGAGTCTGGCCATCTCTCCTAACTGTTGTTGTGTGATGAAGAAATAAAGCAAGAGTGAGCCTTACAGCTCGCAAGATAATATGTAGTGATAACAATAATACCAGTATCTAAATGGATACTTACTAAAATCTTTATCGTGTGTAAGATAATTACTTACTAGATATAAGTAAAAACAAGGAATGAAGTTACCAATACTTTCCCACACTTATATCATTTATAAAGCTACTTGAACTATCATCGTTCAAAGTATTATAAGATTCACGAGGTCATCTTATAGATGAGACCACAAATAAAACTTGAAAATATTTGATCTTTGAAATATTTTGAAAAGAGATGAAGTTACGAGATACTTCATTCAATGGATACACCAATAAAAATGTTTGACCCTGTCAATGCTTCGGCAACCACCCATTAGTAGCCTTTCGATCGAAATGCTACGGGTAGTGTTGCAGAATTATCCAAATGGATGATGAACTCATTACGGGAGTTTACCGCGCCAGGAAGACCACTTACGATGATCAGTCGTAGTAGTACAACCCCACCGTTTTCTACATGTAGAGGAGAACCTGTCGGATTTACTTGTCAACCGAACACTGAACTCCTAAGGAATGGACCGCCTTAGCGGAACTTCCAGGCCATTTGGGCCAATATAATAAGGCTGGGCCGGCGCTACTCGACCACTTACGCCACTCCTAGTTCAGATGAAATCCATGACTCTGAAACGTAAAGCTCGTTTCCCCCTTTCCCCAAGTAGAAACTTGTTGATACGGCTCCACCAAGAAGTCGTATCTAGTTGGAAAGGAAAACTCACCGATATTTCCCAGGCGATGCCTGTTAATGGATTAACTTGTTCCAAGAATTTTACTTCCCGAATATTGGGTAAGTAATCAAAAACTCTTTTACCAAGACAGCAACCTTGTTGCGAATATAAAACACACCACCGAGCCGGATCCCCCATGTTTTGAGCGAGTATTTAAATCTCCTTTTTTAAAAGGAAGATTTTAAATATAAAAATAGTTTTGGGATCCGCTCTAACTTTTGAAAATCATTTTAAAGACTCGAAAACACTTTAAAGAGTGTTTGGAGTAAAACTGATTTAATGAAGTAAATCAGTCCCCCGAATATTTAGAAAATGTCTGAATATTATTATTTAAATAATATTCCCATAAAAATAATCTTTATAAAATAATTGAAGTAGAAGTATTAAAACTTATACTTGAAATGAATAGCAAATAATCAAAGATATACTTATACGAAAGTAATATCTTTATTTGAATAATCAAAAATAAGTTTGATTATCGACACCTTATTCTTTAATAAAATAAAGAATATATTTCAGCAATTAATCGGAGTCATAGATCCTCAAATGAATATTCAAATAATATTCAATAAATAAAATAAGCTGAGTCATAATACCTCGAATGAATATTATAAATAATATTCATTAAATAAAATAAAGGAGTCATACATCCTCAAATGAATATTCAAATAATATTCAATAAATAAAATAAAGTTTAAAGCTATCGAATAAACCTTATTCGATTTATAGTTTGGAAAACTATAACCATATATATATATAAATATATATATATATATATATATATATATCCATATCCATATTAAATCTACTCGGGATCCTCGACTCCCGGTTTTAGAAAATATTTTCACCCTTGGGTCCCTACACTAAGGGTATATGCAAGATACAACTATCCTCTAGCATAGGTATTATCAAATAAACCAACAGATATACATCTCAAGAATATAAAACAGGCATGCATATATACCATATCACATGCTACAATATATCGCAACATTTGCTAAATAACAATCATGCAATATCACAAGATAATGCATATACATACATTTACATCACAACAACAGTGTATCGGATAGAATACTTGCCTGAGCGACTTGGGGGTGAGAAAGGCTCGGGACGAGTCTGGCAACCTATAAACAACAAGTAAGTTGGAATTAAACCAAAATCACTTGTAAGTCTATGCTTTAACTAACTTAGACTCTAATGCTAGTTTTACGCTCACCGATTCGCTTAAGTCACTCGGGTACCCTCGGCTCCACCATTTTTAATAACTTGACCTTTACGAGTTTTAACGCGATTCCTTCGCGAATGACTTACCAACTGCCTAACACACTTACCATAAATGTTTCATACATTAATTAACCCTTTTTGGTCTTTAACCTACATTCCAAAATAAGGCGAGGGAAAAAGTTTCGTTCGCGAAACGCCGTTACTTGAAACGGTCGTTTCTCCTAAACCGTAAATCGGAATCGAACGAACTACATATCAAAACGAAGCTCGTAACATGAGCTATCTAAACATGGCAGTGGTCACAATTTAGCAGGGGGTTCTCGGGTCCTAATGCTATGCACAAAAACAGTCCAAAGAAAATCGGACGTTACGACGGCTATGTTTACGCGATTTCCCATTTTTAAAACTACCCACAATCATCACAAACCATCCTCAAATCCACACACATCAAACACCTATCCTTACCACATCATAACAATCCCAAACAATTCAATATTACTCATTCATACATATGCTTAACCTAACTTTAATCATGCTTTAAGTTTCTTTAAATCAAAACCACTAAATTATCATTTCATTTCACCACCATTCCAAATCTCAACTCTAAACATAACAACAAGATACCATAACATCTTACTCATCAAAATCACTTTATAATATATATGAACCTAGGGTTTGAAAGTGGTATACCTTCCTTGGATTGGTGGGTGAAGCTAGGAAGCCTTAATAAGCTTGGAGTAGTCTTAAGAAAGCTTGGATCTTCAAGAAAACAAGAAAAAAAACTCAAGTTAAAACTTGAAAACACTATTCATTGTCTTCTCCAATGATTAAATCAAGAAGCTAGAGAAAGAATTTGTGGCTTAAACTTATGATATAGCCATTACTAAGCATAAAGAAGGTTAGGGAATTTTCTTACCAATTAAGGATGCTTGGATCTTGATTTTGGAAATTTTTTTAGCTTTGAAATGCAAGAAAGCCGAGAGCAAAGTGAAGACAATGCCTTGGTTGATTTTTTTTGATTTTGATGAAATGAATTGCTAGTTGGTTGGCTTGTTTTTGTTTTCCATTTAGCAAATTACCACCTTGTCCTTGCATTTGTGTGGTCCTAAATCAACCACACCTCCTTCCTTCCATGTCATGCTTATGTCACCCCTATGATGTCATCCTCCCTTCCTTGTCTCCTTTCTATTGGTTGGATGACATCACTCCCCTTAATCCCTTTGATTAACTCCCTAATCGTTTGCCTAATGACCGCTGATCTGTTGTACGGTTCGCTTAACTTTCGTTCTCGTTTATCGTTTGAAGGATCATACCCGGGATCTTATTACTTAGGTTCCCTTAACCTTTCTCAATACATTATATTCCTTTTTATGATCCTCTATTATAATCCTTTAATTTAAATCCTTTTTATTTTGTTACCTTATACTCAATTCTCTCCGTATTTTATGGATTTCCGGGAAAAACCAAAGTGTTCGGAATTGGGTTCTGACGATATTTACATACACTTATATACTTCATAGAGTATTAATAATATCCCAGAATATCCATAACAGAACCCCTATATAGTGTGGCACGAAAAGTTTTCTTATTCAGGTAAAACACTATTCACAAGGGTTACAAAAAGTTGAAAAATTTTGGGGTTATTACAGTCTCCCCTCCTTAAAAGGATTCCGTCCCGGAATCAAACAGAAAACAATTGGGGGTACTTTTCTAGCATTGCGCTTTCTAGTTCCCAAGTCGATTCTTCCACATTATGATTCTGCCATAGTACTCTGACTAGCTTGATCACTTTGTTCCGAAGCACCTGCTCCTTCTTATCCATAATCCTTACTGGCTTCTCCACGTAAGTTAGATCTGGCTGCATATCCACCTGCTCGTACTCCACTATGTGCCTGGCATCCCGATGATACCTCCTTAGCATTGACACATGGAACACATTATGAACTTGTTGCAAATTAGGGGGTAGGGCTAGCTCGTAAGCTAACTTTCCAATTCGTCTTAATATCTCAAAAGGTCCAATGTATCTTGGGCTTAGTTTCCCTTTCTTTCCGAACCTCATTAATCCCTTCCAAGGGGATACTTTCAACAGTACTAAGTCCCCTACTTCATATTCCTTGTCCTTTCGGGCTAGGTCTGCATATTTCTTTTGTCTGTCTTGGGCTGCTACAAGTCGCCCTCTGATAAGATCCACTATATCTTTGGTCCTTTGGACCACTTCGGGTCCGAGCATCTTCCGCTCTCCTACTTCATCCCAGTATAAGGGAGATCGACACCTTCTTCCGTACAGGGCCTCATAAGGCGGCATTCCGATGCTAGCATGAAAGCTATTGTTATAAGAAAACTCGATCAACGGCAAGTGATCATCCCAACTTCCTTTAAGGTCTATTGCACAGACTCTCAACATATCCTCTAGTGTCTGGATGGTCCTTTCACTCTGCCCATCTGTCTGGGGATGATACGCGGTACTCATATTTAACTTGGTCCCCGCACATTCCTGAAAGCTCCTCCAAAATCTGGAGTTGAACCTTGGGTCTCGGTCTGAGACAATGGACGCTGGGACTCCATGTCGCGTCACTATTTCCTTAAGGTAAATGTCCACCAGTCTATCGACTGTATATCTCTCATTGATAGGAATGAAATGAGCTGACTTTGTCAATCGGTCTATAATTACCCAAATGGCGTCGTGATTGGCTTTCGTCCTTGGCAAGCCTACAACAAAATCCATCGCTATCTGTTCCCATTTCCATTCGGGAATCTCCAGGGGTCGCAAAAGTCCACTGGGTCTCTGGTGCTCTGCCTTTACTCTTTGGCAAGTTAAACACTTGTTCACCCATTCTGCTACGTCCCTCTTCATGTTGGGCCACCAGTAATATTCCTTCAAATCCCTATACATCTTGGTACTTCCTGGGTGAATGGAATACCTTGAACTATGGCTTTCATCCAAAATCTCATCTTTAAGTTCTTGAACATTCGGAACCCAAATTCGGTAGGAGTACCTCATTATCCCTTTATCATCTTTCTCAGTATGGATCTCTTCTCCAGTCATTGACTTTCTGTCTTCATTCATTGTTTTCTCCTGGCACAATCTGATCTTTTCCAATAATTCTGGCTGCATTGAGATCTCAAAAAGCTTTTCAGTTCCGGTTCCGGTTACCTTTACCTCTATTTCCATTTTCTCAAAATCCTTTATCAATTCTTCCGAAGTCGTTATCATTCTGAGTCTTTCCTTTCTACTAAGGGCATCAGCCACCACATTGGCTTTCCCTGGATGATAGAGAATCTCACAATCGTAGTCCTTGATTAATTCTAACCATCTCCTCTGGCGCATGTTGAGCTCTTTCTGCGTAAATATGTACTTGAGGCTCTTATGGTCTGTGAAAATCTCGCACTTCTCTCCATACAAGTAGTGCCTCCAAATTTTTAAAGCAAATACTATTGCTGCAAGCTCAAGGTCATGAGTAGGATATCTAACCTCGTATTCCTTCAATTGTCTTGACGCATACGCAATAACTTTTCCGTGCTGCATAAGCACACATCCTAATCCTTTGTGCGACGCGTCACTATATATCACAAAATCTCCTTTTCCATCCGGCAATGCCAATACCGGAGCCGTTATCAACCTTTTCTTTAATTCCTGAAAACTGTTCTCGCATTTCTCCGTCCATTTAAACTTCTCTGTCTTACGAGTAAGTCGCGTCAAAGGGGCTGCGATCTTCGCAAAATCCTGTACAAATCTACGATAGTAGCCGGCCAATCCTATGAAACTTCTTACCTCTGTGGGTGTGGTTGGCCTTTCCCAATTTGAGACCGCCTCTATTTTGGAGGGGTCGACCAATACTCCTTCTTTATTGATCACATGTCCTAAAAACTGTACTTCCTTCCGCCAGAATTCACATTTCGAGAATTTGGCATATAACTGCTCCTCTCGGAGTATTCCTAGAGCTATCCTCAAATGCTCTGCATGTTCTGCCTCAGTCCTTGAATAGATCAAAATATCATCGATAAAAACTATCACACACTTGTCCAAGTACTTCTTAAATACTCTATTCATTAAATCCATGAAAGCTGCTGGGGCATTGGTTAATCCAAAGGACATTACCAAGAACTCATAATGCCCATACCTGGTACGGAACGCTGTCTTGGAAATATCTTCGGGTTTAATCTTTAGTTGGTGATATCCAGTTCTCAGGTCAATCTTGGAAAAATAAACAGCATCCTTTAGCTGGTCGAACAGATCGTCTATTCTAGGTAATGGGTACCTGTTCTTTATGGTTAGCTTGTTCAACTCTCGATAGTCTATGCACAACCTCATGCTCCCATCTTTCTTCTTAACAAATAAAACTGGTGCTCCCCACGGAGACACACTGGGTCTTATCATACCCTTATCCAAGAGTTCCTGCAATTGGATAGCTAATTCTTTCATTTCTAACGGGGCTAACCGGTAAGGTGCTTTTGAAACTGGCGCCGTCCCTGGGGCCAACTCAATAGCGAACTCAATCACTCTATCGGGTGGTAATCCCGGAAGGTCTTGGGGGAATACATCTTCAAATTCATTGACTACTGGAATATCTTGTAAGTTGGGCACCTCCTTCTGTGTGTCCACCACATAGGCTAGGTAGGCCTCACTTCCTTTTCGTAGCATCCTTTTGGCCTGAGCCATAGTCAAAAATTTCTGCGTCTGCCTCTTTCCTCTAAATATAATTTCTTTCTTCCCGGGGATATTTAACTTAACTTTCTTCCCTTTACAGTCTATCTGAGCATCGTTGCTAGATAGCCAGTCCATTCCCAAAATCACATCAAACTCCCCTAATTTAAAAGGAATCAGATCAACACTGAAAGATTGCTCCCCTATGCCTATCTCACAGGCGGGGTGAATCTGGTTAACAGGAATAATTTCATGATTGGCTATTTCTACTTGTAAGGGTTCTATCAAGGGTTTAGCCTTAAGTCTTAACTTACGCGCAAAGTCCCTTGATATAAAAGATTTAGTTGCTCCCGAATCAAATAAAATATTTGCACTGACTGAATTTAGAGAAAGGGTACCTGCTATCACATCTGAATCTTTCATAGCATCCTGGACTGTCATGTTGAAAGTCCTCGCAGTAGGTGGCTTATTAGAAGCAGCCCTGCTTGCTCCCGAAGCTGCTGGTTTGTTCATTGGGCATTCTCTCTTCCAATGACCTGGGCGTCCGCACTGATGACAAGTGGTGGTTGGAATGACGGCAGGGGCTGACGAAGGGCATTTGTGAGAATAGTGGCCCACTTGCCCACACTTAAAGCAGGTTACTGGCTTTCCTTTACACTCCCCAGTGTGATTCCTTCCACAAGTGTTACAGGTTGGCAATGGGGGTCGAGACTGGTTGGAATAGGACATTCTTGACTTCTGGCCGCCCTGGCTCACACTCACACTCATTGGTCGCTTAAACCCAGTGTTCTTTCCCGGTAGGGACACTGCTCCTCGATTAAACCTAGTTGGGAAGCTCCTTCCTGCGGAACCTCCACCCATGCTCATACTTTTCCTCTTTATTCCTTTCTTCTCTCTTTCCTTCTGCATCTGTTCACTTCCGACTTCTACAATCGTTGCTTTTTGCACCAGAGTGGCATAGTCCGTAAGCTCAAGGATTGCCACCCTATTCTGAATCCATGGTTTCAGTCCCTGCTGAAACCTCCTAGCTTTCTTTTCCTCAGTGCTCACAAACTCCGGCACAAACCTTGATAATTCAGTAAATTTCGCTTCGTACTCTGCTACAGACAAATCATTCTGCTTTAGCTCCAAGAACTTGAGCTCCATCTGGTTTTCCATAAACCTCGGGAAATACTTTCCCAGAAACAACTGACTAAATCTCTCCCAGGTTATAATAGCATCTGTCTCCATGTTTTTCTTGGCCTCCCACCAGTAGTTAGCTTCTCCTTTCAGAAGGTAGGTAGCAAATACAGTTTTCTGCGCCTCATTGATACTCAAAATCTCAAAAGATTTCTCCATTTCCTTTAACCATGCCCTTGCCTCAACTGGGTCGGCTGATCCGTGGAACTCAGGGGGCTTAAGGGACTTAAAAGCCCTGAAAGAGTTTGCCACTGCATTGTTACTTCCTTGAGGGGGTGGGTTGGGTTGACGTTCCAAATTCTGTCTTAGGAGTTGCATGAACTGGCTCATGGGATCCATGCCTGGGTTTGGTACTGGTTGCTCAACCTCGGTTTCTCCTTCTTCAGCCTCTACCTCGAATCCCTCAACATCATACGTTTCCTCTTCCTCTTCATACAGGGAGTCATCCTGTTCCACATAATCCTCATCTTCCTCTTCACTGTGATCTTGGTTTCTATTGTCCTGATTATGGCTTCCCTGGTCCTCAGACCCAGGGTTCGCCCTAGTTCCAATCTTTCTTGGCGGCATGATTCTGATAATAATAAAAACAATTATTGGGAAAAATTCAACGTTAGGTCACAATCATATACAACATTGTGCCTTGCACAGCTCTTATAATGGGGAGAACGTATATCGCAATTCTATTATTTTAAGAAAGTTCTAATACGAAGTGCAGTAATAATAATAATAAAACAGTGATCCCGTCACTATGGAACTGAACTGAAAGGAAACAAATATATACATAATGCGAGAATACATAGTTTGATCTGGTCAAAAGTACAACAGTGCTACAGTCATCTGTCCCAAAAGTGATACACAAGAGTCTATCTGTCTAGTCAGAAAAAGGGATGCTATATACAAGTCAACTATCCCGGAAAATTGGCTCTTACTAAGGCCTCGGCTAACTAGACAACTAGACTATTCCATCATCAATCCTGAATCACACACCGGAACGGGTCAGCTCCCAAACCCTTTCCATCGCACGACGGAAGATATAGTCGGCCTGCCGCCTAGAGATCCTACCATGCCTGTCCCCCTGGAGAGATCTGAGTCTCGCTCGGGACGTGAGCTCTATCCCTGTAAGCTCCCTCCTCAAGGATCGGGGTATAGAAGCCCTGGTCTCATAAGCTCGGGTACGCCTACCCGCCCTCTCTGCATCCAACTCCCTCCTGGCCTCATCCAGTCGGGCCTCGGCAACAGCCACTCGGGTCCTCAAAACATCCTGAACATATCCATGAGCTAACGAAAACTGCCTCTGGGCAGGGTCAAGAGGTGGTGAATCTGGAGCCGCTGAGGGTGCCTCCTCGGTCTGCCTAGGCTCGGAAGTATGGGTCTCTGAGCTGTCATCATCAGGAATCCAAGATAGTGGTGGAGGGGTAGGGGCTCTGACCACCGGAAGTGTGGGTAAAGGGATACCAGCATACACTACCATAGATCCAACACGCTCCTCAGCTACTGGGACCTCATCCGGGTCCTCCTCATCTTCCTCCATCTCAGGCTCCTCCTGATCCTCAACATCCAGCAATGCCTCATCATGCTCACGCTCGTACATCTCAGGGTCCTCCATCTCAGGCGCCTACACATTAAACGAGCTAAATTACTATCATGATATTTATAAGGGTTCCCGTAAGGGTTTTAGCTGTCAGTACTACTTTAAGTAGTCCGACCATGAACTTGGCAAGAGTTCTTATTATCTTTGTGAGTTTATTATTTTATCGTCGCATCATCTCTGAGGTTTATAACGCTTAGCTCTGATACCATTTCTGTAACACCCCCAGATCCGGGGTCGGGAATCCGGGTTGTCACGGTCTTTCTTTCCACAATATCACTTTACTTAATTAATAATAAATACCCTCATGCTGTGACCCCACACTAACACACACCACAACTCGTTATAGTCTCAGAGATGAAATTGAAATAAGTACAAGTCTTTGAATCCACAATTTAAAATTATTACAACCCAAAATGATTACTTGATAATTTACAGTTAATTGCCATTATCTGCCACAAGTTATAATTATACATAATTGGATTCTCAAAAGTAGATGGTCTAAACTACAATGGATCTACCTCTGCAGCTATAGCAGCTACAATATCAGCGGGAAGACGCGGGACGCTTCCCACGCGCTTGCGCTGGGTCTGCTGGAGTCTGGCCATCTCTCCTAACTGTTGTTGTGTGATGAAGAAATAAAGCAAGAGTGAGCCTTACAGCTCGCAAGATAATATGTAGTGATAACAATAATACCAGTATCTAAATGGATACTTACTAAAATCTTTATCGTGTGTAAGATAATTACTTACTAGATATAAGTAAAAACAAGGAATGAAGTTACCAATACTTTCCCACACTTATATCATTTATAAAGCTACTTGAACTATCATCGTTCAAAGTATTATAAGATTCACGAGGTCATCTTATAGATGAGACCACAAATAAAACTTGAAAATATTTGATCTTTGAAATATTTTGAAAAGAGATGAAGTTACGAGATACTTCATTCAATGGATACACCAATAAAAATGTTTGACCCTGTCAATGCTTCGGCAACCACCCATTAGTAGCCTTTCGATCGAAATGCTACGGGTAGTGTTGCAGAATTATCCAAATGGATGATGAACTCATTACGGGAGTTTACCGCGCCAGGAAGACCACTTACGATGATCAGTCGTAGTAGTACAACCCCACCGTTTTCTACATGTAGAGGAGAACCTGTCGGATTTACTTGTCAACCGAACACTGAACTCCTAAGGAATGGACCGCCTTAGCGGAACTTCCAGGCCATTTGGGCCAATATAATAAGGCTGGGCCGGCGCTACTCGACCACTTACGCCACTCCTAGTTCAGATGAAATCCATGACTCTGAAACGTAAAGCTCGTTTCCCCCTTTCCCCAAGTAGAAACTTGTTGATACGGCTCCACCAAGAAGTCGTATCTAGTTGGAAAGGAAAACTCACCGATATTTCCCAGGCGATGCCTGTTAATGGATTAACTTGTTCCAAGAATTTTACTTCCCGAATATTGGGTAAGTAATCAAAAACTCTTTTACCAAGACAGCAACCTTGTTGCGAATATAAAACACACCACCGAGCCGGATCCCCCATGTTTTGAGCGAGTATTTAAATCTCCTTTTTTAAAAGGAAGATTTTAAATATAAAAATAGTTTTGGGATCCGCTCTAACTTTTGAAAATCATTTTAAAGACTCGAAAACACTTTAAAGAGTGTTTGGAGTAAAACTGATTTAATGAAGTAAATCAGTCCCCCGAATATTTAGAAAATGTCTGAATATTATTATTTAAATAATATTCCCATAAAAATAATCTTTATAAAATAATTGAAGTAGAAGTATTAAAACTTATACTTGAAATGAATAGCAAATAATCAAAGATATACTTATACGAAAGTAATATCTTTATTTGAATAATCAAAAATAAGTTTGATTATCGACACCTTATTCTTTAATAAAATAAAGAATATATTTCAGCAATTAATCGGAGTCATAGATCCTCAAATGAATATTCAAATAATATTCAATAAATAAAATAAGCTGAGTCATAATACCTCGAATGAATATTATAAATAATATTCATTAAATAAAATAAAGGAGTCATACATCCTCAAATGAATATTCAAATAATATTCAATAAATAAAATAAAGTTTAAAGCTATCGAATAAACCTTATTCGATTTATAGTTTGGAAAACTATAACCATATATATATATAAATATATATATATATATATATATCCATATCCATATTAAATCTACTCGGGATCCTCGACTCCCGGTTTTAGAAAATATTTTCACCCTTGGGTCCCTACACTAAGGGTATATGCAAGATACAACTATCCTCTAGCATAGGTATTATCAAATAAACCAACAGATATACATCTCAAGAATATAAAACAGGCATGCATATATACCATATCACATGCTACAATATATCGCAACATTTGCTAAATAACAATCATGCAATATCACAAGATAATGCATATACATACATTTACATCACAACAACAGTGTATCGGATAGAATACTTGCCTGAGCGACTTGGGGGTGAGAAAGGCTCGGGACGAGTCTGGCAACCTATAAACAACAAGTAAGTTGGAATTAAACCAAAATCACTTGTAAGTCTATGCTTTAACTAACTTAGACTCTAATGCTAGTTTTACGCTCACCGATTCGCTTAAGTCACTCGGGTACCCTCGGCTCCACCATTTTTAATAACTTGACCTTTACGAGTTTTAACGCGATTCCTTCGCGAATGACTTACCAACTGCCTAACACACTTACCATAAATGTTTCATACATTAATTAACCCTTTTTGGTCTTTAACCTACATTCCAAAATAAGGCGAGGGAAAAAGTTTCGTTCGCGAAACGCCGTTACTTGAAACGGTCGTTTCTCCTAAACCGTAAATCGGAATCGAACGAACTACATATCAAAACGAAGCTCGTAACATGAGCTATCTAAACATGGCAGTGGTCACAATTTAGCAGGGGGTTCTCGGGTCCTAATGCTATGCACAAAAACAGTCCAAAGAAAATCGGACGTTACGACGGCTATGTTTACGCGATTTCCCATTTTTAAAACTACCCACAATCATCACAAACCATCCTCAAATCCACACACATCAAACACCTATCCTTACCACATCATAACAATCCCAAACAATTCAATATTACTCATTCATACATATGCTTAACCTAACTTTAATCATGCTTTAAGTTTCTTTAAATCAAAACCACTAAATTATCATTTCATTTCACCACCATTCCAAATCTCAACTCTAAACATAACAACAAGATACCATAACATCTTACTCATCAAAATCACTTTATAATATATATGAACCTAGGGTTTGAAAGTGGTATACCTTCCTTGGATTGGTGGGTGAAGCTAGGAAGCCTTAATAAGCTTGGAGTAGTCTTAAGAAAGCTTGGATCTTCAAGAAAACAAGAAAAAAAACTCAAGTTAAAACTTGAAAACACTATTCATTGTCTTCTCCAATGATTAAATCAAGAAGCTAGAGAAAGAATTTGTGGCTTAAACTTATGATATAGCCATTACTAAGCATAAAGAAGGTTAGGGAATTTTCTTACCAATTAAGGATGCTTGGATCTTGATTTTGGAAATTTTTTTAGCTTTGAAATGCAAGAAAGCCGAGAGCAAAGTGAAGACAATGCCTTGGTTGATTTTTTTTGATTTTGATGAAATGAATTGCTAGTTGGTTGGCTTGTTTTTGTTTTCCATTTAGCAAATTACCACCTTGTCCTTGCATTTGTGTGGTCCTAAATCAACCACACCTCCTTCCTTCCATGTCATGCTTATGTCACCCCTATGATGTCATCCTCCCTTCCTTGTCTCCTTTCTATTGGTTGGATGACATCACTCCCCTTAATCCCTTTGATTAACTCCCTAATCGTTTGCCTAATGACCGCTGATCTGTTGTACGGTTCGCTTAACTTTCGTTCTCGTTTATCGTTTGAAGGATCATACCCGGGATCTTATTACTTAGGTTCCCTTAACCTTTCTCAATACATTATATTCCTTTTTATGATCCTCTATTATAATCCTTTAATTTAAATCCTTTTTATTTTGTTACCTTATACTCAATTCTCTCCGTATTTTATGGATTTCCGGGAAAAACCAAAGTGTTCGGAATTGGGTTCTGACGATATTTACATACACTTATATACTTCATAGAGTATTAATAATATCCCAGAATATCCATAACAGAACCCCTATATAGTGTGGCACGAAAAGTTTTCTTATTCAGGTAAAACACTATTCACAAGGGTTACAAAAAGTTGAAAAATTTTGGGGTTATTACAATGTTGCCTTTGGGGTCTAAGGTAACATCTTTGGTGCCTAAGGCAACATCATGTTATAACTTGTTTATATGTTGCCTTAGCTTGCTAATGCAACAGAAAGAGAGATCAGTTGTAACTTATTTTTTATGTTACCTTAGAGTTTTAAAATGTTTTTAAAAAGTGGGCCCCACGGTGGGACCCACTAGCTGACATGGCAAGTGTGGGGCCCATAGTGTTGAGTTGTCTTGATGACGTGGCAAGTGGGCCCATAGAACCTAATGTCACAATTTGAGAAGCTGTTGTAACATTATAACTAGCCTAATAAAACATTTTAAATATAATATGGTAACAGTTTAGGAGGCTGTTGTAACACTTTAGCACAAACAAATTGAAATGCTTATTCTGTAAACTGAAGAATCCCAATTATACAATTTCATAACTGCAAAATAATGCATCCAACCCAAACATTAAACATCCAAATATACAACCAAATTAAACGTCCAAACTAACTATAAACTAGTTCACATTTTTTACTTAACAACAACCCAAGATTATAAATTTTAAAAAGTACTACTAGAAGCTAATGCTTAAATTTGCTTCACTTTCTCCTCGACTCCACCATCCGGGCGTTTCCCTTTTTATACACGTGAAGCTTTCTCTTGTACGTCTTTTTTTCCCTGAAATATTAACTAAGTTATTTGCAAGAAAGAAATTGAACCAGCAAATAACAGTAAACATAACTAATTAAACCAACTAATTTACCAACTACAACCATCTCAAGTTTACAACCTCAAAAATAACAGTAAACATGACTAATTAAACCAACTAATTTACAAACAAAATTACATAAGACTTATATATAGACTGTGTGATCATGTGTACTGAAAATAGTTATCAATTTACAAATGTAATCTGCAAATTTAGAATTCAGTCAAAGAACATTCATATAATTTTGGTAGAGTTTGAGGTTGATTATTAAGCTCAAAATAGATATATATTTACCAATATGGACTGTGGAAGGACATAAATTTAAGCCACAGAAAGACTATCATCCTGAAGCAAATCCCATGTTTGACAGTGTAGGCCCCTAAACTTATCTTCATAATAAACTCAGTAGAATTTAGACTCTAGCGAAGTACTGCTTGGTTTCTACTAGAGGTCATATTCATCCTTTTAAGTAAAATCTTCAAACTACTTCTAGAGCAGATATGGTTGTATCATTTAATGATAAAATAATTGCATGATTTCTTCGAGTCCCATTTATTCCTAAATGCTTTATTGTGTAAATAATAATGTATTTCTGACTTATAATTAGCTTATAATTTGAATCCAACATCAGCAGAAAATTGAGTAAACAAGGACCTCAGTTAAGCTATCCTCGAGGTTCATGCTAGTTCGGAGCATTTCTAGAGCTATTTTCAGTCGAGGTTTGTCTTGGTAAATTAGTCTATTACCACATATCTGTACAATTTAAAAAGAGAGAGTCTGTTTGTACAAAGCTACTATATAGTTATTGTATTTCATAAAGTTGTTAATCAATGATAAAAATCTTCACCTCTTCTCGCTTAGCAGGGTCCTTAAAAGAAATTTCAATAACGTCCTTTGTGGGAACTATTTTTCACTTGGGAATAATATCTTCGACAGTTGTTAACATGCTTATAAGCACTGGATGTGGTTTCACCTTCTCAGATATCTGAGGAAAAAATTGATACTTTATATGTCATTCAATTAACATGACAAGAGCCACAGGTAATGTGGTACAATCTAAATAATTGTATTGTTAAACAACAGTAACAAGAAAAATGTAATACAAATCCCACCTTACACATTGGCGCAACAAGAACTGCTCCATGCCAGAATTCAGGGTCACTTTTTGAATAAATAAACATACAAATATAAATTAAAAAACAAATGTGTATATTAAACGCAGAAGCACACCATCAACTATAAGCTGTGAAAATAAAGCATCAGCTACTAGCAGCAATATAGTAATGTAAAGTACAAAACCACATTTAGTTTACAGTACATTATTGGTTTTCTAAAGAATGCATCTGTGTCGTGAACACATACATGCCAAGCCATTTCATGTTTGATAGTAGGTTGTTGAGCCGCTTTAGCAAAAACTCAGGCATTTAACTTGCACATACTAACAAAAGAATTTCATATGAATATATAATGGCAAATATACTAACCCAAAAATGTAAGAGAAGGAACCAACAGCTTGGCATCATTCTCTGCAAAATCATAAATGTGCTCAGTCCTCCGCAGTCAATATACATATAAAAAAGATAATGATGTCCTTACAGTAGAACCATTAAAAAGATTCAAGCTTACCACTTTTTCCTGTTGAAAGCGATACTCCACTATCAGCCAATTCATCTTCATAGAAAATCACCTATTGAAGTACAACAACTTAGTTCACCACAAAAAAAATATACCAAGCAATCCTAGTAGAGGTAACAATTTTTCTTCTCCACCTCCTCCCAAGTATCATATGTTTTCAAAAATATAAACCTCATCATAGAAGAGAATGGGCTCTTTTGATACAAGTGCAGTCAAATCAATTTATTCTTCACAGTCCTCCCAACGAAGCTTGCAGATGCCTTCATCGAGATTGTATCCCTCTGTTGATCATTTAACATCAACATCAGTAATGCTAATAAAGTACTCCAAAATTGAAAAGCTAGTAATACAAACCATGCTACTTTGAGGATAGCTAAAAAATAATAGAGAAGCATTATTAGGGTTCCAGAATATAAAGTAGCTACAAAAAAGATCAAAAAGCTTAATAAAATTATAAGTTCATAACTTAAGCACTAAAGCCTACATCAAGTCCTACCTGTAAACAAGAAATTTTAGCTACTCCTTCCAATATTTAGCCTAACTGTTGTGCATATGCTGTGTACTTGATGATTACATGAACAAAACACCTAAGTAGATTTTACTTAGTGAAATAATATAGCACTCGACGGATAAGAATTATAGTCCTGACGGATAACTCATTATAGTCCTGACGGATGATGACTTATTATCCATCGAGTGAGTAGCTTATGTAATAATGAGCCTGTAGCACATTTCTGCATACACCTTTGTATAGATTCTGTAGTAGCATGTAAGTCATGATTAAATTTAACTAGATATGCATAATAGGTTGATTAATTGTACATAAATGATGTCTTGTAATTCTGCATAAATGAAATGAAGTCAAGTGCCAAAATAGCTACCGACGGATGATTGACAAAGCCATCGACGGATGATCAAATGGCTATCAACGGATGTTCAATATAGCAGTCGACGGATGATCAATAAAGCCATCAACGGATGATCATAAACTCGACGGATGATCATGTATTCAACGGATAAAGAATTCAAATATCAGTTGACAGTGACAACATAGTCACATGCGTCGAAGTGTATGCAAATGGAATGAGAAAGCCTATTAACTGGGTAATAGAGAACAAAGTAGCAAAGTATTAGACCCGATAGTTTTTATAATGATCCTGTCTTTTGACTTTGTAATCTTGGTAATATATAAACCAAGAAGCAGTAAATAGAAACATAGATATGAGATACAAAAATTGAGAAACATTTGTAAGCAGAATTCTTAGCATTTCTCTGTACTCTCAGTAGTTCAATATTTGTAAGCAGCTGTGAGCATTCTTGCACACAGGGTTCTCTCGATATATAATATATATCTTTGGTGGAATCATTCAAATCCACCAGAAAGTTTTTAAAGACTCTTGTTTTTAATTACTTGTGTTTTGATTCACTTAAGTTTTATTCCGCATTGTGCTAATCAATACACTTATATTTATATTTGAGTTAGAACATTTTATTTCAAGAAAAAGTTTCAAGAATTCCATTCAACCCCCCTTCTGTAATTCTTGTCATATTGTTAAGGGACTAACAATTGGTATCAGCGCAAGCTCTTAACTTACAAAGAGTTTAAAGATCAAAACAATACAGCAAGATGAACAAGAAGGATGTTGGAGTCAAGATCCCTTTTCTGGATAAAGATAATTACCATCATTGGAAGGTAAAGATGTATCTTCACATGCTTTCTCAAGATGAGGCCTATGTGGACTGCATAGAAAGAGGCCCTCATATTCCAATGAGAGCTGCAACAGGAAACGAGCCATCAGTTCCCAAGCCAAGGCATGAATGGTCTGATCCTGACATTGAACAAGTCAGGAAGGATAAAAAGGCCATGAATATACTGTTTAATGGATTTGATGGAGATATGTTTGACAACATTATCAACTGTAAAACTGCCAAGGAAGTCTGGGATAAAATACAGATCATCTGTGATGGCACTGAGCAAGTTAGAGAAAACAAGATGCAGCTCCTGATTCAGCAATATGAGCATTTTCATAATGAAGATAGTGAGTCACTCACTGACATCTTTAGTAGGTTTCAGAAACTACTAAATGCTCTAAAGTTGCATGGAAGGGTCTATCAGACAAAAGACTCCAATATGAAATTCCTTAGATCTCTTCCAAAGGAATGGAAACCAATGACAGACTCATTAAGAAACTCACAGGATTATAAGGAGTTTACTTTGGAGAGACTGTATGGCATCCTGAAAACCTATGAGCTTAAAATAGAGCAGGATGAAAGGATGGAGAGAGGAAAGAAGAAAGGAGGATCCATTGCACTAGTTGCTGAGTTGGAAAAGGAGAAGGAAGTGAAGATGGAAGCTGTTGAATCAACTTCAAGGGTCTGTGAGAACAAGGGCAAGGGGCTTGCAGTAGAAAGTGAAGATTCATTGAGCCAAGATGATATGGAGGACATTGATGAGCACCTAGCATTTCTTTCCAGGAGATTTTCCAAGCTCAAGTTCAAGAAGAACTTTGGAGCAGCCAAGCCAAATAGAAACATGGTGGATAAATCAAAATTCAAATGTTTCAAATGTGGCTTGGCAGGGCATTTTGCCAGTGAGTGTAGGAAGTCAGATTCCACTAAGAAAAAGTTTGAGTCTGTGGATTATAAGCAAAAATACTTTGATCTACTCAAGAAAAAGGAAAGGGCTTTTATTACACAAGAAAATGACTGGGCAGCAGATGGTCTGGATGAAGATGAAGATGTCAGCTATGTCAATCTAGCCCTAATGGCCAAGTTTGATAAGACAGAAACAAGTTCCTCAAGCAATCAGGTAATTACTACAAACCTTGCACATTTATCTAAAGCTGAGTGTAATGATGCCATTAATGACATGTCTACAGAGTTATATCATTTGCGTGTTACACTTAAGTCTCTTATTAAAGAAAATGCTAAAATCAAAGAAAACAATTTGTTTTTGAGTGAGAGGAATAATGTGCTTGAGTCTCAGTTTATTGATTTTAAGAAATTGAGAATTGAGTGTAAGATTGCTAAGGAGGAATTAACTGAGTCCTTGAAAAAGGAAGAAATTTTGAAGAAGCAGCTCGAGCGTGAACAAGAGGTGATTAAGGCATGGAAAACAACCAGGGATGTCCATGCTCAAATCACCAAAGTTCATGGAATCGAGTCCTTTTGTGATGAAGCCAGGAAAAAGAACAAAGAGAAACTAGAACCTAATTTGGTAGATGGACTGCTAACAGATGTAGACTCGACGGATGATGAGGATCATCCGTCGGATAAAAAAAGGTGTTATCCGTCGATTAATGAAAATCATCATCCGTCGGCTGTGAGCAAGCCCATCAGTAAAGCCAAACTAGTTAAGCTGAATGAGAAGTATGGGTCTGTTTCCAAGAACTTTGTTTTAGGAGAGTCGAGTCAAGTTAAGAAAGGGAAAAAGGCTAATGTTGGTCACATGACTGTCAAACAGTTAAGTGACAGACTTGAAAAGATTGAGGTAAAAACAGAGACTAAAAGGAAAAACAATAGAAATGGTAAAGTAGGAATTAACAAACACAATAACTACACACCTGATAAATATGCTCCTAGAAAAATCTGTGTCAAGTGTGGTAGTGTAAATCATCTGTCTGTTAATTGCAAATCTGCCATGCCTACTTCCATGTCTGTGCAACCTCAATTTCCTATCATGAATGCCATGCCTCCCATGCCTGTTAATGCTATGTCTACACAGAACATGAATGCACAGTTTGCTAATATGCCATTTGCACCTAATCCTTATTATGCTGCATATAGTATGCCAAAAATTCCATTTAGCATGCCTTACTGGAATAACATATTTACACATAGCATGCCATTTCCTATTAGTCATAATATGCATGATAATTCTGTTGCAATGAATGGTTTCAAAGGCCCAACTCAAATGACTAAGGATGAATCTGAAATTCCCAAGTCAAAAGAGATAAAGCCTAAGAAACAGAAAAAGAAAGCTAACAAGGCAGGACACAAGGAAACTTGGGTACCAAAATCAACTTGATTTGATTTTGATGTGTGCAGGGAAACAAAAAGAATCTTTGGTACTTGGATAGTGGTTGTTCAAGACACATGACTGGTGATTCTACCCTGCTCACAGAGTTCACGGAGAGAGCTGGCCCAAGTATTACTTTTGGAGATGACAACAAGGGTTTTACTGTGGGATATGGCTTGATTTCAAAGGACAATGTCATCATTGAAGAGGTTGCTTTAGTGGATGGTCTCAAACACAATCTGTTGAGTATCATCCAGCTTTGTGATAAAGGCAATTTAGTAACTTTCAACTCAGAAGCCTGTGTTGTGACTAATAAAAGAAGCAACAAAGTGGTTCTCACTGGAGTGAGAAAAGGAAATGTGTACCTAGCTGATTTCAACTCATCTAATGCAAAATCTGTGACTTGTCTTCTTAGTAAAGCAAGCCAGGATGAAAGTTGGCTATGGCACAAGAAGCTATCCCATTTAAATTTCAAGACCATGAATGATCTAGTAAAGAAAGAACTGGTCAGAGGCATTCCTCTAGTGGAGTTTTCTAAGGATGGACTGTGTGATGCCTGCCAAAAAGGGAAGCAGATTAAAACATCATTCAGGAAGAAACTTGATTCAACAATTGAAGAGCCTTTGCAACTGCTTCACATGGATTTGTTTGGACCAGTCAATGTATTGTCAATCTCAAGGAATAGATTTTGCCTAGTAATTGTAGATGATTTCTCAAAGTTCTCTTGGACATATTTCCTAAAGTCTAAAGATGAGGCTAGTGAAATCATCATCAATCACAGAAGGAAAGTCAATAATCATCCTGATTTCAAGGTCAGAAGAATCAGGAGTGACAATGGAACTGAGTTCAAGAATTCTGTCATGAGAGCATTTTGTGAGGAAAATGGGATTCTGCATGAGTTTTTAGCAGCAAGGACTCAACAATAGAATGGAGTAGTGGAAAGGAAGAACTGATCACTTATTGAAGCTGCAAGGACAATGCTTGAAGAATCTAAGTTACCAACATATTTCTGGGCTGAAGCTGTAAATACTGCATGTTACACTCAAAATATTTCTCTGGTTAATCAAGCAAGATGCATGACTCCCTATCAATTGTTCAAGAACAAGAAGCCAACTCTAAACTTTCTTCATGTCTTTGACTGCAAATGCTATATTCTGAGAAATCAAACTGATCAAAATGGGAAGTTTGATGCTAAAGCAGATGAAGGAATTTTCATTGGATATGCTGTTGGTAAAGCATATAGAGTCTACAATCTAAGAACCAACATTGTTGTGGAATCAATACATGTTGTGTTTGATGATAAAAAGATTGAAGGACTGAAAGATGGAGATTACCATGAGAGCCTCAAATTCGACAATATGGAGATGGTTCGTGATGACAGTGATGATGAAAGTGATCAAGAGAATGTATCTAAGGATAATGCAGATAAATCTACCACCAATGAAGCTCAAAACTCAACATCTGTCGAGTTGCATAATGGTTCATCCGTTGGAAGGCAATCTGCGTTATCCGTCGGGAGACAACCAGCTTCATCCGCTGGTACTCAAAATTCACCATCCGTCGGGTTATCAAAAGGAGCAGGAAGTCAAGATAGATCACCTATAGAAAGTTCCCCTTTCTCAAATCGAAGATCCACAAACTCAGGGGGAGTTTCTAACAATCAAAACTCAATCACACATCAAGACGACAATGAGGTTTCTTCATCTAGAGCTAATCTACCTCAACAAAGGAAATGGACAAAAGATCACCCCTTTGAGCTTATTATTGGTGATGTTTCTTCTAGAGTTCAAACAAGAAGAGCAACTCAGGAAGACTGTCTATATAGCATCTTTCTTTCCAAGGAAGAACCAAAGAAGGTAGAAGAAGCTTTGTTGGATCCTGATTGGATATTAGCTATGCAGGAGGAGCTAAACCAATTTGAAAGGAATAATGTGTGGAAGCTGGTACCCAAGCCTAAAGGAAAGAATCCAATAGACACCAAGTGGGTATTCAGAAACAAGATGGATGAAAATGGCATAGTTGTTAGGAATAAATCTAGATTGGTTGCCAAAGGCTACTGTCAACAAGAAGGAATAGATTTTGATGAAACATTTGCTCCTGTTGCAAGACTTGAAGCCATCAGAATCTTCTTAGCCTATGCAGCCCATGCCAATTTGAAAGTCTATCAAATGGATGTCAAAAGTGCCTTTCTGAATGGAGATTTGGAGGAAGAAGTTTATGTCAGTCAACCTCCTGGTTTTGAAGATCCAAATTTTCCAGAATATGTCTATTATCTTCTGAAAGCACTTTATGGACTGAAGCAAGCACCTAGAGCCTGGTATGACACTTTATCAAAGTTCCTTTTGGAAAATCACTTCACAAGAGGTACTGTAGATAAAACTTTATTTTTCAGAAATGTTAATGGCTCTAGTATACTTGTTCAAATTTATGTAGATGATATTATTTTTGACTCTACAGATGAGAAACTTTGCAAAAAGTTTGCCAAATTGATGCAAAGTAAGTATGAAATGAGTATGATGGGAGAACTAGCTTACTTTCTTGGTTTACAAGTTAAGCAAGTTAGTGATGGAATATTCATTAGTCAAAATAAATATATTTTTGATCTTTTAAAGAAATTTGATCAAATGGATTGCACATCTACAAAAACTCTCATGGCCACTGCAACTAAGCTTGAATTAAACACTACTGAAAAGTCTGTGGATATTTCAAGTTATAGAGGCATGGTTGGCTCACTTTTGTACTTAACAGCTAGTAGGCCAGATATAATGTTTGTTACATGTTTATGTGCTAGATTTCAGGCCGATCATAGAGAATCTCACTTAATAGCTATTAAGAGAATTTTCAGATATCTCAAGGGAACACCAAACCTTGGCATTTGGTACCCTAGAGATTCTGGTTTTGATCTAACTGGTTATTCAGATGCAGATTATGTAGGTTGTAGAATTGATAGAAAGAGTACAACAGGAACCTGTCAATTTCTAGGAAACAAGCTTTTGTCCTGGTTCAGTAAAAAGCAAAATTCAGTTTCTACTTCCACAACTTAAGCTGAATATATTGTTGCTGGCAGTTGCTGTGCACAGATTTTATGGATGAGAAATCAATTGCTAGACTATGGTTTGCAAATTGAGAGGATTCCTATTTTCTGTGATAACATAAGTGCAATTGTCATCACTGAAAATCCAGTACAACATTCAAGGACAAAGCACATAGATATCAAGTACCATTTCATAAGGGAACATGTAATGAATGGTACTGTGGAACTACATTTTGTTCCCAGTGAGAAGCAGCTTGCAGATATCTTTACCAAGCCACTGGATGAATCCACCTTTTCAAGGTTGGTAAGTGAGTTAGGTATGCTTAATTACTCTTAAATCTATCTGAGTTAATTTGCAAGTTGAAATGCAGCCAGAAATTTAATTGATTTTTCAGTCTTGGATGAAATTTTGGCTAAGTCAAAATTTACATCTCGACGGATGACTCTTATCCATCGAGTTTGGTCATCCGTCGAAATATAATTTGCTAATAAAAATCAATTAGTTTTCTAGAATATTTTATGTCTCAACGGATAACAGTTTGTCCTCATCCGTCGAATTGTCTTAATCTCAGCCGTTAATTCCCTGTACATTATCCATCGAGTATACTTACAGTTTGTAAGCATTACACGACGGATAATGGGGGAATTTTTACAGTTTATTTTTTTAAACGGCTATTTTAGGAAATTTCTATAGGTTACCCTATTTTACTTTATTATTTTTATCAGTTATTTTTGAAATAGTATAAAAGCTTATTTCATTGCAATTGCTTTTCTTTTATCATTCTCAATTCAACTGCTCTAATTTCATTCACTCTCAAAGCACTTACTCTCCTTCTTCAAGCTCTTATTCTTTAACAATGGCACTGGTTGTAAAGATCATGTCTCAAACTGGGTTCATTTATGAGAAGAACAATTTCACTGCATTAGTGAACACGGGTATTTAGCAATCGGATGACTATCACAAGATGATGGACTTTGTGAAGAATTGCAAGCCCAATTATGTCATGCTGGAATCACCCACAATCTTCTGTGAAGTTGTTGAAGAGATGTGGACTCTGCTACCTACAACTCTACAGATAAGACCATCACTCTAACCATTAATGGTAAAGAATTCTGTATAAATAGTGATGTGATAAAAGCATGTTTCAAAATTCCTGATAACAATGTGACTTCACCACACAATGACACTGATATTATCAATATGCTTCATTCCATGCACTATGCACTTCCTACTTCTAAACTGAGTGATATTAGGAGAATGGGTCTTAGGAAAGAGTGGAGTTTCTTGTGTGATGTAGTTACAAAGATTTTCTCAGGAAAGATCAGTAATTTTGATTCAGTGAATATTTCCATGCTTAACATGCTATACATGCTAGTTACAGATAAATTTTATAATTTCAGTGACCTTGTCTTGTTTGAGTTAGGTTTTAAATTAGGGGAGTTAAATAAAAGAGGTAAAAATGTGTATTATGCTAGATTTCTTCTGTTATTAGCTAACCACCTCTGTGAAGAGATTGTGCTTGAGAACCCTAACAACAAACTGGATTGTTGGGTTCAAGAGAGAAGGCTCATTGCAGATTTGAACATGGCCAATCATCATAAGGATGTGCTAATGTTCTACTTTCCTGTAATGCTAGCACCTCAGGTAAGTGAGGTAAGTTCATCCATCCCAACAACTATTCCAACCTCCACAATTTCTTTGAGTTCAAGAGTAGTTATGACAACTGTGCCAATGACCAAACAGTTGCCTACCAAAGCTGCCAAGCCTACTATTATTTCAAAATCCAAATCAAAGAAAGCCCCCTCTGGTATCTCCCAAAAGATGCCAGTTGAAAAATCCACTAAAGCCAAAGAGGGGAGTGTGAAGGAGGGTAAGTTAGGTGAGGGAAGGGGTGAACATAAAAGAAACCCCAAGAATAAGGTTGGAGAGTTGAGTGAATCCCAGCCTAGCCACACTGCAGTTTCCCAACAAACTGCAGTGCTTAAAAAGGACAAAGCTCATTTCTAGCTGCATCCTCCCAATAGGATGCGGCTATTGAACAAAGCTCTCAACCAAGAGCACATGACAAGAGGGTTAGGGACACAAGCTCACCCCAAACTTATGCCAAAAAGAAGAAATCAAAAACCATTGGGGATGCACAGGGTACACACACTGTGCAAACTGGTGCTAAAGACACAGTCACTGCACCTTCACAAATTCAGCTTGATATGGCTCCAATAAATGTGGAGTCACAGCCAAAATCTCTAGTTATAGAAGCACCTCAAACACCATACTCACCAACAAATTCTCTGAATGTGGATATGATAAACACATCAATTCCTGATTCCCCTTCTTTAACTCTGTTGGGGAAGCCAAAATCTAGTGCAAGTGAGCAGCATCTTTTAGATGATTTGTTGGCTCACTTGCCAATTCTTTCAGGAACTGTTGTGTCATCTGTGCCTAAAATATCTTCAATCAGCACAGAGTCAACAATAGTTTCTATTTCCAGCTCATTCATTTCTACTCTCTCGACGGATATTGCTCATCCGTCGAGTAGTGATTGTATCCCGACGGATAAGCCTAATAGCAGTTATCCGTCGAATAGAAAAACCTTTCACTCGATGGATATCACTCATCCGTCGGGTATCTCTGCACAGCTTCAAACTTCAATTCTTTCAAGTGCAGAAGATTTAGTGGTTGTACAGTCACTCTTAGGATTGAGAGAGAAGAGTGTTTTGAGTGAGATTCTGGGTTGCTCCCAGGAAAAAGGAGAGGAAATGAGTGAAAATCTGTAATCCATTTCTTCAGGATTGGCAAAAGGGAGTGAGAGGAGTCCCACCTTAGTAGGTGAAGGTGAGGGTGTGAGGGTGGAGAGCCAGGGTGAGACCCTGATGCAACAAAAGAGAGAAAATGAGAGAAATGCAGGTATTGGAGTAATAAGGATGAATGTCATTGCTAGTGAGACAATGAATGTCCGGGATGCAGATAGGGAAGGACTATCTCAGCATCCTAAAGCTGTTATAGATTCTACTTCCCTTGATGTTGAGGCATTTACTCACCTTGTTCCAGCTTATCAAATTCTAGCTGAACAGGGCAATGACACTGCAGAAAAGATGCTCAATCTGGTGCATACCACCCAGTCTATGCAAAGGGCTAAGGATGCCATCACAGCTTTGCCTTGTACAACTGGTGATGTGGACTATGAGACTGGGGGTTCAGCTGATTTCTTTGGAGATGGGAGTGGGAATAGTGAAAATGAAGCAATGGACATAGGGGGAGAAGTAGGCTCAAGCTCAAGGTCAGGTATGCCATCATGGGCATTCTCAAAGAACTGTGATGAGCATTATTTCAAGACAACCCTGATCCAGTTAATCAATCAGACAAATACTGCTTTTCAAACCACTACCAATACAAGCACCAAGAAGCTCCTTCAGGCACATCTTGCCTCCCTGCAACTTCAGCAAATACAAGGCCTCCACCATGCTAGAGATGTGGATTCTATGAAGGGTGATATTGAGGAGATGAAGAAGGCTATTTCAGATATGATAGATTCTAAACTTTCAGAAGCTACAATGCTTGACATCAAGAGGCAATTAAGGAAAAATTTTGATCTGTCAACCAAGATAGATACCTTGGATACAAGAATTTCAGCCATGGAAGCATCTTTGACTGACATTCATCTCCATCAAGCCCAATAGACTAATCTACTTCAAAAAATGGTGGCAGCTCAAACCCCCTCCATAGCTCAACTTGATGATAACAAAAAGGGGGAGAAAGGACCAAGTGAGGGGGAGAAGCTTCAGATACAAATCAGTAAAGTAATTGTGCCTTCAATTACTATCTCAAAGCCACCAGTCACAGATGGTATAGATCTGATTCAAGCAGCAGCAGCCAAGTTGAAAGTTGCTGAGAAAGAAAAGTTGAGTTTGGTCAACTGGAAGAAGATTGATGAGGAGATACAGAAGAAGTTTGAACTTGTCAAGGAGCCAGTTAAGTCAGCCATCCATCACTCTCAAGTCAAGCAAATTAGTGTGAATGAGATGAGCATGAACTATCTGGAGAGAGGACAATCTTCCTGTATCAAGTCTCCAAAGGCTGAAATGATTCTTAAACCAAGAGCAAACTACTCAAAATCATCTTTGAAGAACCCATTGGACAATGTGTATGAGACACCCAAGCCTGATGAGAAGAAGCTTCTATCAAGATCAATTGCCTTCTATAAAGATCCAGCTGATTCAGCTTCTAAAAGGAGGATTGCTAAGATTTTCAGAAATGGGAAAGAAATTTGTGTGGTGGCTGGACACCCTCAATTTGCTCAAGCAAAGAGAGAAGAAAAAGCTAGATTGAAGCAGGAAAAGAAGCAGGCTGCTCTAGATGCTAAAAAGGCTAAACAGAAGAAAGAGCAGATTGCTATCTTGGCCAAGCTACATGCTGTAAATTCATCACAACAAATTCCCTCTCAACCATCTGAAGCTACTGAATCAAGGAAGCAAGTTGAAGAACAGAAGAAATCTCCAAGAAAGAAAGAATTGGCTAAAAGAACTAAAAGGAGACTGGATATTATTGACAAGGAATTGGAAGATCAATTTCCTAAGGAATCCACACTAACTATAATTCAAGCAATAAAGCCCTCTGTGGTATTTGAAGACATAAGGGTGGTGGATCCCTACAGGAATATTCATGGTGAACCTATTGTGCCCAAGGATGAGCAAATAGAATGGGAGAACATACCAATTCCAGACGTCAATCTACCAATCCTTAGCAAGCCAAAAAGGACAAAGTCAAGAGTAGTCAAGAAAGTGAAGTTGTCACCTCTCAAATCCAAATCTATAGTCAAAGCTCAGCCCAAAGTCAATAGGGGAGACTATCTGTACTTGTGGGACATCAAAGAATTTTCTGATCTAAACCTTTATCTGGATGAACTAGATGAGGTGAGATGAATTGATGCATATAGAAACCTACCTGAAAGGTTAGTGTTCAAGTACAAAGGAGGAAAGGAGATTCAGTGGCCACTTCATAGGATTCTTCAAGAGAGCCAAGCTGTACTGATTAAAGTTTATTCATCCTTCAAGAAGAACTTTGGGTTTAATATCACTGCAAGAAGACTAGTATTGAAGAAGATTGAAGAACTAAGGAGTGTTAGAGCTAAAGATGCACTCCCAAAGACTCTAATCATCCCATACACAGGGAGAAGAGTGAATCTAAGGCCCTACTGGCTGATGGAGTTCATCGATGACAAAGGTGTGAGAAGATTCTTCATATTAGAAGACCAATTGAGCATCTCCAGCAATGAGACTCTCTTGGAAATGCAAGGAAAGCTAAATCTCTCAGAATCTGATGAACTGGAATTCCACAGGCAGCTCCAAAATCAGATTGATGAAAACAACAGAAAGCTTGGAAGAAGATCCAGACCTTCAAGAAACTAGAAAAATCTGCTCAGGCTAGAGTAGCATCTTGAAAATGACTGTGAGCTAAACCTTGTACATTTTGATTAATTGAAGCACTTTTCAGTATTATCTACTTTCTTTTAAAGTTGTATGTTTAGGGTGTTTTGTTATCATCAAGTATCTCTTAATTTATGGCTACAATTCCAGTAGACATAAATTGGGGGAGATTGTTGTGCATATGTTGTGTACTTGATGATTACATGAACAAAACACCTAAGTAGATTTTACTTAGTGAAATAATGTAGCACTCGACGGATAAGAATTATAGTCCCGACGGATAACTCATTATAGTCCCGACGGATGATGACTTATTATTCATCGAGTGAGTAGCTTATGTAATAATGAGTTTGTAGCACATTTCTGCATACACCTTTGTATAGATTCTGTAGTAGCATGTAAGTCATGATTGACTTTAACTAGATATACAGAATAGGTTGATTAATTATACATAAATGATGTCTTGTAATTCTGCATAAATGAAATGAAGTCAAGTGTCAAAATAGCTACCGACGGATGATTGACAAAGCCATCGACGGATGATTAAATGGCTATCAACGGATGTTCAATATAGCAGTCGACGGATGATCAATAAAGCCATCAACGGATGATCATAAACTCGACGGATGATCATGTACTCAACGGATAAAGAATTCAAATATCAGTTGACAGTGACAGCATAGTCACATGCATCGAAGTGTATGCAAATGGAATGAGGAAGCCTATTAACTGGGTAATAGAGAACAAAGTAGCAAAGTATTAGACCCGATAGTTTTTATAATGATCTTGTCTTTTGACTTTGTAATCTAGGTAATATATAAACCAAGAAGTAGCAAATAGAAACATAGATCTGAGATACAAAAAGTGAGAAACATTTGTAAGCAGAATTCTTAGCATTTCTCTGTACTCTCACTAGTTCAATATTTATAAGCAGCTGTGAGCATTCTTGCACACAGGGTTCTCTCGATATATAATATATATCTCTGGTGGAATCATTCAAATCCACCAGAAAGTTTTTAAAGACTCTTGTTTTTAATTACTTGTGTTTTGATTCACTTAAGTTTTATTCCGCATTGTGCTAATCAATACAATTTATATTTGAGTTAGAACATTTTATTTCAAGAAAAAGTTTCAAGAATTCCATTCAACCCCCCTTCTGTAATTCTTGTCATATTGTTAAGGGACTAACACTAACAAAAGTCCCCTTTAAAATTAAAACTCAAAAGAACACATTTTTAAATCATTTACTCATCTTTAACCCAGCTAAGCCTTGAATTGTCCAAACATTTTGAGAATCTTGGAACATGGTTAACTATTCAGCAACTAAACAAAAACCCAAAATTTTCTTAAAAATAAATCACTTCACATTCACTTTTTTCAGAAAAAAACAAGCAAAACAAACTAAAAATTCTGACATATTAATACTGAGTATATTAACATATGCAGAACATCCCGTTTACTCCCCTAAACTCGTACCCTCCTCACAAGTCACAATCATAATAATCACAACAAAACATAAACATAAAAAAATGAAGCCCTAAAATAAAAAAACCTAAATCGATTTAGCCCTAATTTGAAGAACTGAAATTAAGAGAGAGGGAGAGAAAGATGAGGATGTTTAAGAGAACATAAATAAAATGAAGAATCAAAATCCAAATCTAAAGAATCAAACTATCGACCCCTCAAATGAAATCGATTGAGATTGAGCAAATCAATTGAGCCACATGAGTCAGAAACAGAAATTGTTAACTAGATATTAAAAGTGGTGGCAGAGAATGAGAAAGAGTAAATCGGAGAAAGAGTAGCCACCAGAGATTAGCAGTAAAAAATTACGGGATAAAGTTATATGGAAAATTTGAAGTTAGATGGAAATTTTGGGCGGCTTCCTGTCAAAATTTGCCCGTTCGGGCCCAAAAGTTCCCCCTCTTAGTGCAATATTTATAATTTATTTATGATTTATTATTATAATAAAAAAGTAATTATTTATTTTAGAAAGAATAATTTCTAAGTAATTTATTATTTTTACAAATTCTTAGTTTAAGTTTTTTAAATTTATTACTTTCAAATTTCTATCTTTAATTTTATAAAATTTGTTCTGTAAAATATTATCATCAATTTAGATTATTGTAAGATTCACATTTAATTTTTTAAAAAATACTATATTTATCTTTCACTCTAAGGTATATATTACGGACAACATATATTTGATAGAAGTCCGTCAAATTAATTATTGCCAAATTTGTATCTCATTTATTAAATTTGAATTTATGTATCACCTTAGATCCTTGAAAATGAATTTAAATTAATATTTAATTTTAAAAATATTATATTTATATTTTAATACTCTAAGGTAACATTTTGACAAGAATGTTACAAACTGCAACAATTTTTACATAATGCAACACCGCGTTTTTGGCTATGGTAACACAAAAAATATCATGTTAAATTAGCTCATTAGTACCATATCTAGGGTAACATATTGGGTAACATTCTTTAAGGGGGGCGTTGCGATAGGCTATATATGGTGTAGTGTGTGCATTAAACCATATATATATATATTTTTATATTTTTTTTCAATTTCTGAGCAACTGCGTTTCGCTTTATCTTGCTCAACCCTAGACTACTCGCATACAATACGAGCCGGCTACTAGCCATTTGACGTCTATCCACAACTAGCAATGAATTCCAATTTTTATCTCCAATTTTTATCTTTTCATGTCTTTTATAAGCAATAGATTAACCTCAAAAACCATCAAACCATGGCAACAATATAGTCCTCAAGCATACTCTAAGATTTCGTGAAATTACAAGTGTTTCTAGCATGCATGTCAACCTAACAAGATTCAACATCACTTTAACGCTATCACTACACTCGCATCAATATCACATATTAATCGGTAAAGCAACACAAAGGGATCATGGTATATGCATGAGCTATATGACATGATAAATAAAGCTATAAATCCTTAAAAAAAACTATATGGCAAAAATATGCAACTATATGAACTAAACTAACATGAAAATGCAACTACATGACACACACACAAATATGTTCCTTAACTACCACCCCAAACTTAAAATCTTCACTGTCCCCAGTGAAGGTAATAAAAAGGAACACAGGGTATACCTACTCAGACGAATCATCATCATCACCCTCAGAGGATGGAGTGTCAGGATGTGGATAAGCAGAATCCTCACCATAAACGGGCCACTGGATGTTAGCTCCAAGGCCTCTAAATTCAGTCCCAGGTGCCTGGGTGAGCTCCTGCGCAAACCGACTCTGCGACTCATACATCGCGTCCATCCTCCTCGAAAGCCTTCTGTACTGGACATCAGCCAATCCCGAACCATCTCCTCCCTGGGCTCTCGAAGAACCTGCCTCTCCATGAACCTGGCTGGACCTAGCCATGGTAGCACCAGCTGCTGGAACTCCTCCTGGAAGGCGATACCCCAAACCATGTGACTCGGGCTCTCCATCCGTCCACTCCTGCATCGCATTCAAAGTTGATGAATCAATAGGAGCGGCCGACATCTGTAGCTGCTCATAAGAAGGCCACTGGACTCCACATGCCTTGCAAAGCTTCGTAATAATAGAGGCATACGGGATAGAGTACTGCGATTTCCCCCTCAAAAACTTCAAAATCCCTTAGTAGATGTACTCACCAAGGTCCACATAATATTCATCATTCAGAATCCCCTATAACAACCTCACCCTCTCCACTGTAACCTCATGTGCACGCGAAGAAGGAAGAATATTAGCACATATAAATGCATTCCAAGCATGAGCATACCTATTCATCACGACAGCAGGAAAACTACGATAATCGTTGGATCCCCTTTTGAACTTCCACACTGTGTCCGACTGACAAAGAGTAGCAATAATCAAGTCCAAATCAAAGTCCTCAGGGGCCTTTGAATTCCAGTTCTCCTCCTGTGGTTTCCTCTGTCGTTGTCCAATCACCCGGCGAATCGCCTCGGGATGATAATCAACAGTAAGCCCACGAACAACAGAAAACCCATTCCTGTCAGCCTTGGCGTTCGCATAGAACTCGCGAACAACACTCATCGGTACCGCCTTAGGTGACTCGCAGAATATAATCCATCCCTTCTCAGCAATCATCGGTAGCAACTCACCATCCCTCCCTGATGGCAAAAACCCCCTCTCCTTCATAATCGTCTTAGTCAGAAGCTTAGCATACTCTTCTTCAGCAGCTCTATCCAACAATCGGGGCCTCGCAGCAGTATTCCTCAAAGAATCAGTAGCAGTCGGATTGGTGTTGCTGCTACCCATTGTTCTTGATCTCTATGGGGCCATGAGAACTGAGAATAAGAGTTAGAGAGTTGTATTTGGTATGTAGTAGAGATTTTGTAGAGTTGAAAGTGTGTGGAATGTGTATGTAGAGGTTGTATGTATTTATATGGCAAAATTAGGGTTAGAATTTGATTAGGAGTGGGGATTGTGGCAAGGTATGGGGAGAATTCGTGGGTTAATGGGTGATATGGATTCTATGATTTTTTTTGTTTTGTTTTTGTTTTTTTAAGACTGAAAACGATTTTTCCATAGTCAGGGACACACGCGGGCGCCTGGCACCAGTACGTGGGCGCCTGCTCGCACGCGGTCGCCTGCTCCTAGCATGCGGCCGCCTGTTAGGCTTCTGGAAATTTTTTATGCAACCTTTTTTCTGATTTTTTTGGGTTTTTGGATAAAGTACTATATTCTAAGGTGTCCAATGGTCTCATATCTTGGGTTACCTCCCAAGAAGTGCTTCTTTTACGTCATTAGCTTGATGTGGAGTTATACGATAAAGTTGACAATAAAACGGCACTAACCACTTCACAGTTTGCCATATCCCCATAATAGTGCTTCAATCTCTGACTATTTACTTAGAATGCCTGGCCCGGATTGTTCTCAAAAATCTCCACCGCTCCATGTGGAAAAATAGTTTTGACGATAAATGGTCCAGACCACCTTGATTTCAACTTCCCAGGAAAAAGTCAGAGACGAGAGTTGAATAGAAGAACTTGTTGCCCCGGCACGAATGACTGAGGCGAGAGCTTCCTGTCATGCCACCTTTTTACCTTTTCCTTGTACATTTTGTTGTTTTCGTACGCTTGAAGTCAAAATTCATCAAGTTCATTTAACTAAAGCATTCGCTTCTTCCCAGCTGCATCTAGATCAAGATTTAACTTCTTCAATGCCTAATAAGCCTTATGCTCAAGCTCCGCAGGTAAATGACATCCCTTACCATAGACAAGTTGAAACGGGGACATCCCAAGTGGATTCTTGTATGCTGTTCTATAAGCCCAAACAACTTCATCGAGCTTTAAAGACCAATCTTTCCTTGACAGACAAACGACTTTCTCTAGAATGCGCTTGATCTCTCTATTCGACACTTCAACTTGACCATTAGTTTGCGGATAATAGGCAGTAGCAATGCGATGATTCACATTGTAGCGTTGCATCATAGAAGTGAACTTACGATTGCAGAAATGCGACCCTTCGTCACTTATGATAACTAGTGGCATTCCAAACCTTGTGAATATCTGCTTATGAAGAAAACTCAACACTACCTTTGCATCATTAGTCGGTAGAGCTTTGACTTCTACCCATTTCGAGACATAATCGGCTGCCAGCAAGATGTACTGATTATTGCAGGATGAGATAAATAGTCCCATGAAATCGATTCCCTAAACATCAAAGACCTCAATTTCAAGTAGCGCATTTAAAGGCATCTCATCCTTTCTGGAAAAATTCCCAACTCTTTTGCAATGATCACACCTTGAAACGAACTGATGTGCATCCTTAAACAACGTAGGCCAATAAAACCTGCTTGAAGAATACGAGCTGTTGTCTTTTCACCACCATAATGTCCACCATAAACTGTGGAATGAAAGTCTCGTAATATCCCCTCCGTCTCACAGAATGGGATACATCTCTTGATGATCTGGTCAGCTCCCTGTCTAAACAAATATGGTTCATCCCACATGTACCACTTTACCTCATGCAAAAACTTCTTCTTTTAAGCCGCATTCATATTAGGAGGCATTATATTGCTAACAAGATAGTTCACAATGTCTGCAAACCATGGCTTTTCCTCTTGAATTGTGAACAACTACTCATCCAGAAAAGATTCGTTGATCAATGTCTTATCATGTGAAGTAGAATCGGAATTCTCCAATCTAGAGAGATGGTCAGCTATTTGATTTTCAGTACCTTTTCGATACTTGATCTCTAACTCGAATTCCTATAGTAAGAGAACCCAATGAATAAGTCTAGGCTTGGAATACTTCTTTGAGACCAGATAGCGGATGACAGTGTGATCAGTGAACACTGTCAGCTTTGTCCCAAGTAGATAAGATCGAAATTTTTCGAAACTAAAAACTATAGCCAAGAGCTCCTTCTCAGTAGTGGTGTAATTCAGTTGGGCTCCATTTAGCGTCTTACTAGCATAGTAGACCACATGAAAGATATTAGTCTTTCGCTGCACAAGAACTGCTCCCACTGTATAATCACTTGCATCACACATCATCTCAAAAGGTTCTCTCCAATCAGGTGCAGTAATAACTGGTGCGGTGATTAAACTCTTCTTGAGAGTCTCGAATGCTGCCAAACATTCATCATCAAATTTGAAAGGCACATCTTTCTCGAGCAAGTTGCACAACGACTTAGATATCTTAAAGAAGTCCTTGATGAAACGCCGATAAAAACCCGCATGACCCAGAAAGCTACGGATTCCTTTTACAGAAATAGGTGGCGGAAGATTTTCAATGACGCCCACCTTGGATTTATCCACCTCAAGAGCTTTACTAGAGACCTTATGCCCAAGAATGATGCCTTGTTGCACCATGGAATGACATTTTTCCCAATTGAGCACCAGATTGGTCTCAACACACCTTTTGAGCACCAAATGGAGATTATTCAGACATTCATCATACGGATGTCCAAAGACGGAGAAGTCGTCCATGAACACTTTGACATTATTTCCAATTATATCAGAGAATATAGCCATCGTGCATCTCTAAAAAGTGGCAGGTGCACCACATAAGACAAAAGAAACTCCGCGAAAAGCAAATGTGCCAAGTGGACAAGTGAAAGTAGTCTTCTCTTGATCTTCTAGTGCAATGTAGATCTGATTGTAGCCCGAATAGCCATCCAGAAGATAATAATACTCATGACCAGCCAATCTGTCAAGCATCTGATCAATGAATGGAAGAGGGAAGTGATCCTTCCTTGTGGCTTTATTCACCTTCCTATAGTCCATGCATACCCTCCATCCTGTGAATGTTCAAGTGGGGATGAGCTCATTCTTCTCATTTACTACCACAATAATACCTCATTTCTTAGGTACACATTGCACGGGGTTCACCCAAGAACTGTCAGAAATAGGATATATGATTCCTGCATCCAGCCATTTTAGAATTTCTTTCTTCACCACTTATTTCATGATAGGATTAAGACTTCTTTGTTGCTCAACAGTCGGCTTGCTACCTTCCTCTAGCAGAATTTTATACATGCAGTATGAAGGGCTGATCCCTTTTATATCTGCTATAGTCCATTTGATGGCCGATTTGAATTCTCTCAGAATCCTCAAGAGCTTGTCCTCATCACTACCTGAAAGGTCAGCTGAAATAATAACAGGCAAAATAGATGCTTCACCTAAAAAAGCATACCTCAAGTGTTCAGGCAATGGTTTAAGCTCCAAAGTAGGTGCTTCCTCAATAGATGGTTTGAGCTTTCCCTCAGCATTCTTGAGATCCGTATTTCCAAGAGATTCAAATGGCATGCCTAACTTCCGTTTCCAAGGAGAAGCATTCAGATATTGTAACTGCTCATTGCCTTCATCATCTTCAATGTCAAAATCCCCCAATAAGGCTTTTTCTAAGGCATCAGACCTTAGCACATGATCAAGTTCTGAAGTAACTGCAGAATCGACCAAATCCACCTTGAAGCACTCCTCATCTTCCGTAGGGAATTTCATCATATTGAATACATTGAGTGTCACATCTTGATCTTGCACCCTCATAGTGAGTTCACCTTTTGGCACATCTATCAAGGTACGACCTGTAGCTAAGAAAAGTCTTCCCAAGATTATGGGAATCTTCTTATCTTCCTCGAAATCCAGAATGACAAAATCTGTAGGAAAGATGAGCTTGTCCACCTTTACTAGCACGTCCTCCACAATGCCTCGTGGGTATGTAATCGAACGATCAGCCAATTGTAGAGACATGTATGTGGGCTTCGGATCAGGCAAATTCAGCTTTTTGAAGATAGACAACGACATCAGATTGAAGCTTTCTCCCAAATCGCAAAGGCACTTATCAAATGACAACTTGCCAATGGTGCAACGAACGGTGAAGCTACCTAGATCCTTAAGCTTTGGAGGTAACTTTTGTTGCAGAACGACACTACACTCTTCCGTTAGAGCAACTGTATCAAGATCATCCAGTTTCACCTTCCTTGAAAGAATACCTTTCATGAATTTCGCATAACTAGGCATTTGCTCAAGAGCCTCCGCGAAAGGTATGTTAATGAGAAGTTTCTTGAACACCTCTAGAAACTTACCAAATTGCTTGTCCAGCTTTTATTTTTGCAATCTCTTAGGAAAAGGTGGTGGAGGATAGAGCTGTTTCTCCCCTGTATTACCCTCAGGCAGAGTGTGTTCAACAGTAGTCTTCCTTGATTCCGCCTCTTTCTCCTTGTGCATTCCTTTTTCAACTACAACTTCAACTTCTACATCTTTTGCTTTTTCAGCATCAACAACTTCTCCAGACCTTAAGGTGACAACTTTGACTTGCTCTTTAGCTTCCTTCCTGCCTGGCACTTCAGTATCATTGGGAAGTGTGCCAGGTTGACGATTGAGCAAGGCATTGGCTATTTGTCCAATTTGATTTTCCAAAGTCTTGATAGAAACAGCCTGACTTTTGCACAACAGCTTTAACTCCTCGAAATCAGCACTAGAAGGTGGAGCAACACCTCCTTGTTGAGGATATGTTTGCCTTTGAGCAAATTGCTGAGTTTGCTAGAATTCAGGTGGATTAAATTATTTATTTGTAGCTTGCTGATATGGTTGCTGAACAACATTCTGATTATTGCTCAACCTGAAATTGGGATGATTTTTGTTATTAGGATGATAAGTAGCAGGCACAGGCTGCTGCGGTCTTTAAAAATTATTCACATACTGAACAGATTCATTAACAAGAGAACACTGATCCGTAGCATCAGAGCCTGCACAAAGCTCACAGACACTAGCTATTTGATTTATGCCATAGTTGGTCAAAGAATCGACCTTCATAGACAGCGCCTTGAGCTGCGCTGCAATAGTTGTAGCTGCGTCAACTTCCAGAATACCTGCTACCTTCCCAGGAATCATCCTTTGAGTTGGGTTTTGATACTCATTTACAGCCATAGTTTCAATGAGATTATAGGTCTCAGTATAGCTTTTGGCCCACAAGGCACCTCCAGACGCTGCATAGAGCATGGGTCAAGATTGGACCCCCAAACCATTGTAGAAACCAGTGATCACCATCCAGTCAGGCATACCATGATGTGGACACTTTCTCAGTATCTCCTTGTAGCGCTCCCAAGCCTCGTACATAGATTCTCCTGATTGCTGCGCAAACTGAGTAAGAGCATTCCTCATAGCTGCAGTGTTGGCCATTGGATTGAACTTCATCATAAACTTTTATGCAAGATCTTGCCAAGTAGTGATGGACCCAGCTAGTAACAAATATAACCAATCCTTAGCTTTATCCCTCAGAGAGAATGGGAAAAGCCTCAGCTTGATAGCCTCATCAGTAACACCATTATATTTGAAAGTACTACAGATCTCGACAAAATTCCTGATATGCATGTTGGGATCTTTAGTCGCAGCCCCTCCGAAAGAAATAGAATTTTGCACCATCTGAATAGTGCCCGACTTGATTTCAAAAGTATTGGCCTCAACAGACGGATGAAGGATGCTTGATTGAATGTCATCAATTTTAGGCCGAGAAAAGTCCATAAGAGCTTGATCAGCTTGAGCTAGACGATCACCCATTGTTTCAGGTTCTTTCTTTTCACTCTCTTTATCCGAATCTTCAAAAACTGTCTTCTTCGGAAAGTCAAGAGCTTTATCTGTTTCCTCATCTTTATCCAGATTTCTCTTGCGAGTGCGAGAACGTGTTTGTATAAATGCTCGCTAGAGTACCTGAAACAAAACCGGAAGCAGTAAGTAACAAGTCTTAATCAATGAATCCTAATGACCACTGATGGCAAGTACATAAACTAAACAAATTAACACCGAGTCCCCGGCAGCGGTGCCAAAAACTTGTTAGTCACAAAGCATGCGCTAAATAAATAACGCAAGTATACGCGTTCGCAAGTAATATAGAATTTCATTCCCGTAGAGACTCTGATTAATTATATTTAATTAACACTTACTCACCAATGTATGATTATTCTTCAATGCCAAGACAATAACAATTAAGGCTGGTTAACTAATAATTACTATGAGAATTAAACACTTGAATTAACAATATTAAATACATATGAGATCCTAACTTCATTACTACTTCATTCAATAGTTATTGTTATTAACCTTAGCATGTAATGGTGATGATATTAATCGAATAACACAAAACTGATAAACGCCAACTTTTGTTGTACGAATACCATTCTACCAAGTATCCAAAATAAGATAGAAGTTGAATAGGCATCAATTATGTTGAGACCCTATATGTCTACAGAATTTGACAACATAACAATTTAAGCGCAAGTTATTCATGATGATTACACAAGGAAAGTAAAACGGTTAGAGTTACCCACTAATCATGCATACAATACATGAACCTATGCTAGCATGGCAAGTTCTAAATCTCAAGATCCATTGTCGCTTCACAAGAGATTAACAGGCTATCTTACATGTTCGCGACATATATAAGACGAATAAGCACAACCTATACTAGATATCATACAATCACCACATACCAAGGTATTAAACAATTAACTAAGGAAATCCATAGTAAATCCGCTAGAATCCCATGATCACGATTATCCCACAATAGAACTCATCGTCACCATAGGTTCATATGAAAGCATGATAATAACACAACGATATAAAACTGAAAAACACTTAATAAATAATGAAGTGCGTCACAAGAGTATTAAGGTTCAAAGTATAAAGAAAACTAGCATCCACTGTTATAACGAATTAAAAGAATCACAAGATAAACGTATACTTCCTCTTCTTCGTTGTTGCGTGCTAAAACGGTCTTCTCAATCTTCTTGCCCTTGCTCTTGATGGAGAAAACGTCTTCCCATAAGGTTTATATAATAACCCAAGAGAACCAGTGCCAACAGAAGCCCAATTGTACTAGAATTAATAAAATCCAGATTCTAAATTTCCGCACACAGGAGGTCGCCTGCTACCTCCACGCGGCCGCTTGCTAGCAGGCGGCCGCCTGCTCCTAGCGCGCGGCCGCCTGCTACCCTTCTGGAAAATATTTTATTTTACTTCTATTTTTGCTGATTTCTTCGCTCATCACCCCTAGACTGATTCCAAGCACTTCCTTAAGCTTTATTTGATGAAAACCACCTATCTAAGCAAGTTATACCCTGAAATGCAAAAACACTAGAAAACGCGTCAAATACACAAAATACTTAAGTTCAAGACACTAATTCAAGTTGTTATGAGACGCTCTAAGTGGTATAAAATGCCACTTATCACTAACCCAAGTCCAATTCAAGGACTCCCAATATCTATATAAGGGGCCTCACCCCACAACTCACAACTACGTTTTTGACTTGATCTCTAGTATACAGCAAGGTACGTAGGCATCTTGTTAAGGCAGATCGAGTCACGAAACACAAGGACAGTCAAATCGAGCCTCGAAGCTCACGTTCCCTAGTAATAAATACAACAATTATTATACTTTAGTTTTTGATCCATAACATTTGGCTCCGTCCGTGGGAAAGTATTACAACAACCATGGCAAGAACACGGAGAGGAAGCAGCACCCTAGAAGGAGGAACACCAGCTGGGAAAACCCAAACGATTTCGTCAACCATGGAGGTACCTCTGCATTCAACCTATGCCGCCACCCAAGGAGGAGCCCAGGTAAGGGCAACTGAACCTCAACCTCAAGGGACGATTCCCACGGATCCTCAAGGTACGAATCCCCAACTTCAATAACTACATACACCTGTGAATTCTCGACCCGTTGGGTATGAGTATTCAACTATTTTGACCACTAACCCCCCTTATGGGATGCCCCTTTACCCCGCGGTTGGATTTGGCTCCTATCCCGGAGGATCAGGAATTTTCTGGTCCTTATACTGAGAGAGGCTCGGAATCTTCGGATGATGAAGTGGCCCCAAGAAGGAGACGTGCTGGCAAAGAGCCGATGGCTAATGGTAACCAACGTCCTAGGAGCACTCGAGGGGTGAATCTCCAAGAAGTGCAGGAGAAAGTCAAGGCCCATGAGGCTGAGATTCAAAGGCTAAAGCGCGACTTAGAGGCGCACCAGGCTCCCAGGCCCCCATTACCACCTAGGGGGAGAAATCCTCCTTCAATCATAGACCTGGATGGTCCGTCACAAAGAAGGGCTGTAGTCCCAAGAGCTGATCCAAGCAATCTTCTTCCCCTTGGAGATCCTGATAATCCTACTCCACCATTCACTGAAAAAATAATGAATGCTCATATCTCAAGGAAGTTCAAGATGCCCACTATCAAAGCTTATAATGGCACGGGAGATCTCGCTAATCATGTCAGGACATTCTCCAATGCACCGTTGTTGCAGCCCGTGAATGACGCTATTAAGTGTCGGGCCTTTCCTTAAACCCTGTCGGGTATGGCTCAAAGATGGTATAGTTGTTTGCCCCCGAACTCTATTGGGTCCTTCAGAGAATTAAGTCAAGCTTTTATTAAGCAGTTCATCAGCGGGAGAGTGCATGAGAAAAGTTCAGCATCCCTCATGAGTATTGTGCAGGGAGTGAAGGAATCCTTGAGAGACTACCTGAATCGTTTCACAAAGGAAGCTTTAAAAGTCCCGGACCTTGATGACAAGGTAGCCATGATATCACTGCAACAGGGAACTAGGGATGAATTCTTCAAGATGTCCTCGGTCAAGCGCCCCCCTGAAAGCATGTTGCAGCTCCAAGATAGGGCCGAGAAGTACATCAAAGTGGAGGAGAGCATGAGGAAGACAATAGCGAGTAACGAGCCTACTAGAGGCAAAAAGCGAAAAACTGATCTGGAATATATTGCTAAGGACAAGTATCCCAGAACTGAGCAAAACCCTGATTCAACCCCAAAGAAGGGAGGACCTGAACAAAAGTTCACTGAATGCGCTAAGCTGAATACTCCTAGAAGCCAGATCTTGATGGAAATCGAGAAAGATTAAGATATTCTTGGCCTAAACCCTTGAAGGCTGATCCTGCCAAGCTAGATAAGAGCAAATATTATAGATTTCACAAAGATGTTGGTCATGACACCGATGAGTGTAGGCAACTGAAAGATGAAATAGAATTCCTCATTTTGAAAGGAAGATTGAACAAGTACACTGGGGAAGGAAGAGATAGGAATAACAATGGGAGAAAGAACTTTGAAGATCGTAGGAGGGACCAAGACGATAAGGGGCGGAATCCCCAGCCTAGGGGACCGTTTATAAATGCAATCTTTGGAGGACCGCGACCCCGAGGGCCTGTGATAAACACAATTTTTGGAGGACCAACTACTGCTGAATTATCCAAGAACTCTAGGAAAGCATATACCAGAGAAGTTATGCATATTGTTGGGAAAGCCCCGAAGAGGGCCTGGACAGGAGTAACAATGAATTTTGATGATTCTGACATGGAGGGTGTGAAATTTCCCCATAACGACCCGTTGCTCATAACACCGATGATAGGAAACAATCCGGTTAAGAGGGTCCTTGTGGATAATGGTGCTTCGGTGGATATCTTGCTCCATGACACCTTTTTAAGGATGGGTTATAATGATTCTCAACTAACTCCGACCGATATGCCAATATATGTGTTAGGAATATGTGTATTAGTTTGATGATAAGTTAAACAAAACACTTAAGTAGAAATCTAGTGTTTGTAGCCTCAAGTGATAAGACCATCTTGGCTATCCGTTGAAGGAGTAGCTTTACTTAGCAATAAGTTTAGTATTGTAGCACATTTCATTCTCTGGATTCAAGTTGTAATTATTAGATGTTGTAGGAAATTATCAGTCATGTTGACTACTAGTGGATATGCAAATAGGAGGGCTAATTGTAAATATTTCATGCCTTGTAATTTTGTATAAGTGAAGAAGTATCAACTGATATTGAAGACCTTCAACGGATAAGAAACAAAGCTTCAACGGATGTCTCTAAAGCTTCAACGGATAATATCCATCAACGGATAAGTGCTTCAACGGATAAAGACTTCAACTACTAATGCATCAACGGATAAAGCTTCAACGGATAAAGCCTCAACGGATAAGGCATCAACGGATGAAAGCTTCAACAAATGCTTAGTTCATTAGCAGTTGGTAGTGACAATTCATAAGCTGACAGAGGCACATGGGTTGACAGAGAATGTGGAAGCCTCTAGGAGGAATCAAGAAAATGCAGCATTTCCATTCTGGTGCAAACAAGGAAGTATTCAAAGATTAACAGCTAAGCCTAAATTGCATTGGATAGAGAAATGAAGAAGAAACATGTGAAGAGCCTTTTTAATTGTATTTTACAGTTTTGTCTTCACTTGTAAACTTGGTGATATATAAACCAAGTAGCAGCTAGTAATTAGATGTGAATTTTCCAGAGCTGTTTAGAAAAATCCAGAGAGAAAATCATCTAGTTTGTACTAGGAAGCAGCTGTGATTTAATTCTTTGAATCACAGATTTTCTGAAATAACACATCTCTGGTGGAACAACAAATCCACCAGAAAAGTTTTTAAGTTCTTTATGTTCTTTACATTTGTGTTTGAATATATATCTGTCTGTATTAGCTTCAAGCCATTCACACACATTTGCTCACTAAAACACTTAGCCTTAGAAACTACTCAAAACTTGAAAAAGTTTTGAGATTTACATTCAACCCCCCTTCTGTAAATCTCATTGTTAGTCCATTGGGAATAACAATTGGTATCAGAGCAAGCTCTTAACATACAAAGAGTTTAAAGATCTATTCTGCTAACATCATGAGTAAGAAGGATATTGGTGTAAAGATTCCAATCGGAAAGGAATATGTCCTAAGTCCAATCATGTATGAGGATTTAGGAATAACTTTTATGTAATCTGTTTTGATTTCATTGATATTAATAAAAGACTTGTTTTGTTTTTATTACGGGCTCTATCTATTTAAGTGTTTAAATAAGATATACCATAGTTTAGAGTAAAGCTTTTTATGGATTATGATGAGATTATAATAGTGAGACCTAAAAAGATGATAACTCTAAACTTAAATAGTTCCTGGTCATCGGATTACTAACTGGTAATTAATAATCCGCAAAGATCGGTACATACTATGCTTGCTTCATTATGAAGGATGTCTATTCTCATAGACATTTGTGTGGTGACACTATAGCTAGTATGTAGGTGCTTATTATAGAATAAGTTCACTGAACATGACTCGCACAGCTGAACAACTGATGGAGTTCACTCACGTGTCAGCAGTTGTTCACATAGTGATAGTTGTACAAGTATCCTTAGACTTGAGGTCATCATAGTCATCTTGTGTACACTGAACTATGCTTTGGTTTAGTTCTTAGTCTCCAGGGACATTTATTAGGGCTCTTCTGGGTATAGAAATTTGTACACGAAGATAGTGTATGATCAATAAAGGATCTACCCCTTCCAGTGAAGGAAGCGAATGTTCAAGGCTGATCCATTTATGCTAGTTCAGGAATCTCTGGCCAGAGTGAATGAAATTAGAAAGGAGTTTCTAATTTGCATAGAACTACGCATAGTAAATGGTAAGCAAGTGATTGAATTAGATAGGCTTGACACGAGATCCATGCCTTGTATTTAATCGGGACATTGTAGGGTAGAAGGAGTTTATTGTACGGTAACTATTCACTGAATAGGTTCTTGGTATTCTAAGCAGTGAATTCATATTATCCGGATAGTCGCGATATGCTGAGAAGTATCCCTCATGATGTATAATAAATGTGATTAATTAATTAATCATATTTAATAAATTAGAGAATTTATATAAATAATGATAAAATAGTTTTATTATTATTTATTTCTACTACCGGCTTAATATTGAACCTACAGGGTCATACCATAAAAAGAGAATGATTTAATGGTGGAGGAATTAATTAATAATGGATAAACAATTATTTATTTGTGAAATAAATAATTAATTGGCAAATTTAATAATTGATTAAATGAGATTTAATTGATTATAAATTAATTAAGAAAAGTTCTTAATATTATTAATTAAAGGATTTAATTTTTGGAAATTAAATCAAGAGAGAGAATTATTTCTAAAGTGTTTAGAAAAAGGATTAATAATTAAAAGATGTTTTAATTATTAATGAGAATAATAAATGGGATAATAATAATATTATTTATGGGAAAATTTCAGCTGAAAATTTGACTATAAATACACTATTATAGACCCTATTTTATTCCAACCCACATCGAACCCGAAAACCCAAAAAGTTTGGAAAACCCAATTCTCTCGACCTTCTTCCTCCTCCTTAACATCATTTTCTTGGTGGATACCGGTGTAGTGATTCACACTTGAGGAGCAACTGCTAAGAATCTCTGATCCTTGTCTCCGAATTATTTTAAAAGGTTAGATTCGATCCCTCGAATTTTTATTCACGATTTATATGCTTTTATTTGGATTTTGTATGTGTAAAAGTGTTTTACCATGACCCCGCTGCGTTTAAAATCCAACATTGGTATCAGAGCATAGGTTGTATGCATATAGATCTGTGGTAAAAGTTTCAGAATTTTATGTGCTTATATGAATTAATTATGATTTTTACAAGTTATATTATGGATTAATTTTGTCTGATGAGAAATCGTTTCTCAGAATAATTTTGAATGTTGATCTGGGTTCTACAAGTATTGTAGATCGTCTGGGTATTTTTTTCATAATTTTAGGATGTATAGATTTTTTATTATGAATTTTTGAAGTTCTTACAATTAAATTCGTAATTAAATAAATCTTATATATATATTTATATGAATTGTTTGTATGTATATATCTGTTATCTATTTGTACTGCTGCTGTCTTGTCTGTGTGATGGCATGGGAAGGAAAGAAAAGCAGACATGGAACAGGACTGTCAGGCTCGTTTTCCGAGGTAGGCGGCGGCGGCTGCAGAAAACAAAAAAAAATAGGGGTGTCACGCATTCCGGGAATGCGTTACACACCTGTGGCGCATTCACGGAATGCGTTACACCCTTTAATGGCTTAAAAGGGGTGTAACGCATCACCGGAATGCGTTACAGGGCTTGTAACGCGTTCCTGTAATGCGTTACAGCCCGTCTGTTGATTTTAAAATTGATTTTCTGGGAGTTTCGTAACTCCGTTTTGGGCGTGCAATATACCGTTGGATTCGTTTTTCCGAGACGGATCTAATGGAGTGATCAATTTTAGTTTATATAAAAGTTTTGAACTGTTTATATTTCCATGAAGTGTATTAAAGATGTTTTTGACTGTTTTAATTGCTTTTAAATGCTTCATGTGATACATAGAGATGTATAATGCTTAGACTAATGTGCTAGATGATATAACATACCTACCTTGATGTTTATTCATGTTTATATATGTGATATATGCTTAGTTTATCATGCGATGATAGATTTAGGTGAACTTAAATAAACATAAGGCGTTTGTTAGACAACCTAGTATAGTGAAATTGTTTCATAACCTTAATAATAATATTATGAATACAATCATGAGATTCTTCTGTTTATGAAACACGTAATTGAATATGAATTTTCGATATGAGAGAAAGGATGATTCTGTCAACAACAGATTTCTATCTGTAAGAAAGGGTTATTAAGTGACGCCTCTTGACAATGCTCCACCTGATCTGGGAATCATCTGATTATTGATTATTGATTTGAAATATTTAATTTAAAAGGAAGAATTTCTTTATAATATGATTTTGATTGTAACGTAATATAATCCCTCTAAAATTAAATAATATCAAGTAGTAATTGGCCAATGATACAACGGGCTTGTATCGGTCATAGCCTTCCAACATGATAGAAAGTAGTTCTTATTTTTGAATCATTATCGGTTCGTGCTACAGCCGAGGGCTTTGATTTCGAAATAAGAAATACTTGTCTATTACATAGAGATGTGTACATTGAATAAGAATCTAAAGGTCGGTACGTGCTACAGCCGTGGGCCTTTGGGGACTGATTCAACTGTACGGAATATTGGGTTAGACTTGACTTAGAATATTGAGTTTGTCGTGCTACAGCCGAGACTCAATTATTCAAGAGGCTAAAGTTTGATTAGGGAATAACATGAGATGTAATTGACAAGAGTTGTCTGCCTATTGAACATTACATGGCGGTTCGTGCTACAGCCGGGGTCGTGTAATGGAATTTAGGATCCCTATTCCCACTAGCATTATGAATGCTTAATTTTTCACGTAGGGGGTTGAATAAATTAGGAAAACTAGTGGGAGCCACTTATGAATAAAGACCCGATTCATATAGTGTTTTGAAATGAAATCAAATATTTGCTAAGTGTTGTTATGTATTTATCATTTACAGATTTACTTTGTACGTTATGTCTTCTGCACTATCACTCAGGAGCATACTAGATGCTCACAAATTGACTGGTCCTAATTATGCTGACTGGCTTCGAAACTTGAGAATTGTTCTCAGGATTGAGAAGCTGGAATACGTGATTGACTCACCTAAGCCTACTGAACCTGTTAGTGATGCACATAATGATGAGCATGTTGTGTATCGTAAGTGGATAGATGATGCAAATGTTGCTCAATGCATCATGCTAATATTCTATGAACATTGAGCTACAGAAGCAACATGAGCATATGGATGCTCACACTATCCTCATGCACCTACAAGAGTTGTATGATGTGGCAGGGAGGACAGCTCTATATGAGATATCGAAGGAGCTGTTCGGGTGTAGGATGTTTGAGGGATCATCTGTAAATGACCATGTACTTAAGATGATCAATTTGATTGAACGTCTTGGACAACTTGGTTTTGCCATGGATGGGGAACTGAGCCAAGACTTGGTCTTGCAATCGCTTCCGAGTTCGTTCTCGCAGTTTGTTGTGAACTTTCACATGAATAAGTTGGATGTCAGCCTGCCTGAACTCCACAACATGTTGAAGACTGCGGAATCGAATTTTCCCCCTAAGAAGAGTTCTGTTCTTCTAATTGGTGAAGGTTCCAATCCTAAGAAAAGGAAGAGGAACTCTTCCAAGAAGAAGAAAGTAGGTGAGAAAATGCCGGTTCCACAAAAAGCTGAAGACCCCAAGAGCAAAGTTGTTTGCTTTCACTATAATAAGGTGGGGCACTGGAAGAGGAACTGCAAGGTTTACCTTGCAGAATTGAAGAAGAAGGGTAGTGAGACTACCGCTTCTGATTCAGGTATGTTCATGATAGAAGTGAATATGTCATTTCTACTTGGGTATTAGATATCGCCTGTGGTTCTCATATCTGCAATTTGTTGCAGGGACCAAGGAGAAGTAGGACTCTTGAGGAAGAAGAGGTGATTCTACTGATGGAAATGGAGCAAGAGTTGCTGCTGAAGATGTAGAATCATTTCATTTACATATGCCTACGGGCAAGACTATTGTTTTAAATAATTGTTATTTTGTTCCCTCGATTGTGAGGAATATTATTCCCATGTTAGACTTGGCTGGATTTTCATTTATTATTGAGAATAATGAATGTTCTATTCTTAGAGATAATATTCTTTATGGACGTGGTGCTTTAAATAATGGTCTGTATATATATGTGACATAATTTGCTTCAGATTGAACAAACTAATAAAAGAAAAGGGATGATGAAAATCTCACTTTATAGTGGCACTGCAGTCTCCATTTAGTAGACATGGAGAGAGGGCTGCAAATTTGCTAGGAATGGTACATACAGATATATGTGGACCAATGTCTAAGCAAGCCATGGGTGGATTTTCATACTTCATTACTTTCATAGATGATAGATCTGGATTCGGATATGTGTTTAATGAAACACAAGTCTGAGGCCTTTGAAAAGTTCAAAGAATATAAGTATGAAGTGGAGAAACAACCAAACATAGTATTATAACTCTTCGATTAGATCGAGGTGGTGAATACTTGAACGGAGAGTTTCTAGATTATCTCAAAGTAAATGGTATAGTCTCCCAGTGGACTCCTCCAGATTGGTATCTGAAAGGAGAAATCGAACTTTGTTAGACATAGTTCGGTCCATGATGAGCTATGCAAATCTTCCAGTATTCCTATGGGGTTATGCATTGGAAACCTCAGCATATTTACTGAATAAGGTGCCTTCCAAATCTGTTCCTCAAACTCCGTATGAGATATGGAAAGAAAGGAAACCGAGTCTTAAACACGTTAAGATTTGGGGATGTCCAGCTTATATCAAGAAAGTTGACCCAGATAAGCTGGAATATCGATCTGTAAAATGTAGTTTTATGGGATATCCTAAAGAGACTTTAGGGTATTACTTTTACACCGATCATCGGGTGTTTGTCTCCAGACATGCTACCTTCTTGGAAAAGGAGTTTATCCTTGAAGGAAACAGTGGGAGCAAAATTGAACTTGATGAAGTTCAAGAAGCACAAACTACTACAGATCGAGTGGAAACACCTGTTCTGACTGAACAACCTTTTGTGGAACAGCCCATTCATAGATCAGGGAGAGTGTCTCGCCAACCTGAGAGGTAAGATGGCCTTGTCATTGAGAATGACAATGAGTTGTTGATCATTGATGGTGACGACCCTGTGACCTATAATGAGGCTATGAGTAGTGTTGACTCAGAGCAATGGCATAGTGCCATGAAATCCAGAATGGAATCTATGTATACGGTATACAAAAGATAGATTATAGCAGATGGCCAGGTGGAGACCTATAAGGCCATGCTTGTGGCAAAAGAATTCAAACAAAGGCAATGGATTGACTTTGATGAAACCTTTTACCTGTAGCCCTGTTAAAATCAGTTCGGATTTTGCTTGCGATTGCTGCTTACTACGACTATGAGATCTGGCAATTAGCCAGATGGTTTTCTTTCCAAGAGAAATGAAAACCTAGTGTGTAAGCTGCTGCGAACCATATGTGGTTTAAAGCAAGCTTCTCGAAAGATGGAACATTCGTTTTGATGAGACAATCAAAGAGTTTGGTTTTATCAAAAACGTAGATGAACCATGCGTTTACAAAAGGGTTAGTGGGAGCGCGGTAACATTTCTTGTATTGTATTGAATTAGAGTTGACACACATAACAACATAACAGACCCACTCATAAAGCTACTTTCTGAAAGTCACTTTGATCGTCATAAAGACAAGATGGGTATTAGATACCAGAGTGATTGGCTTTAGTACAAGTGGGAGATTGAAAGGAATATGTCCTAAGTCCAATCATGTATGAGGATTTAGGAATAACTCTTATGTAATCTGTTTTGATTTCATTGATATTAATAAAAGACTTATTTTGTTTTTATTACGGGCTCTATCTATTTAAGTGTTTAAATAAGATATACCATAGTTTAGAGTAAAGCTTTTTATGGATTATGATGAGATCATAATAGTGAGACCTAAAAAGATGATAACTCTATACTTAAATAGTTCCTGGTCATAGGATTACTAACTGGTAATTAATAATCCGTAAAGATCGGTACATACTATGCTTGCTTCATTATGAAGGATGTCTGTTCTCATAAACATTTGTGTGGTGACACTATAGCTAGTATGTAGGTGCTTATTATAGAATAAGTTCACTGAACATGACTCGCACAACTGAACAACTGATGGAGTTCACTCACGTGTCAGCAGTTGTTCACATATTGATAGTTGTACAAGTATCCTTAGACTTGAGGTCATCATAGTCATCTTGTGTACACTGAACTATGCTTTGGTTTAGTTCTTAGTCTCCAGGGACAATTATTAGGGCTCTTCTGGTTATAGAAATTTGTACATGAAGATAGTGTATGATCAATAAAGGATCTACCCCTTCCAGTGAAGGAAGCGAATGTTCAAGGCTGATCCATTTATGCTAGTTCAGGAATCTCTGGCCAGAGTGAATGAAATTAGAAAGGAGTTTCTAATTTGCATAGAACTACGCATAGTAAATGGTAAGCAAGTGATTGAATTAGATAGGCTTGACACGAGATCCATGCCTTGTATTTAATCGGGACATTGTAGGGTAGAAGGAGTTTATTGTACGGTAACTATTTACTGAATAGGTTCTTGGTATTCTAAGCAGTGAATTCATATTATTCGGATAGTCGCGATATGCTGAGAAGTATCCCTCACGATGTAGAATAAATGTGATTAATTAATTAATCATATTTAATAAATTAGAGAATTTATATAAATAATGATAAAATAGTTTTATTATTTTATTTGTACTACCGGCTTAATATTGAACCTACAGGGTCACACCATAAAAAGAGAATGATTTAATGGTGGAGGAAATAATTAATAATGGCTAAATAATTATTTATTTGTGAAATAAATAATTAATTGGCAAATTTAATAATTGATTAAATGAGATTTAATTGATTATAAATTAATTAAGAAAAGTTCTTAATATTATTAATTAAAGGATTTAATATTTTGAAATTAAATCAAGAGAGAGAATTATTTCTAAAGTGTTTAGAAAAAGGATTAATAATTAAAAGGTGTTTTAATTATTAATGAGAATAATAAATGGGATAATAATAATATTATTTATGGGAAAATTTCAGCTGAAAATTTTGCCTATAAATACACTATTATAGACCCTATTTTATTCCAACCCACATCGAACCTGAAAACCCAAAAAGTTTGGAAAACCCAATTTTCTCCACCTCCTTCCTCCTCCTTAACATCGTTTTCTTGGTGGATACCGGTGGAGTGCTTCCCACTTGTGGAGCAACTGCTAAGGATCTCTGATCGTTGTCTCCGAATTATTTTAAAAGGTTAGATTCGATCCCTCGAATTTTTATTCACGATTTATATGCTTTTATTTGGATTTTGTATGTGTAAAAGTGTTTTACCATGACCCCGCTGCGTTTAAAATCCAACACAATCTTGGAAAGAGATAACTATCATCACTGGAAAGTGAAGATGCATTTACATCTTCTCTCTCAAGATGAAAGCTACATCAACTGCATTGAAAATGGTCCTCACATCCCTCACAAGGTGGCCACAGCTGCTACTGCAACAGTTGCTGTTGGACAGTCTATTCCCAAGCCAAAAGCAGAATGGACTGTTGAAGATATTGAAGAGGTTCACAAGGACAAGAAAGCCATGAACATTCTGTTTAATGGCCTAGATCAAGATATGTTTGACAATGTCATTAACAGCCAAACTGCTAAGGAAATTTGGGATACTGTGCAGCTTATCTGTGAAGGCACTGAGCAAGTTAGAGAAAACAAAATGCAGCTTCTCATTCAACAGTATGAATATTTTCATTTTGAAGAAGGAGAATCATTGAATGATACCTTCAACAGATTTCAGAAACTATTGAATGGATTGAAGCTGTATGGCAGAGTGTACCAAGTTAAGGACTCCAATTTAAAATTTCTAAGGTCTCTATCAAAGGAATGGAAGCCTATGACTGTTTCTCTAAGAAATTCTCAAGATTATAAGGACTTCGCACTTGAAAGATTATATGGAATTTTGAAGATATATGAACTTGAGATGGAGCAAGATGAGCTATTGGAAAAGGGGAAGAGAAAAGGAGGATCAGTTGCACTTGTAGCTGACAGTGAGAAGGTTGAAACCAGGAATGAGGAGAAGACAATGCCAAGTCTCAAAATTGGCACAAGCAAATCATAATCAAGCAAGGGTAAAGAACAAGTAGCTGAGGATGGAAACAATTCCAGTCAGGATGACTCTGATGATGTTGATGAACATCTGGCTTTTCTGTCCAGGAGGTTTGCAAAGATGAAGTTCAGGAAAAATACAAAATTCACTAAGCCAAACAAAAACATGGTGGACAAATCCAAGTTCAAATGTTATAACTGTGGCATTAGTGGACACTTTGCAAGTGAGTATAGGAAGAACCTCTGATAAGAAGAAATTTGAGAAAGTTGATTACAAAAAGAAGTATTTTGATTTGCTCAAACAAAAGGAAAGAGCTTTTCTCAGTCAAGATGATTGGGCAGCAGATGGAGTCAATAAAGATGATGATATGGAATATGTCAACCTAGCCCTGATGGCTAATTCTGATGAAAATGAAACTAGTTCATCAAGCAACCAGGTAATTACTACTGATCTCTCTCAGCTTTCTAAAAATGAATGCAATGAAGCCATAAATGATATGTCCAATGAATTATATCATTTGCGTGTTTCCCTTAAATCACTAGCTAAAGAAAACACTAGGATCAAAGAGAATAATGTGTTTTAAGTGATAGGAATGCTGTGTTAGAGGATCAGGTAATTGAGCTTGAAAAGATTAAACTTAAATTCTTGACTGTTGAGAGTGAACTAGGATAAGCTGTTAAGAAAGTAGAAATTCTTTCTAAATATTTAGAAAGTGAGCAAGAGGTAATCAAGGCATGGAAAACATCTAGGGATGTTAGTGTTCAGATTGCCAAGGTTCAGGGAATTGAATCATTCTGTGAGGATGCCTGGAAGAAAAACAAAAAGGAGTTGGAATTAATTGATGGATTGTCAACGGATGTGGAATCAACGGATGATGAAAGTTATCCGTTGAAGGAAGAAAAGGAGCATCCGTTGAAGGCTCATCAATTAAAACAGGCAAGTAATTTCAAAAATAAAAATCTCAATAAGAAGGATGGTTCAACTCTCAAGAACTTTGTCAAAAAAGGAGCTAGCACATCCAAAGATGCCAGTAAGGTGAATATAGGACACATGACTTTAGATCATCTGAAAAATAGGCTTAAGTTGGTTGAGGATAAGAAGGAAACTAAAAGAAAATCTAAAAGAAATGGGAAGGTAGGGATTAATAAACATAACAATTACACACCTGATAGGTATGCTCCTAGAAAAAGCTGTGTGCATTGTAAAAGTGTTAATCACCTATCTGATAATTGCAAATCTGTTAAAAATGCTCCCATGCCTTCAAGTCCCTCCATGCCTAATATGTCTATGTCACCTCTGCATGCTATGCCTGTTATGTCTCATCAGAACCCCCATGCATATTTTGCAAACATGCCATATATTAATAATCCTTATTTTACTGCATTTAGTATGCCTCAAATGCCATACAATATGCCTATGTGGAATAACATGTTTGCACAATCTATGCCTTATCAAATTCAATCAAATGTGCTAAATGATTCTGTGACTAACCCTACACTTCAACCAACCACATCTGAGATCAAGGTTGACCCAAAATTACCTAAGTCAAAAGATGCAGGAGGAATGAAGTCTAGGAAAAAGACTAATAAGGCCGGACCCAAGGAAACTTGGGTACCAAAATCAACTTGATTGATTTTGTTGTGTGCAGGGAAAAAGAAGGAATCTATGGTACTTGGACAGTGGCTGTTCAAGGCACATGACAGGAAATTTCACCCTGCTCACAGAGTTTAAGGAGAGAGCTGGCCCTAGCATAACCTTTGGAGATGACAGCAAAGGATTCACTATGGGATATGGCTTGATTTCAAAAGAAAATGTCATCATTGATGAAGTTGCATTGGTTGATGGTCTCAAACACAACTTATTGAGCATCAGTCAACTATGTGACAGAGGGAATATTGTTTCCTTCAATTCTGAAGCCTGTATTGTCACAAGTAAGAAGGACAATAAAGTGGTTCTAACTGGAGTTAGAAAAGGGAATGTGTACTTAGCTGACTTCAACTCTATAGATGCAGAATCTATTACTTGTCTTCTCAGCAAAGCAAGTTCAGTTGAAAGTTGGCTATGGCACAAGAAGCTGTCCCATTTGAATTTCAAGATAATGAATGATCTAGTCAAAAAGGACTTAGTTAGAGGAATGCCTCTAGTAGAATTTACAAGGGATGGACTGTGTGATGCTTGTCAGAAAGGAAAGCAAAAGAAAGTATCATTCAGTAAGAAGCTTGAATCTGCAATTGATGAACCATTACAACTGCTACACATGGATCTCTTTGGACCAGTCAATGTATTGTCAATTTCAAGGAAAAGATATTGCCTAGTGATTATAGATGATTTCTCAAAGTTTTCATGGGTTTATTTTCTTGGATCAAAGGATGAAGCTAGTGAAATCATTATCAATCATATCAAGCAAGTCAACAATCATCCTGATTTCAAAGTAAGGAATATTAGGAGTGACAATGGAACTGAGTTCAAGAATTCAACCATGAAGTTGTTCTGTGAAGAAAATGGGATCATGCATGAGTTCTCAGCTCCAAGGACTCCACAACAAAATGGTGTGGTGGAAAGGAAGAACAGATCACTAATTGAAGCTGCAAGGACTATGCTTGAAGAGTCAAAACTCCCAACTTACTTTTGGGCTGAGGCTGTTAACTGTGCATGTTACACTCAGAATATTTCTCTAATCAATCAGGCAAAAGGCATGACTCCCTATCAATTATTCAAGAGAAGAAAACCAACTCTAAACTTTCTGCATGTCTTTGGTTGCAAATGTTACATCTTAAGGAATCAATCTGATCACAAAGGGAAGTTTGATGCAAAGGCTGATGAAGGAATATTTGTTGGTTATTCTGCTGGAAAATCATATAGGGTCTACAATCTAAGAACCAGCATTGTCATGGAATCTGTGCATGTTGTGTTTGATGATAAAAAGATTGATGGACTAACAGATGAGGGACATCATGAAGGACTCAAATTTGACAATATTGAGATATATTGTGATGATAGTGAAGATGAGAATGATGAAGAAGGCATCTCAAGAAGAATTCAAAATCTGCCTTTGGATAATGCACAGAATGCTGCATCCGTTGAAAGTCATAATTCAGCTTTCGTTGAAAGAAGCAATGCAGCATCCGTTGAAAGACAAAGTGCATCATCCGTTGAAGTTCATAATAAAGCATCCGTTGATCACAGTCTGTCAACGGATAATCAATTCACTTCATCAGTTGATAGAGCTCCCAATTCCTTTCAAAGGATCAGCAACTCAGGGGGAGTTTCAACCAATCAACATTCTATCTCACATCATGACAATACTGAGGCAACCTCATCTAGAGCTAATCTACCACCTCAAAGGAAATGGACCAAGAATCACCCTTTTGAACTGATCATTGGTGATGCTACATCTAAAGTGCAAACTAGAAGGGCTACTCAAGATGAATGTCTGTATAGTAGCTTTCTATCTCAGAAGGAACCTAAGAGAGTGTAAGAAGCTCTATTGGATCCAGATTGGATTTTAGCAATGCAAGAGGAGCTAAACCAATTTGAGAGGAACAAAGTATGGAAGCTGGTGCCCAAGCTAAAGAACAAGAGTTCTATTGACACAAATTGGGTATTCAGAAACAAGATGGATGAAAATGGCATTGTCATAAGGAATAAAGCCAAATTGGTTGCTAAAGGCTATTCTCAACAAGAGGGAATAGATTTTGATGAAACATTTGCTCCAGTTGCCAGACTTGAAGCCATCAGAATCTTTCTAGCCTATGCAGCCCATGCCAATTTCAAAGTCTATCAAATGGATGTCAAAAGTGCATTTCTAAATGGGGAATTGGAGGAAGAAGTTTATGTAAGCCAACCTCCAGGATTTGAAGATCCAAACTTTCCAGACTATGTGTATTATCTGTTAAAAGCACTCTATGGACTAAAGCAAGCACCTAGAGCCTGGTATGAGACTTTGTCAAAATTTCTTCTAGATAATCACTTCACAAGAGGTACTGTTGACAAAACTCTTTTCTTTAGAAATGTTAATGGCTCTACAATACTTGTTCAAATTTATGTAGATGATATTATATTTGGATCTACAGATGATAAGCTTTGTAAAAAGTTTGCTAAGTTAATGCAAAGTAAATATGAAATGAGCATGATGGGAGAGCTAACTTATTTTCTTGGTTTACAAGTTAAACAAGTCAGTGGTGGAATTTTCATTAGTCAAACTAAATATATTTATGATCTCTTAAAGAAGTTTGACTTAATGGACTGTTCATCTGCAAAAACTCCCATGGCCACTGCCACCAAGCTTGAATTAAACAAGGCTGAAAAGTCTGTGGACATTTCAAGTTATAGAGGCATGGTTGGCTCACTTTTATATTTAACTGCTAGTAGACCTGATATAATGTTTTCTACATGTCTCTGTGCTAGATTTCAAGCTGACCCTAAAGAATCTCACTTAGTGGCTATTAAAAGAATCTTCAGATATCTCAAAGGGACTCCAAATCTAGGAATTTGGTACCCTGGAGAGTCTGGTTTTGATCTAATTGGCTACTCAGATGCAAATTATGCAGGCTACAAAATAGACAGGAAAAGCACAACTGGCACCTGTCAATTTCTAGGGAACAAGCTTGTGTCATGGTTCAGGAAGAAGCAAAATTCTGTTTCTACATCAACAGCTGAAGCTGAGTACATTACTGCTGGTAGTTGCTGTGCACAGATACTATGGATGAGGAATCAACTATTTGACTATGGACTAACTGTTGACAAAATTCCTATATTCTGTGATAACACAAGTGCCATTGCCATTACTGAAAATCCAGTGCAGCACTCAAGAACCAAGCATATTGACATCAAGTACCACTTCATTAGGGAACATGTAATGAAAGGTACAGTGGAACTTCATTTTGTTCCAAGTGAAAAGCAGATTGCAGACATATTTACTAAGCCACTTGATGAATCAACATTCACAAGATTAGTAAGTGAGCTAGGTATGCTTAATTATTCATAAATTTATGTCCTCTATATAATCTGCCTTGAAGCCTGAAATGAATTTGCTGCAAGAACAAAGTTGGCTTTAAGTAAGACTTATTCTATCAACGGATATTTCCTATCCGTTGAAAGCCAAAATTGTTCTATCAACGGATGTTCATTATCCGTTGAAAGACAAATACATTTCTGGTAATTTTATCCCTCAACGGATAAAATAGTGTTGATCATCAACGGATAACTATTTACCTTATCCGTTGAAGTGTCACATCAGTTATTTTAAGTGAGTCACAGCCGTTGATTCTTTTCCTTAACCGTTGATACAGATATACACTGTTGTATGTATTTGTATTAAAGGTAGTTTTCAGAATTTCTACAGTTTTCTTTATTCTTAAATGGCTGTAATTTGTTTAAAAGTATCATTTAATCATTTTATTTACGTTTTAATTCAAGAAAGTATAAAAGCCCATTGAATTCTTATTTTCACTTTACGCTTTCTTGCAATTTTTATTCTCCTTCTCTCCCAAAATTCTCAAGTTTTTCTCTGCAACCTCTACTCACAACAATGGTACCAGTAGTCAAAATTATGTCTCAATCTGGATTTGATTATGAAAAGAATAATTTCGTAGCCTTGGTTGAAAAGAATGAAGCCCATTCTGATTATCACAAGATGATGGACTTCATCAAAAAATGCAAACTAAGCTATGCAATGCTGGAAGCCCCAACCATCTACTGTGAGGTGATTGAGGAGATTTGGACAACTGCAGAGTTCAACTCCACAGATATGACTATTGCCTTCTCTCTCAAAGGTACGGATTATTGCATTAACTGTGATGATATACAACCTTGCTTTAAATTGCCTGAGAATAATGCCATGATACCACACACTGATAAAGATGTATCTGCTATGTTAGATTCCATAGGCTATGCTTTTGATTCTGCTAGTTTAGGTAGTATTAGAAGGAAGGGCCTTAGGAAAGAATGGAGTTTTCTTGGAGATGCCTTTATCAAGGTTTTCTCTGGGAAGATTAGCAATTTTGATGCCATAACTTCATCTCTTGTTATGTTAGATATATTTGATAATGTCATGGCTAATATGATTTATGTTTAGTTTTCAGATCTTACTTAACAGGGTAAATCAGTACTTAATTGGGAATCAGTACTTATACTGGAAGTCAGGACTTAAGGATATCAGTACTTATATTATCAGGAGATAATCATCAAAAGATGGATATAAGAACTTAAGTGTTGAAGGACGTTCAGATAAGGACAGTAGCTGATTAAAGGAAAGAAGATCGAGATAAATATAAGAAGAGATGTGCATGAAGAAGGAATTCTATGAAGAATAGAATACTTGGAAGAAAAGATATCTGATTGATATATTTTAGGAAGCAGAATTATATTTAATATCAATTAGCGATTATCTTGTAACTGTGTAGTATATAAATACAGACATATGGTTTACACTATAAGTGTTATCATATTCGAGAAGATTATTCATTGTAACCCTAGCAGCTCTCGTGATATTTGTTCATCACTAAGAGGTAACAGTTCCATACTGTAACAGAGTTTATTGTTTCAATAAAGTTTATTTTCTGTTACTTAAGATATTAAAGTTCGATTTGATTGTATTTTATACTATATTCACCCCCTCTATAGTGTGTGTGACCTAACAAGTGGTATCAGAGCCTATATGTTAACACACATACAGTTAAAGATCCAAACACAATCATGTCTGACACAGAAACTCCAACTAAGCCTACCAAAACTGAAGAACCTCCAAAGACACAAATTCAAAGTCGGTATGAAACCATCAGAGTTTCCATACTGAGACCATCTGAATATGCCATATGGAAGGTGAGGATGACCATATTTTTGGAAGCTACAGATCCAGAATATCTTGATAGAATCAAGGAAGGGCCTCACAAACCAACCAAGCTCGCTGTTGCAGTTGCAGGTGAAGCAGCAAAGACCGTACCAAAGGAAAATAGTGATTATACTGCTGAAGATATCGCATCAATTGCTAAGGATGCTAAGGTACGACACTTACTGCATAGTGCCATTGATAACGTAATGTCAAATAGGGTAATTAACTGCAAGACCGCTAAGGAGATATGGGATGCTCTGGAAACAAGGTGTTAGAGAACTGATACAATTAAGAAGAACATGAAGACAATACTCACTCAAGAGTATGAACACTTTGACTCAAAGGCTAATGAATCATTGAGTGATTTATATGATAGATTTGTCAAACTCTTGAATGATCTGTCACTGGTTAATAAGGAGTATGATCTTGAAGATTCAAACCTTAAATTCCTGTTAGCTCTTCCTGAATGTTGGGATTTGAAGGCAACAACAATAAGAGACAACTACAGTCTTGATGAAATAACTCTTGATGAATTTATGGAATGCTCAAGACTCATGAACTTGAGATGGAACAAAGAAGCAAGAGGAAAGGAGGAAAGTCAAGGACAGTTGCTCTTAAGGCTGAAGAAGAATCTCCCAAGGCAGCTACCTCAAGGAAAGACAAGGGTAAAGCTCTTTTCATAAAGTCTGATACTGAGTCATCAAGTTCTGAAAGTGATGATGACTCAGATTCTGAAAGCTTGCCTGAGAATGATGCTGATGAGGAGATGATGAAGCTGTGTGCTCTTATGGTGAAAGGGATCACAAAGATTGCATACAGGAAGTTCAGGAAGGGAAAGAAGTTTTCCAGGAAAGGCATAAGTTCTGATAAGAAGAATTTCAGAAGATCTGAAGGCAGAGGAGGAAAGTCTGATAGAGGAGATTATACCAATGTCAAATGCTATAACTGTGGTGAGAAAGGCCACATATCTCCTGATTGCAAGAAGGTAAAGGGTGACAAAGGCAAGGCACTTGTCACAAAGCAGAAAAGATGGACAGACTCCTCAGACTCTGAAAGTGAGGAGAACTATGCGTTGATGGCAAATGCTGATAAAGAAAGTGCTGAGAGCAATTCTGAAGTTGCTGAAACAAAGGTACCTCAGACTACTTATGCTTTTCATACTGATGATATTAATGAGTTGAGAAGATATCTTAAAACCATGTTTGTTAGTTATAGAGATCAAAATTTAACATGTGAAAGATTAACTTCTGAAAATCTTGCTTTTAAGAAAAGAAATGATTTCTTAGAAAAAGAGTTAGTTATGTTCCATCAAACTCAGAAGGATAGAGATGAAGTTTTTTATGTTAGGGATGAAGTGCTAAAAATGAATGAATCTCTAAAAACTGAGTTAGAAAAGGAAAGAGAGATAATCAGGACTTGGACTAACTCTGGCAGAACAACTCAAAATTTGCTAAGTAGTGAAAATTGGAAAGAGGGCTTAGGTTATGGAGAGGATAAGAATGATAAAGGAACTGTAGAAATTAAGCCTGTTGTTAAGCAAAAGGCAAAGTTAAAACCTGTTAAGTTTGTAACTGTAAAGTCTGATAATGAGAGATCAGAAGTTAAAGTGGAATTAACTTCTGACAAACTAAAATAGGAAAAGACTGCTGAAGTAAACGTAGGCTTAATGACTAAGAAGCAGCTTAAGCATAAGCTGAAAAATGTTAAGAATGCAAACAAGGTTAAATCACCTATGAAAAATAGAAATGGAAAGGAAGGTGTGAATAAAGGCAATGATTATAAACCTGTTCCTGATGGTCCTAGGAAAACATGTCATAACTGTGGAAGTTCTAACCATCTGGCTTCTTTTTGCAGGAAGAATAAGAACATAAACTCCTTACCTTCAAAATCAGGAGTTAAGAGTTAGTCTGTTAGATTTAAACCACAAAATCCTTGTTTTCATTGTGGTAGTTTATGGCATTCCATTTATACTTGTAAGGAATATCATAGTTTGTACTATGATTATTATCAATTAAAACCTTCTTTGAAGAAAGTTTCCATTGTTCCTTCTAGTGTAAATTCTGATTCAAAGTCTGATAGTGTAAGTTTTGATAAGAAAAATGTTAACATAAACTCTGATGCTAAATCCGCTGCAAATGTTAACAAACTTGATAAGGCCAAAGGATCCAAGCAAGTCTGGGTCCTTAAAACTAATCATTAGTGGTCTTTGTGATTGCAGGGCAACTGGAAAAATATTCTAGTTCTGGACAGTGGATGTTTAGGACATATGACTGGAAATAAAGCCCTGCTATCAGACTTTGTGGAGAAAGCCGGCCTAAGTGTTTCTTATAGAGATGGCAGCATTGGAAAAACATTGGGATATGGCAATATCAATCTTGGGAATGTCATCATTAAAGAAGTAGCTCTGGTCTCAGGACTTAAACACAATCTACTGAGTATATGTCAAATCTGTGACAGAGATTATCATGTTGATTTCTTTGAAGAACACTGTGAAGTTATGAGTAAATCTAAAGGCAAAGTTGTTCTGAAAGGATACAGGCGTGGTAACATTTATGAAGCTAAGCTTTCAACAAGTACTGATGGTTCTGCAATCTGTCTGATGAGTAGAGCATCAATTGAAGAAAGCTGGAATTGACACAAGAAACTCTCTCATTTAAATTTCAACAATATAAATGAGCTGGTCAAGAAAGATCTTGTGAGAGGACTGCCAAAGTCAGTATTTGCTCCTGATGGCCTTTGTGATTCTTTTTAGAAGGCCAAACAAAGAAAATCTTCATTCAAGAGCAAGACTGAATCATCAATTCTTGAGCCTTATCATCTACTACATGTTGATCTATTTGGTCCAGTAAATGTCATGTCTATTGCAAAGAAGAAATATGCATTGGTCATAGTGGATGAGTTCACTAGATACACATGGGTGTATTTCTTGCACACACAAAGTGAAACTGCATCTATCTTGATTGATCATGTCAAACATCTGAATAAATTGGTCAAAGATTCTGTAAAACCTTAAGGAGTGATAATGGCACTGAGTTCAAGAATTTGATAATGGAAGAGTTATGCAAAAACCATGGAATAAAGCAGGAATTTTCTGCTCCTGGAACTCCACATCAAAATGGATTTGTTGAAAGGAAGAATAGAACTCTCATTGAAGCTGCACGTATAATGCTTGAAGAAGCAAAGCTTCCAACTTATTTCTGGGCTGAAGCTGTGCAGACTGCTTGTTTTACTCAAAATGCAACACTCATTAACAAGCAAGGAAAAACACCATATGAGATGGTGAAGAAAAAGAAGCCAAATCTGAAGTACTTTCATGTATTTGGATGCAAGTGTTTTGTTCTCAAGACTCTCCTAAACAGCTATCCAAGTTTGATCTAAAAGCTGATAAAGGAATCTTTGTTGGATATCCACTTTCCACAAAAGCCTTTAGAGTCTATAATTTGAGAACAAAAGTGGTCATGGAATCTATCAATGTCTATTTTGATGACAAGAAGATTACTGGTCTTGAAGATTTTATTGACCATGATCAGGTGAGATTTGAAAATGAAGACTCAAATTCTGATACTGAAAATCCTGACAGTCTAAGTCCTGATACTGTAAACTCTGATGGATTAAACTCTGATGTTATTGAAACTGTGGTGACTACGCCAAAGGAAGATGCACCTATGCAGAGGGAGCATACTCAAGATCTTACCACATCTCAAGAAACATCAGAACATACATCTGGCTCTTCAAGTTCTGATTCGTCAAGTTTTGATAAGCCAAGTTCTGATAGTGCTGAAAATCTTAATTCTGAAGAATCCAACTCAGAGAGCATAGTTTCAGGGGGAGCATCAGAAAATGAAAATGAAGACAGCATGGATCATTGGGGAGCATCCAGTTCTAGAGAAAACCTTACATCTGCAAGGAAGTGGACAAAATCACATACACCTGATTTGATAATTGGAAATCCTGATGCAGGTGTCAGAACTAGAACATGTACTTCAAACGAATGTCTTTACAATTCTTTTCTCTCTCAGACTGAGCCAAAGAAAGTGGAAGAAGCTCTTCAAGATGCTGATTGGGTGCAAGCAATGCAGGAAGAGTTAAATGAATTTGAAAGAAACAAAGTATGGACCCTAGTGCAAAGACCAAAGAATAGATCTGTTGTTGGTACAAAGTGGGTATTCAAAAACAAAACTAAAGTGATGGCATAATTACAAGGAAAAAGGCAAGGCTGGTTGTAAAAGGATATTCTCAACAGGAGGGAATTGATTATGATGAAATATTTGCACCAGTTGCTAGGTTAGAAGCCATAAGGATATTTTTGGCTTATGCTGCTCACAAAAAGTTTACTGTCTATCAAATGGATGTGAAAAGTGCTTTTCTCAATGGAGAATTAGAGGAGGAAATATATGTTGAACAACCTCCAGGCTTTATAGATTCCAAACATCCAGATTATGTCTACAGGCTTGATAAAGCACTTTATGGACTTAATCAAGCTCCTAGAGCATGGTATGAGACTTTAGCTCAGTTTCTTCTGGAAAGTGAATTCAACAGAGGAACGATAGACAAAACACTGTTCTACCTCAACCATGGAAAGGACTTACTTCTGGTCCAGATTTATGTTGATGATATCATTTTTGGGTCTACAAATGACAGACTTTGCAAGAAGTTTGCCAAACTGATGCAGTCAAGGTATCAGATGAGTATGATGGGGGAACTTAGCTATTTTCTGGGCCTTCAAGTCAAGCAGAATGAAGAAGGCACTTTTATTTATCAAACTAAGTACACCAGAAACTTGCTGAAGAAATTTAGAATGCAAGATTGTTCAAGTGCATCCACTCCCATGGCCACTGCAACAAAACTGGATAAGGATACCGGTAAATCAGTAGATGTTACTGATTACAGAGGTATGATTGGCTCTCTACTCTATCTAACTGCTAGTAGACCTGATATCATGTATGCTACCTGTCTTTGTGCAAGATTTCAAGCAGATCCAAGAGAACCTCACTTAACAGCTGTGAAAAGAATTTTCAAGTATCTTAAAGGAACAACTGATCTGGGATTGTGGTATCCTAGAGAATCAGATTTTAAACTAATAGGTTACTCAGATGCAGATTTTGCAGGTTGCAAAATTGACAGGAAAAGCACAAGTGGAAGCTACCAATTTCTTGGAGGCAGATTGGTTTCTTGGTTCAACAAGAAATAAAAGTCAATTTCCACATCAACTGCAAAAGCAGAGTATATTGCTGCAGGAAGCTGTTGTGCACAGATTCTTTGGATGAAGAATCAGTTACTGGATTATGGGTTAACATATTTCAAAATCCCTATTTACTGTGATAATCAAAGTGCTATTGATGTGATAGGTAATCCAGTTTAACACTCTATGACAAAGCACATCAGCATCAGGTACCACTTCATAAGGGAACATGTGGATGAAGGTACAGTGGAATTGTACTTTGTTCCAACAGATCAACAACTAGCACATATCTTCATAAAACCATTGTGTGAAGCCACTTTTACAAGACTGGTAAATGAACTTGGAATGGTTTCAGGTTCTTTCTCTAAATCTGCTTAGTTTTGTTCTGTTATATCAGACTTTATGATCAGTATTTACAGAATTTAATCTCTTTGTGTATTCTGTGCTTAATTGACAAATGTGTTTAAGTACTGACTATTGTCTGATATATGTTTCTAAACTCTGATAAGTGATATGTCTGTTTAAGTAACTATTCAATCCTATGAGGATAACTGTGCTAGATGCTGACCTAGTAGTCTTCAAAAAACAAAGGATCCCTTGTAAGAAGTAATTATTTATGTGGAAATCTATTGACACAAGCAAATTCTGATAATTGAGCTTAGTTGAGTTTACTTTGTCTATCTTATTACTAAGTCACAAATTAGAATAATGCTACTCATCTGTTAAGTTCTGATACTAGTAAATCTGCTGAATGCACTAAGTGCTGATAAATCTCACTTATCAAAAGAAAAAGCAAAAGGATCAAAGAATAAAATCAGGTACTCCTTTGAGATCTAGAGTAAAAATATGGAAGGGACGACCCAAGTGCATTGCTGGTATTAAGTAAATATGCATTAGAAAAGCAAAATATTTTCTTGGTGACTTTTCACACTCTATGATTACTGGAGAAATACTCTGATAAAAGCATAAATTCTGATAAGCAGTCGTGACTCACTTACACTGAGAAGCCACTGTGAAATGGAATTTAAAAAGATGCATAAAATTAGCACAAAATAGTTGAGGTGGACTCAAGCATGAACTCATTCAACAGTAGGTTTCAGAATAATGACAGCTCTTTAGTAAAATTTTAGTTATGCCTTATTTCTAAGATGTACTGAAGTGAATCAGACTTTACTCTTTGTCTGACATTTAGCTTAATGCACACACTAATCACTCCATATGAATGAAGAAAATTACTGTGGTGATCTATGTTGTTTTAAAGGAACAGTCATTGTGTCACATTGCACAAATTCTGAGGACAAGTTCTGGGTGCATGTTCTGATGATTAAGTTCTGAAGAACATAAATCAGAACTTGTATGAGGACTTACTAAATAGGCATTCCTTTTTCGAGTTACGAAATTATGTTTTGATGACTGTTAAGTTCTGATATAAGTCTAAGTTCTGATATTAACGTATGATTCCTTACTTGACTTATTTGTGGATAAAATTTGGAAATAGTCTCAGTCTAAACTAGAATATGTTGAAGTGGAAGATTAATAGTCACTATGGTTAAGGTTAGTGGTACTCGTACTTGAACAGTCAACTTTTACTTGCTTCTTGTGCGCATTAAACCATGTTTTCTCTTTCCAATGAATGTTTTTCTTTTTCCAAGTCTGGGGAGACGAGGTAGATTTCATTCTACCTGTCAGCATTAAATTTCTTCGCGTCTCCTGGCATTCTCTTGCCTATATAAGCAACCACTTCACATCAGCCTTCCCATCAAATCTTTTCTCACAAACTTACCTTCATACTTTTTCTATCAAAAACACCATGGTCAGATACAACATGTTTTTGAACTATGAAACCTTCAATATGGAGCTAAGCTGTGCCGACTGGCAGCAGGAATGGCACGTCACTGCCATTCCTGATGAGATATGGGACTCTGTCCCACAGGAGGTACTCACCCACCTCCTGTTCTTCTATATGGATTACCATCACCATCTGGAGTGATTGGAGGAGGAAAGGCTGGAAGCTCTCCGCCAGCAAGAGCGAATCATTCGACTCGCCATTCTGTTTGTCGAGAGTAGGAAGAAGAAATGATTTATTTTCTTCTTCCTATTTTTCTTCATCATCAGCCTTGCCCTGCTTCTTGAGCTAGGACTAAGGCTGTTGATGTTAGGTTTAGCAGCTTAGGGAAATCTTGTACAAGTACTGATGTAATTTCAATTTCATGAATGTATTCTCTTGATATATTAATGAAATTTGTTTTTGTTTCAAGATTTTGTCTATGAGATATTTTAATGCATTGTTAAATCCTGTTACATATTCATATTCTGATGACCATATAAATACTGTGTTAATTTAAGTTCTGATTTTCCTTTATCAGTATTTACTCATCTGATTTATCTTGGTCATTTTCACTTGATTTATTTTCAGAATATTAATGTTGCATTGAAAAATAATTTGAATAAGTGGGAACAGTTTCAATTTTGCATTAAAACTGATTCACCTTGATTAATGGAATATCTGGGTAAGTGGAACGGTTTTTCCTTGAAAATCTGCAAGTGGGTGGTAATTATTGCTTATTTACCGTGCCCATTACTTCTTGCCTTATCTATGTATGATAGTTGTCAAGGTATGCTCCACTACTTTTAAATGCATGTCTGCCAGGTGTCCCAACGGTTACTTTTTGTGTATAAGTAACAGAGAGAAAAAATTGTCAAATCTTTTATTTACTTTTCTCTTTTATCTCTCTCTCTTTACTTTTATCCTTTCTCATCTACTGACGATTTTTCATATAGACATTTTCTCAAACACAATACAGGCAACCGCATTTCTCTCAAATTTTAATGGCACCCAAGGACATAATCTTCCATGGAGCAAAGTTTGTTCCTAATAACTTCTCTGCTATACTTAACACGTCAGAGGCACCCTCTGAACTTCATTTCATTCAGGATTTTCTCACTAGTTCTGATATTGGGTACGCTCTAACTGAGCCTGAATCAGTCTCTGGAGTTCAAGTACTGGAGTTCTGGAGGAGGGGAGTATATGATGATGGTGGTGCTCAAGGGTCCCCGAGTATTATCTTTTCATCAGGGGAAAATGAGTATGTTGTGACTTTGTCAACGGTTTGACAAACACTGCAGCTACCTGAGAACTGTGTTTATTCTACTATTGACGAACCGGTTCTTCAGAACATGATGGCCAGTCTAGGATATGTGGGAACATTGGAAAAGCTTGGCAAGTTGAAGAGATCTTTCATAAGGAGGGAATGGAGTTTCTTCTTTGACTGCATTACCAAGGCTTTTGCTAACAAATGCTCAAATTTTGATACAATTCCCATATTCAGCCAACAAATCGGGTATGCTCTTATAAATCAAACTGATTTTGATTATGCAAGTGCTGTCTTAGGTTTTATTGGGGATAGGATGACAAAAGATCGAAATACTGTATATTTTGCCAGATTTTGTCAGCTTATTCATAGGTTCTGTTGTAATCAGCCCCAAAGTTTTGGTGATTTAATTTCATCCTTCAGAATAGCTAAAAGAGCTTTCACTGATTTATTATCTACTGATAATAAGAAGGCTGTGTTAAGACCCCTCTTAATACCTTTATCTGTCAAACAAGCCTTAATCACCTATGACCCTGTTAAGGACACTGCACTTTATCCTGATGTTCAACCATCAGAACCTCATTCCTCAGCGCCTACTATGAAGCTTTCATCTTCCAAACCTAAGAGGACAAAGACTGTTCCTCAAACACCTCAAAAGAGAAGGAGGATTGCCTTAAGAGATGAATCTGATACTGAGGAACAGGTTCCTTCTTCAGAACCTGTTATTGATGAAGCTGAGAAAGAGACTTCTCAGAAGGATTCTGGAATTGGGGGATCTAGGCTTCTCAAGAGGCTTAGAAGAATGACAGTTCCTGAAACTCCCAAGGAATCCAAATCGACAAAGAGATACAAGAAACAGAGGGCAAATAGGCCAGTTTCAGATGATGAAGAGGAAGCATCTAAGGAAGGGGATCAGGAATCTCTGATCTCACAAGAAAAGGAATTTGCTAAAGTCACTTCTTCTCCATCAACTCCATCTCAGGAAGCTGTCTCTGAAAAGGCCAACACACCATCTGTATCTCCTATTGATCCAGGCACAAGTGTTATTATTGATGTTCAAAACTTGGTTGTGCCTGAAGTAAGTCTATTAGAAGCTCCAACAGAAAATAATCCATTAACAACACCTGTTACTGATGCTGTTCAAACTCCAGAGTTATCGACTACACCTTCTCTGCATCTAAATGCTGATGATCAGAATATAGGTGAGCATCAGGATATGGCTGTTGATCAGAACTTTGTACCAGATCAGCAATTAGAGGATGCTGAAGCCTCCATTGCTACTCACACTGTTGTTTTATCAAAATATACTTATTCTGTAAGTTCTGATGCTGTAAATGCTGGAGATACTGGTGATGCTGCTCCAAATACAGATGCTGATGCAGCAGGTCCTTCAGGATATACTCCTCAACAAACTACTCTTAAGTCTGAACTTGTTAAGAAGTTTATTACCAGAGAAGCACCAGTGCCTTGGAGTGAAACTCCTGCAGGACAGGAGTGGACTAAGGAATGGAACTCAGTTTCCTGTGTTCCAACTGAAAAGCATCTTGCTGAGCACTTGACTAAAGCTGATGAAATGTTAAATTCTGATGATTTCAAAACCCAGCTTAGAGTCACTGCATTGAGTACTAAACATCTACAAGGTCTTCATTCAACTACTCATGCAGAGCTACACAAGATTCAGGAAGAATTTATCAAACAGGAACAAGTTAAAAGATTGATAAGAAAAAGTTCTTCCAACCTACCTTTGACAGGATTGCTTATATTGAGAAGACTTAAGATAATCAACAAGCTCAGATTGATGATATTCTAAAAAATCAAGCTTCTCAGCAATCACAACTTAATGAAATCCAAGCCTCAGTGGAATTGCTTGTCTCTCTTCTACTACCTGCTGATGCCAAAAAGGGGGAGAAAGTAATTAAGTCCAAATGCAAGACTGACAAGACACTGAAAGGGAAGGATAATGAAAAGGATGATCAAGGACGCTCTGGAATGGATTGAGGTTTCACATCAAGAAAAGGTGAAATCACAAGTCACAGGACAAGTTCTGATACTGGGAAAAAAATTAGTTCTGCTACTGGTAAAAGAATAAGTTCTGATGAACTTTTAGATCTTGATGAAGAAATGTCAAGACAGTTATTTCTTCAGGAAAATCCAGGAATGGACTTGGAGAGTTTAATGGAAGAAGAAGCCAGACTTAAATCAGAGAAAGTCACATCTAAATCTGAAGCTTCTGGTAAAAAGACACTTCCAAAACTCAAAGGCATTGTGATAAAAGAAAGGACAAATGTTGAAGCAACATTGGCTAAATCACAACCGCAGATAGATCCAAGATCCAAGGGTAAGGAAAAGGTTGGTGAACCTATCAAGGTTTATGTGCCTCTTGAGAATGAAGAAATCTCTGATGAAAAGGATGATCTTGCTCTAACTTCAAGAAAAGTTCTTAAAACAACCTCTGACATGGCTCAAGTTGTTCAGAGTCAAGATAAAGTAAGTTCTGATATTTCAAAGAAGCAAGTAACCTCTGACACAACTCAAGTTAACTTGATATCGGAAGTTAGACCAAAGACACTCCTACCAGGATTCACTAAAGCAAAACAGACTCAACCTTTGAAGACTGCTGCAAGTGGTTTTGAAGCAAGAGTAGTTACTGGAAAGGAAGCAAGAGATAAAACTGGATTGGGAAGTGCTGATGAAAGAAGAATACAGAACACTACCGATGATCCAACTTCCTTGAGTGAACCAGGTATTGGAGCAACTCCTGAGAGATTGAATCAACTAGAATCTGTACAAATGGTTTACCATACCTACTTGAAAGAACACATCTTGTTGTACTTCATGACAGATGGTAGGGTTTATCATATAAGGCAAAATGCCATTCCAGTGAAGTATTTTGAAGAACTGGAGCATGTACTATTCTTACTTCAAGTGGATGACAGATTGACATGAAGTGCTGCAAACTATTTGAAGGATCAGATTCAGAGACAGAAAAGGCTTTATTCTGTTAATTCTGACAGCACATATGTTCCAAAGTACAGAGATCACAAGGATGATATTGTAATAACCCCAATTTTTTTGAATTTTTTTTGAAACCCTTATGAATAGTGATTTTGCTGATTATGCTGAATAAGAAAACTTTTCATGCCACACTATGTAGGGGTTCTGTTATGGATATTCTGAGATCTTATTAGTACTTTATATGGGATATAAGTGAATGTAAAGATCGTCAGGATCCAAATTCGAACACTTTGATTTTTCCCGGAAATCCACTAGATACGGAAAGAATTAAGTATAAGGTAACAGGATAAAAAGGATTTAAATTGAAGGATTATAAGAGAGGATCATAAAAGGAATATAATGTATTGAGAAAGGTTAAGGAAACCCAAGTAATAAGATCCCGGGTATGATCCCTCAAACGATAAACGAGAACGAAAGTTAAGCGAACCGTATAACAGATCAGCGGTCATTAGCCAAGTAATTAAGAGCTAATCAAAGAGGTTAGTGATGATGATGTCACCACACCAACAAGAAGATGACAAGTGTGGGAAGATGACATAGGAGGATGACCAAGGGGAAGGTATTGTTGGTTGATTTCAAGCCACACAAATTTTATTATGGTTAAAAGGTAATTAACAAAACAAAAGGATATCAACCAAGCCTTTTATGCACAAAGATCAATAAAACAAAGCAAGCTTCTCTCCCCCCCTTTTCATCTTCTTCATTTCGAATTTTTCACCAAAATGGTGAATTAGAAATTCAAAACACAAGCTATACTCCATGGAAAATTATAAGGTTTGTTTCTTTGGATCCTATATTTCATAACTAAGAAGAGCAAGTAGTTTGAGTGCTTGAATCAAAGGTTTTCTATCTCAAACAAATCATTTTAGTTTAGGGTGAATAGTAACTTTCAAGAACAAATTTTTGATTCTTGATTTTATTTGCAAGGTCAAGGTAGCTTAAGCATATATTAAGGCTTCCATGGACATTCCAAGGATCTTTCATTGATTAAAAGCTTCAAGGAAGGTATAACTCTTTATGATCTTAGTATTAAGATTGTTTGATATAAATGATTATGATGATGGAATGATAGATTAAGTGTAGTAGTTGTTTTATCATGTTGAGATCTTAGTGGTTAAGTGCTTTTGTTGATTTTGGAGTTAAAAAGTAGCACTAGTTGTTCTTGATGATTCATGGTGTGATTTGAGATTGGTTTAAATGGTTTAAAGTGGTTGATGAGTGATATGGTCATATGGTTGTATTGGGGTTTATTGGTGATGGTTTGGTGTTGAATTGGTTGGTAAAATTTTGGGAAATCGCGTAAACATAGCCTTCGTAATGTCCGATTTACTTTAGGCTGTTTTTGTTCTTAACATTAGGACCCGTGAACTCACTGCTAGGTTCTGACCATTGCCATTATTAGATAGTTCATGTTACGAGCTTCGTTTTGATATGTAGTTCGTTTGATTCCGATGTACGGTTTAGGAGAAACGACCGTTTTAAGTAACGGCGTTTCGTGACCGAACCATTACCCCTCGCCTTACTTTGAAACCTTGGTTAAGGACCTTAAATGACTAATTGAGGTAAGAAACAATTATGTAAAGTGGATTAGGCAGTTGGTAAGGTACTCGCGAAAGAATCGCCTTAAAACCCTTAATGGTTAATTTATTAAAAATGGTGGAGCCGAGGGTACTCGAGCGACTTAAGTAAATCGTTAAGTGCGAAAGCGAACGTTAGGACTCTAAATGGTTAAAGTCTAGTTTCTTAAGCGACCGGGGTTTAATTCTGACTTATGTTGTTGTTCATAGGTTATCGGACCCACTCTAAGCTTAAGTCTATCCGGGAGCACTCAGGCAAGTTTTCTACCCGTATAACTGTTGTTGTGATGTATATGTGTATATGCATGATCTTGCGATAAATGCATATTTGTTATTAGCAAATTCTTGCGATATATTGGAGCATGCTGATATGGTATATATGCATGACTGTTCCGTAATCTTGATATATATCTGTTGATTCAATTGCTTTTAAGTTGCATAATACCTATGCTAGAGATAAGCAGTAGTTACGTATACCCTTAGTATAGGGGACCCAAAGGTGAATATTTTCTAAAACCGGGAGTCGATGTTCCCGAGTATATTATATATATATATATATTTAAATATATATATATATATATATATTGATATAGTTTTCAAAACTATTAATCGAATAAGGTTTATTCGATAACTTTTATTTTATTTAATGAATATTATTACGAATATTCATTCGAGGGCTTATGACTCCTGTTATTTTATTTAATGAATATTATTACGAATATTCATTCGAGGGCTTATAACTCCTGTTATTTTATTTAATGAATATTATTACGAATATTCATTCGAGGGCTTATGACTCCTTTTATTTTATTTAATGAATATTATTACGAATATTCATTCGAGGGCTTATGACTCCTGTTATTTTATTTAATGAATATTATTACGAATATTCATTCGAGGGCTTATGAATCCTGTTATTTTATTTAATGAATATTATTACGAATATTCATTCAAGGGCTTATGACTCCTTTTATTTTATTTAAAGAATATTATTACGAATATTCATTCGAGGGCTTATGACTCCTTTTATTTTATTTATTGAATATTATTTGAATATTCATTCGAGGGCTTATGACTCAGTTTATATTATTTAATGAATATTATTGAATATTCATTTGAGGATCTATGACTCCGATTATTTGCTGAGATATATTCTTTATTTTATTAAAGAATAAGGTGTCGATAATCAAACTTATTTTGATTATTCAAATAAAGATATTACTTTCGTATAAGTATATCTTTGATTATTTACTATTCATTTCAAGTATAAGTTTTCCAACTTCTACCTCAATTATTCTTTATGGGAATATTATTTAAATAATAATATTCAGATATTTTCTAATATATTGGAACTGATTTATTTTATTAAATCAGCATTACTCCAAACACTCTTTAAAGTGTTTTCGAGTCTTTAAAATGATTTTTAAAAGTTAGAGCAGATCCCAAAACTCATTTATATATATTTAAGATCTTCCTTTTAAAGGGGATTTAAATACTCGCTCAAAACCAGAGGGATCCGGCTCTGTGGTGTATTTTATATTCGCAACGAGGTTGCTGTTTTGATAAATGAATTGATTACTTACCCAAGGTTCGGGAAGTAAGTCCATCTATTGAGTCGGCATAAGCAACATGGGCTAAGTGGGCGTCCATGAAAGTGTAAGTGGCTCAGTGGGAGTCCATCAAATGCGTAAGTGGCTGAGTGGCAGTCCAGCATAAGGTCCTATTACGGCCAGGGTGATGACCAGTGGGGAATTCGTCCATCTACTAGTAGAAAAGGTTACTTATTGGTATCTTTGCCTGATCAGCAATATTTCAGGTTTATGCCAAGGTTTTCTCCTTTCCAAATTCATTGGATATTGCAACTCTGTTTATAATTTTCATAACAGAGGTTTTCAAGGAGTGTATGAAATGTATATATATATATAGGTATATATATATATATCAGGATTTAATGAAGTATCTCGTAACTTCATTATTTATAATGATGTTCAAAGATTGAATCTATTCAAATCTTGTCTTGTAGTCTCATCTATGTGATGAACTTTTGAAACTAATTATAACTTAAACAGTGGTAGTTCAAGTAGTATTTGGAAAAGATATAAGTATATTGGAGTATCTTGTAACTTCATCTTTTAAACTTATATCTAGCAAATGATTATCTTATGCATGTCAAAGATTTTCAGAAAAACGTTGAGACAAGGTTAGACATATGAGATCACCTTGCAACGATAGTTTTATACAGTTATAAACTGGAACTCTGTGTATATTATGCATGGAAGAGGACTTCCAAGATTTTGAAAAGTATATATGTATGTATACTGAATATTTTGCGACTTCATCGCATTAAGATATCAAACTTGGTTCATTTCTTTTGACCAAGACTTTCATGAGTACTATGAGAAGGCTCATATATTGTTAATCATTATACATATTATTTTGGTGGGCTTGCTGCTCACCCTTGCTTTCTTCTTTCATCACACAACAACAGATAGAAAAGATGAACAAGACCAAGCTTCCAATTCGCAAGCGGTTAGGAAACGTTCCGCAGTTTTTTGGAAGCGTTGATGCCGCCGTAGTTGAGGTAGGAGCTACCAATAGGCTAGGCTTTCAACTTTTGATGTACTAGACTTATGTATCTTTATCAATTGTAATAATGGCAAAGAAATGTAAATCTATTCAAAAACCCTTTTAAGATTGGGTGTTATTAAGGGAAATGGAACTCGTGACAACCCGGATCCCCGACCCCGGATTTGGGGGTGTTACAGATATAGTTGAAATGAAGCCCAACACTGCTAAAATTATAACTACCTTTCTAGGTTACAGGGCTGTGGAATTCAATCTTGAGTCTGATAAAGCATATTTGATCAGACTGGATCAGGATATAAGTAAAGCAAAGATTAATGATCTCAGGGCTGTAATCTTTCAAATTGGTGAAGATACTGCAGAGCTTAAAGATGCTAAAATGAGGATGATTGATGAACTTAGATATGCTGAGAGATGTTTGTTGAAGAACTATCTCAGAACAACTCCTGACATCAGAGAGATCAGAAAATGAAACCAAGTCAAGATCTACAACTGCTTAAATTCTGATATTTGTACAGACTGAAGTTGTTATCAGAAGTTAAAGATTGGTAAAGCTTTAAGGACTGTAAGTTGTAGTTATCTAGTCTAATTCTCATGCATTTGTACTTAATATTTTTGACATCATCAAATATCTGTTAAACTTGTATATTATGCTAATTTACAAGTTGGGGGAAATTGTTAGATATATTTGATAATGTCATGGCTAATATGATTTATGTTTAGTTTTCAGATCTTACTTAACAGGACAAATCAGTGCTTAATTGGGAATCAGTACTTATACTGGAAGTCAGGATTTAAGGATATCAGTACTTATATTATCCGGAGATAATCATCAGAAGATGGATATCAGAACTTAAGTGCTGAAGGACGTTCAGATAAGGACAATAGCTGATTAAAGGAAAGAAGATCGAGATAAACATAAGAAGAGATGTGCATGAAGAAGGAATTCTATGAAGAATAGAATACTTGGAAGAAAAGATATATGATTGATATATTTTAGGAAGCAGAATTATGTTTAATATCAATTAGCGATTATCTTGTAACTGTGTAGTATATAAACACATACATAGGGTTTTCACTATAAGTGTTATCATATTCGAGAAGATTATTCATTGTAACCCTAGCAGCTCTCGTGATATTTGTTCATCACTGAGAGGTAACAATTCCATACTGTAACAGAGTTTATTGTTTCAATAAAGTTTGTTTACTGTTACTTAAGATATTAAAGTTTGATTTGATTGTATTTTACACTGTATTCACCCCCTCTACAGTGTGTGTGACCTAACATGTTAATTTGCTCTATATGCTAGTTTCTGATAGGTACTTTAATTTTAGCAACTGTGCCATGCTAGAATTAGGTTCCAGATTAGGTAACAAAGCTAATAGACCACATAACATCTACTATGCTAGATTCTTTATGTTATTGGCTAACCATGTTGCTGAAGGATTGGTTATATCTAATGAGAACAATAAACTCAAATGCTGGGCACAAGAGAAAAGGGTCCTTGCAAACCTTTTGAGAATGAACCTCAACAACCAGGTGCCATTGCTATATTTGCCAATCATGAATGCACCACAGGTAAGTGAGGTAAACACTTCTATAACTCCTACTATTTCCAACCCCATTGTTTCTTTGCCTTCCAATGTGGCAATGGAATCTGTGTCTTTGTCCAAACAGGTTCCTACCAAAGCCACCAAAACTAAAATTTCAAAACACAAGTCAAAGAAAACCACCTCTGTTGTCTCTCAAAAGACAACAGTTGTAACAACTACCATAAACCCTGAAGGGAGTGAACAGGATGTGAGTGGTGAGGGGAGGGGTGAACATCAAGAAACCCCCAAGGATAAGGTAGGAGAGGTGAGTGGTACCCCAACCAGCCAAGCCACAGTCTCTCAAAAGACTGTGGTGGTTCAAAAGGAGTCAAACACATCCCTAGTTGCATCCTCCCAAAAGGGTGCAACTATTGAAAATAGTCCCCAACCAGGGACACAGAACAAAAGAGGGAGGGACACTGAAGCCACAAATTCACCAATCAAAGCCTTTTCAAGGAAGAAGAAGGACAAGACCCTAGTTTCCACACAAGGGGCACACACATCACAGATACATCCACCTGTATATGTGCCTTCTCAAATTCAGCTTGATGTGACTCCAGCAAATGTGGAGTCACATCCCCATTCTCTCATAATAGAAACACATCCATCATCAAACTCTCCATCACCCTCTCTGGATGTGGATATAATATTCACATCACTTCCTGATTCTCCCTCATTAAAACTCAGGGAGGAGCCCCACTTAAAACCTGATGATCATCATCTTTTAGATGATTTGTTGGATCATTAACCAATTCTTTCAGATATGGTTGAAGAATCTGTGTCACCTCACTTAAAATCAATTCACACAGATTCAACAATTATGTCACTTTCTATATCTACATCTTTTCCTTCTTCAACGGATATCTCTCATCCGTTGACAAGTGGTTGTTCTTCGACGGATAAGCTTAACAGCAGTTATCCGTTGATACCATCAGTTTCCACTTCAACGGATAATCCCTATTCGTTGATGGTCTCTACACATATAACAGAAACAATTCCAACTGTAGAGGACATGATTACTGTACAATCACTTTTAGGTTTGAGGGAAGGGAGTGATAATTTGAGTGAGAGGCTGGGTTGCTCCCAGGCAAAAGGAGAGGTTGAGAGTCACCATATGCATGCTATTTCTTCCAGCATGGCAAAAGTGAGTGAGCGGAGTGCCACCTTAGAAGGTGAGGGTGAGGGTGTGAGGGTGTGTGTGAGCCAGGGGGAGTCCCTGATGCAAGAAAATAGAGAAAATGAGAGAAAGGCAGGTACAGAAGCTATAAGGGTGGATCCAGCCATTGCTAGTGAGTCAATGATTGTGGATGATGCAGACAAGGGAAGACAATTTCAGCAATATTACAAAGCTGTAATTGATAACATTTCCTTGGATGCTGACACTTTTACTCACCCTGTTCCAGCCTATCAATTGTTGGCTACTCAAGGCAATGTGGAGGCAGAACAAACTTTAAACATTGTACACACTTCAGAATCTCTTCTCAGAGACAAAGCTGCTGTTAACAGGCTGCCTTCTCAAGCTGGTGAGCCATCTGAAGAATTTGGAGTAAATTCTAATGATGATGACTCTAATTCTTTGGATGAGAGCATGAACTTAGGGGGAGAAGCAGGCCCAAGTTCTGTTCCAGATCTCCCTGATTGGGCATGGGCAAAGGCATCTACACCAGGAGAGCTTGGTGTAACTTTAGTCAGGCAAGTAATGACTATTCAGAAGGCCCTTCAGGAGACTACAGATGCTGGTACCAAGGCAATTCTTCAAGCTCATCTGGACTCTCTGCATCTCTTGTAGTTGCAGCATTTCAAACAGAATCTAAGTGTGGATGAACTCAAGCAGGACATTGCTGATCTGAAATCCTACAATGCTGAGAAGTTAGATTCAGTCAAGCCTTATGGTACTATGCAAGATTTGTCGGAGAGACTGATGAAAGCATCTGATGCTGACAAGAGGCTGGCCAGGTTGGAAGACAGAGTTCAGGTCATTGAAGACTCTATGGTCACTATTCTTCAGAATCCACAAACTCAGACAAATCTCCTAATGCAGCTGGCAAAAGCACAAGGCTTGACCCCTACCCTTGATGATAACAAAAAGGGGGAGAATAAAGGGGAAGGGGAAGGAGAGCCATCAATAATAGTTCAAATATCTCAAGTGCTAGTTCCTGCCATCACCACTTCTCCAACTATTCAAATCAAAGGAAAGCTTGATGGAATTGATCTAATCCAGATAGCAGCAGCTGAATTGCAAGTCAAAGAGCAAAGGAGGAAAATTGATGAAAAGATGCAACAAATTTTTGGTTCTACAGCTTCTAAATCATAATCTGTGAAGCATATCACAAAGGTGGAATCAATTATTATGGAGCTCAAGCCAGTAAGGAGGAATAAGGTTGGAGAGACTTCTGCCAAGAATATGAAACCTATGGTTCTCAAGCCCAACAACAGATCCAATAAGGACTCTACAAAGAATCCTCTAAGCCTTGCTCAGATGAAAGAAGTGGATTTTCCTCTTCCAAAGCCTGATGAAGACAAGGTTTTGGGTGGAAGTATCATAAAGCACAAAGAGACCATGGATGTGGCTGAAAGGAGGAACATGGCTATTATCTTTAGAGAGGGAAAGAGCATTTGTGTGATGCAAGGAAATCCCAAATTCTCAATAGCCAAGAGGGAAGAAACCAGAAGGTTGAAGGAAGAAGCCAAAAAGCTAAAGGCTGACAAAAGAGCACAAGCAAAGCTTAAAAACAGCTAAAGTCAAGTCAAGCTGAAGAAAAGAAAGAAATTGAAGACAAAAGTGAAGATGAAGGTATGGGGGACATGGTTGATAATGATATGGAAGAAAGAAGTAAGGAAATAGAGGAATGGCAGAAAGGGAATAGAAAGAAGGCCAATACAAAGAGAAAGATGGTAGATGAGACTGAAGAAACCCAATCAAAATCCAAACCACTACCTTCTATTCCTGAACCCATTGTGCCTGACCCCTTCATAAACATTCATGGTGAAACAATCATTCCTAAGGAGGAACCAATTGATTGGGACACCATCAAATTGTCTACCTTCTTAACCTCTTCTCCACCATCGAAGAAGCAGAAAAGAAGAATCAAATCAACACCTTCTAAAACCTCAATCAAATTCACTCAGAAGCCTAAGCCTAAGCCACAAGCCTCGAAGGATGATTATGTTCACATTTGTAGCATAAAAGAATTTTCAGACATTGAACTCTATCTAGATGAGCTGGAGGAAGTAAGGGGAATAGCTGCCTACAGACAGCTACCAGAAAGACTAGTGTTCAAATATAAAGGAAGTGGGGAAAGAACTTGGCCTCTCTAAGAATTTTGAATGAAGGCTACTCTACCTTGGTTAGAGTCTACTCAGCCATACAAAGGGATTCTGGCTTTACCAGGACTGCCAAGACTGAGATTCTCAACAAGATTGCCAAGATAAGGAAAACTTGGTGGGAGCCCAATGCCTTGCCTAGAACATTACTCATTCAAGAAAGAGGAATTACAGTTCACAAATCACCTCATTGGTTGATGGAGTTCAGAGACAACAAAGGAGTCAGAAGATTTTTCAGACTTGAACATCAGCTCAAGATTGCCAGTAATGAAACTCTCAAGGATATGCAATCTAAGTTGGACATCAATGAAGAAGATGAAGCTGAGTTCTACAGATAACTTCAACTTCAAATAGAGGAGAATGACAGGAGGCTAGGAAAGAAAACAAGGGATCAAAGGAAAAGAAATTAATCTGCTCAGGCTAAAGGAGCACCCTTGGAAACAATGTAATTCTTCAATTCCATCTCAGCATACACATTTTTGCAGGACTTTTGAATTTCTGCTTTATTACAGTTAATATATTTGTCAAGTATTTTGTTATCATCAAGCTAAACCCAAATTTATGCCTACAGATCTAGTAGTCATAAATAGGGGGAGATTATTAGGAATATGTGTATTAGTTTGATGATAAGTTAAACAAAACACTTAAGTAGAAATCTAGTATTTGTAGCCTCAACAGATAAGACCATCTTAGCTATCCGTTGAAGGAGTAGCTTTACTTAGCAATAAGTTTAGTATTGTAGCACATTTCATTCTCTGGATTCAAGTTGTAATTATTAGATGTTGTAGGAAATTATCAGTCATGTTGACTACTAGTGGATATGCAAATAGGAGGGCTAATTGTAAATATTTCATGCCTTGTAATTTTGTATAAGTGAAGAAGTATCAACTGATATTGAAGACCTTCAACGGATAAGAAATCAAGCTTCAACGGATGTCTCTAAAGCTTCAACGGATAATATCCATCAATGGATAAATGCTTCAACGGATAAAGACTTCAACTACTAATGCATCAACAGATAAAGCTTCAACGGATAAAGCCACAACGGATAAGGCATCAATGGATGAAAGCTTCAACGGATGCTTAGTTCATTAGCAGTTGATAGTGACAATTCATAAGCTGACAGAGGCACATGGGTTGACAGAGACAAACTGGAATGTGGAAGCCTCTAGGAGGAATCAAGAAAATGCAGCATTTCCATTCTGGTGCAAACAAGAAAGTATTCAAAGATTAACAGCTAAGCCTAAATTGCATTGGATAGAGAAATGAAGAAGAAACATGTGAAGAGCCTTTTTAATTGTATTTTACAGTTTTGTCTTCACTTGTAAACTTGGTGATATATAAACCAAGTAGCAGCTAGTAATTAGATGTGAATTTTCCAGAGCTGTTTAGAAAAATCCAGAGAGAAAATCATCTAGTTTGTACTAGGAAGCAGCTGTGATTTAATTCTTTGAATCACAGATTTTCTGAAATAACACATCTCTGGTGGAACAACAAATCCACCAGAAAAGTTTTAAGTTCTTTGTGTTCTTTACATTTGTGTTTGAATATATATCTGTCTGTATTAGCTTCAAGCCATTCACACACATTTGCTTTCTAAAACACTTAGCCTTAGAAATTACTCAAAACTTGAAAAAGTTTTGAGATTTACATTCAACCCCCCCTTCTGTAAATCTCATTGTTAGTCCACTGGGAATAACAATATGGATTTGCGGGAGTGGAGTGCCCCGTGGAAGGGATAATCAAGTTGCCAACAACCATAGGACATGAACCAAGGCAAGCAATACATTTATTGGACTTTGTAGTGGTGAAGGCTAGTTCAACTTACAATGCTATCATGGGGAGAATAGGGATACATTCCTTCAAGGAAGTCCCTCCTTCCTACCATTCAGTTATGAAGTTTCCCACCCGGAATAGGATTGGAGAAGAGAGAGGAGATCAAAAAATTGCTAGAAGTTGTTATGTAGCCTCTCTGAGGGCAGATGGAGTTGGGTGGAAAGTTCTGCCTATTGAAGATCTGGATATCCGAGAAAATGATGAGAAGAGAGGGAAGCCAATAGAAGACTTGGTTTCGATTCCTTTAGCTCCTGAGGATCCTGAGAAAGTGACTTTCGTTGGAGCCACACTAGAGGAGTCCCTTAGAGGGAAGTTGGTGAAATTTCTGCAAGAAAATAGTGATGTGTTTGCATGGTCGGCAGCTGATATACCTGGCATAGACCCGGAACTGATTACTCACAAGCTGAATGTGGATTCGACTCGAAAGACGGTGAAGCAAAAGAAAAGAAGTTTCACTCCAGAGAGGCAAGAAGCTATAAAACAGGAAGTAGAGAAGCTCTTAGAGGCTGGTTTCATTGAGGAGATATAATTTCCAGAATGGTTAGAAAACCCTGTAATGGTGAAGAAGGCCAATGGAAAATGGAGGATGTGTGTGGACTTCACTGATCTGAATGAGGCATGCCCTAATGACTATTTTTGGTTGCCAAGGATAGATACTTTGATAGATGCCACTGCTGGACATGGGATACTGAGCTTCATGGATGGATTTAGTGGATACAATCAGATTAAGATGCATAAGGACGACATCCCAAAGGTATCATTCATCACTGACTTTTGTGTTTATTGTTATCTTGTTATGGAATTTGGTCTCAAGAATGCAGGAGCCACCTATCAAAGGTTGGTAAATAAATTTTTTAAGGATCTTATTGGCAAGACCATGGAAGTTTATGTTGATGACATGTTAGTCAAGAGTCTAGTGAAGAATGACCATATAACCCATTTGAGGAAAGCTTTTGAGGTCCTGAGATACCACAAGATGATGTTAAATCCTGCAAAGTGTACTTTCGGAGTATGAACTGGAAAATTTTTGGGATTGATGGTCTCCAAGAGAGGAATCGAGGCTAATCCCGACAACATAAAGGCAATCCTAGACATGGAGCCACTAAAAACTATCAAAGATGTTCAAAAGCTCACTGGAAGGGTTGCTTCGTTGGGACGATTCATCTCCAAATCTGGGGACAAGTGCTTGTCGTTCTTCATGTCCTTAAAGAAGGTTAAGGATTTTGTATGGAGTGAGGAAAGCCAGAAGGCATTCGAGGAATTAAAAAATATATGGCCCGTGCCCCGTTGTTGGCCAAGCCAGCTCTGCATGAAGTTTTATACTTGTACTTGGCTATTTCAGAGAATGTATTGAGCGCTGTATTGGTTAAGGAGGAATTTAAAATCCAAAAACCCGTATACTATGTTAGCAAGATTCTGCATGGAACTGAGTTGAATTATTCAACTATTGAAAAGTTTGCTTTATCCTTGGTAATGGCTTCAAGAAAGTTGTGCCCTACTTTCAGGCTTATAAGATTGAAGTACTAACAAATCAACCCTTGAGAAATATTATTCATAGTCCCAAGGCTAGTGGGAGGCTGATCAAATGGGTAATAGAGTTGGGAGAATTTGATATCAAGTATAAGCCACGCATGACAATAAAAGCCCAGGCATTAGCTGACTTCATGGTGGAATGTACCATACCCAACCAAGAAGTCGGGGGGCAGGAAGATACCATACCTCAAGACAAGGAGGTTGATAAGGGGGACAAAGAAAAGGATGATAAGGAGATGGAATATTGGGTTCTCTATTTTGATGGAGCATCAGAAACAAATTCAAGTGGACCAAGGTTAGTTTTACAAAGCCCTAATGGGTTCTTGATTGAATATGCTATGAAGTTATACTTCCCGACCACAAACAATAAGGCAGAATATGAAGCTCTGATAGCTGGCCTTGGCTTAGCAGGGACACTTAGAATCAAGAACTTAAAGGTCTGTGGAGACTCGAAGCTGGTCATATCTCAGGTAAAGGGAGAGTTTGAGTCAAGGGATGATACGATGGCTAAATATATCCGCCTAGTAAAGGTTGTGATGACCCAATTCGATGAATGCCATGTTGAGCACATTCCAAGGGAGGAAAATGCTAAGGCAGATGCATTATCAAAATTTGCTTCATCTGAGATAGAGGTAAGTTCAGAAAGTGTATACTTCCGCGTTCTAAAGACAGGGAGCATTGATGTTAAGCTTGTAGCTCCTATAGGTCTGGGAACATTATGGATAGATCCCATTACGACCCATATTCAAAACGGTTGGTTGCCAAATGATGCTACTGAAGCACGGAAGTTGGTTGTTCGTGCACTAAGATACTCCTTGATAGATGGGATTTTGTATAAAAGATCTTATGTAGTTCCTTACTTAAGATGTCTCAGGCCCGATGAGGCACGCTTGGCTCTTGAAGAAGTGCATGAAGGTATCTGTGGGAAACACTTGGGGGGCAGAGCACTTGCTCATAAGATAACCCGTTTAGGCTTTTATTGGCCAGAAATGATGGCTGATGCCAAAGAATATGTGAAGAAGTGTGACCGCTGTCAGAAGCATGCACCTGTCGTTAGACAACCCCCGAGATGCTGACCTCCATCAACTCACCTATCCTCTTTTCTATGCGGGGAATGGATATACTTAGGCCTTTCCAAATGGCCACTGTACAAAGGAAGTTCCTGATTGTAGCCACTGATTATTTTACTAAGTGGATTGAAGCCTAGCCTTTGGCCAAAATCACAACTAAGCAGGTTGCACAATTCCTGTGGGAAAATATCATGTGCCGGTATGGAATTCCCCGCATCCTATTCACTGACAATGGAACGCAGTTCAATAATGAGGAAATCAAGAAATATTATGAGGAGAATGAAATGAAATTACGATTCACCTCTGTGGCTCACCCGCAAGCCAATGGGAAAGCGAAAGTGGCGAATCGAATAATCCTGGATGGACTAAACAAGAGGATCGAGATGTCGAGGAATAATTTGGTGGATGAAATACTCCCAATACTATGGGCCTATAGGACTACCTGTAGATTCACGACTGGAGCAACTCCCTTCATATTAGCATATGGGGCAGAAGCAGTTGTTCCTGTAGAAATATCACATTCCTCTCCCAGGATTCAAGCTTTCAATGCTGAGGAAAATGAGGAAGGGAAAAGGTTAGCCCTGGATCTAATCGACGAAGTACGAGATGAGGCACATGCGAAGATAGTGGAATATCAGAAAAAGGCTTCATTCTACTACAACCTAAGGGTTAAGGAAAGGTTCTTCAAACATGGTAACTTAGTCCTGAGGAAGGTAGAAGCTTCTGGTGTAGGGCAAAAAGGGAAACTTGCCCCAAATTAGGAAGGGCCATACAAGGTCAAAAGTGTTCAGGGTAGAGGAACTTACAAGCTTGAGACTATGGATGGTTTTGAAGTCCCGAGAACTTGGCATGCACAAAATTTGAAGATTTACTATTTGTAAAATGGTTGAGCACGATTCTCACTTGTCAAGATGACAAGTAGGTTAAAAAGCACCTTGAAGCTTTGCTTGCTTAGGATTTACATGTTTTAATTTTATTTTGAGGTTTATTAAGGCTTGTGTAAGGGATGAATCCCAACAATTTGTGAAATTCAGAAAGTTTTCGAAATATGTTTGAATTCCAGTGGCAAAACAAGTAAACTAAGTGCATGAGATAAAAGCATAAAGTTCGATAAATAAAACAGGTTCAAATAAATAATACAAAGTCTGATAAATCAAGTCTCAAAGAAAAAGTAAAATAAAAAAGCCACGCAGGGCTAGAAAAGCTCTAAGGAGCAGAGGTGCCCTCAACATCCATATCATCATCTTCGCTGCTCTCGCTAGAAGTCTCAGTAGTCCCAGAGGAGGAAGAGCTATCATCTGCAGCAGGCCTAGAAGATGACTCGGGAGGAGGAAGAAGCGGGTCCTGAGGAATACGATCCGAGACGACCACTCGGGTGCGGAACCTCTGTAGCAAAGCCTCGTCGTCAGAGCAGACATAGTCCGCTAGGTTAATATCAGGGCAAGCCTCGTTCACGGTCCCAAGGGTCGTGTCCAACCAGTCCTAAAAAACCCAGGGAACACCGAGTCATCCCTCACCCTCATGGACTCGGTAAACTCCTCCGAGTCCAAGTAGTTGTCAATCGCCTTGTCCTTCTCGGCCCTTAACACAACCGGCTCAGCGTTGGACTCTCCGAGCTCCTCCTCCTCACGCTTCAACTTTCTCTCTAAAGTGGCATACTTCTTTTGCTGCTTCCTGAGGGCATTATCAGCTTTGTCAGAAGCCCTCTTCCATGATTCAGTTTGCCTCACAGTGCCTTGGAAGTAGGCGTTAGACTGAAACGAAAGAATAAACGAAGATATAATAAGGCAAGAAAATGCTACAAGTAAAAAGAAAGAAAAATTTCAAGGAAGGGTTATACCAAGGCCAGGGACTGAGCTCCCATGAGCTTTATCCTCTCCAGGTCGGGGGTAGCTACCACGTTAGTAAAATCCTTGGGGGTCACACCATGGTAGGACAAATCCCACGCATGTTTAGTGGATCCAACCACAGTGTCCCCGCGACGGAATCCCCAAAGAGGCTGGAAGGACCCAGTGGCAACAGATACAGGAGCAACATCAGCAATGAGGGTAGTTGGGGTTTCATATCCCCCAAAAGAAGCCTCCATCATGAGCTCCTTATGCTTCCTTAAGAAGCTAGGCTCAGTAGCCTTTCTGCGGGTATCTAGTCCCGCAAGCCGAGCTTTCTTAATCCTCGCAGTCTCCTCAACGAGAGGCACATTATCCTCGTTGATTTCCTTAGCAGCTACAAAACAAGAGAAAAACAAAATAAGTGGTGTCCATAATGCATAAAAGAAAGTAAAAACAGGAAGGGAAGAAATATACCCTAAGGAGAGGCTAAGGAGAGCCCCACTTGTATAAGTGAAAACTCCTCTAGAAAAGTCCAGCTAGAAGTGGCACCGTCATCTCGAATGAGCTCAGTATAAGTATGATTTTCCTCGGGAGTTAGGTGAATGGATTTGGGGCTACCATCACTAACCTTCCCAAAGGAAGATCTGAAAAGGGTGCCCCAGTCCCCATTCTCCCACCTTAATCCAACAAAACTATTCCTCCAGTGAGGATTATTATCAGGGATAGAGGCACTATTAAATATATGGTGACACTTGGGCCTTTGTTTAACATAAACCCAACCATAGATAGTAGAAGAACTATATAACATTAGAATATTTTCCTAAAAACAGCTACATACAAAGGAAAATCCCCCCAAGACAACTGACCATGAAGCATAAAATATTTCTCCATGCATTTGGAGGAAGCTGACAAGGGCTGATTTACAAATCTGCTAACAGGTGGGGAATGAAGGGATGAAAAGGAAACCTAAGCCCAGCATTGATGGCATCTGTGTAAATGAAAAGAGTATCGGATTTCCAGTGGCAAGTACGATCGCCACCGTCAACCGGAACTAGTCTAAGAGGAGGACGAACATTATAACGTATGTTTAACTTATCATAATCTATGTTGTGCCATGTGTTGCAGTGATCAAAAGAGTCAAGATGTGCATTAGAGGGATACTCATCCCCTCTAGTGTTGATCATATCAAGTAAAGACATGTAAGAAGAGCGAATCTCAATGTCATTACCTCGTTTCGAAGATGAAGCTATCTTGGCCGCTCTCTCGGAATTCTTATTAGCCATTGATGGAGATTGAAGAAAATCTTGAAACCTTGAAAGGAAAGGGTAGCCGGAAAAGGCTAAGAATGTTGCCGGAAAAGCTTCTAAGGAGAGGAGTATTGAGAGAGGGAGTTTGGAGAAGTGAGGATGAGTGAAGTGAAAAGTGTGAAATGAAATCACTCCCCTCCCACCTTTATATAGCCCCTAGGAGGGAAAATTGGGCCTGAAAAAGCCCATTTGGGCCCAAAGAATAGAGAAATCTGGAATATTCTAGAAAATTTTGGAAAACTTTAAGAAAATTATGGAAAAATAGATATTACTTGGAAAAATCTGGAAGAATCCAGAAGAACCCTTAGAAATTCCAGAATATTCTGGAAGTTGGGTTTGAAAATAAGGGCCCAACCCATCTCATGGGCTCAAATTCAAGAAGGTTCCAGAAATAAGCTAGACAGAAAAGCCTAAAAAGCCCAAGTGTTGTTGGGCCTAAGAGAATAGAAGCCCAGCTAAGGGCCCCAAAGGAAGAAGCCCAAGTCATGGGCTCTGTTAGATATATTTGATAATGTCATGGCTAATATGTTTTATGTTTAGATTTCAGATCTTATTTGAACAGAACAAATCAGTACTTAACTGATCAGTACTTATACTGGAAGTCAGAACTTAAGGGATATCAGTACTTATGATTATCAGGAGATAAGCATCAGGAGATAGATATCAGAACTTAAGTGCTGAAGGACGATCAGATAAGGACAGTAGCTGATTAAAGTTAAGAAGATCAAGATAAACATAAGAAGAGATATGCATGAAGAAGGAATTCCGTGAAGAATGGAATACTTGGAATAGAAGATATCTGATTGATATATTTTAGGAAGCAGAATTATATTCCATATCAATTAGCGATTATCTTGTAACTGTGTAGTATATAAACACAGACATAGGGTTTACACTATAAGTGTTATCATTATCGAGAATATTATTTATTATAACCCTAGCAGCTCTCGTGATATTTTGTTCATCACTGAGAGATAACAGTTCCAGATTGTAACAGAGTTTATTGATTAAATAAAGTTTGTTTTCTGTTACATAAGTTCTTGAAGTTTGATTTGATTGTAATAAACACTGTATTCACCCCCTCTACAGTGAAAGTGTGACCTAACAAGTGGTATCAGAGCCTTCTGTTAACACACATACAGTTAAAGATCCAAAAACAATCATGTCTGACACAGAAACTCCAACTAAGCCTACCAAAACTGAGGAATCATCAAAGACATCAACTCAGAGTCGATATGAGACTATCAGAGTTCCCATATTGAGACCATCTGAATATCCCATATGGAAGGTAAGGATGACCATGTTTCTGGAAGCAACAGATCCAGAATACCTTGATAGAATCAAGGAAGGGCCTCACAAACCTACCAAGCTCGCTGTTGTAGTTGCAGGTGAAGCAGAAATGACCGTACCAAAGGAAAAGAGTGATTACACTGCTGAAGATATAGCATCTATTGCTAAGGATGCCAAGGTACGACACTTATTGCATAGTGCCATTGATAATGTAATGTCAAACAGGGTAATCAACTGCAAGACTGCTAAGGAGATATGGGATGCACTGGAGACAAGGTGTCAAGGAACTGAAACAGTTAAGAAGAACAGGAAGACAATACTCACTCAAGAGTATGAACACTTTGACTCTAGGACTAATGAGTCATTGACTGATGTATATGATAGATTTGTCAAACTCTTGAATGACTTGTCATTAGTAAATAAGGAGTATGATCTTGAAGATACAAACCTTAAATTCCTGTTAGCTCTTCCTGAATGTTGGGATTTGAAGGCAACAACAATAAGAGACAACTACAATCTTGATGAAACAACTCTTGATGAAATCTATGGAATGCTCAAGACTCATGAACTTGAGATGGAACAAAGAAGCAAGAGGAAAGGAGGAAAGTCAAGGACAGTTGCTCTCAAGGCTGAAGAGGAATCCCCCAAACCACCTTCCTCAAAGAAAGACAAGGGTAAAGCTCTTATCATAAAGTCTGATACTGAGTCATCAAGTTCTGAGAGTGATGATGACTCAGATTCTGAAAGCTTGCCTGAAACTGATGCTGATGAGGAGATGATGAAGCTGTGTGCTCTTATGGTGAAAGGAATCACAAAGATTGCATACAGGAAGTTCAGGAAGGGAAAGAAGTTTTCCAGAAAAGACATAAGTTCTGATAAGAAGAATTTCAGAAGATCTGAAGGAAGAGTAGGAAAGTCTGACAGAGGAGATTACGCTAATGTTAAATGTTATAATTGTGGTGAGAAAGGCCATATATCTCCTGATTGCAAGAAGACCAAGAGTGACAAAGGCAAAGCTCTTGTCACAAAGCAGAAAAGCTGGACAGACACCTCAGACTCTGAAAGTGAGGAGAACTATGCATTGATGGCAAATGCTGATAAATCAAGTTCTGAGAGCAGTTCTGAAGCTGCTGAAACAAAGGTACCTCAGACTACTTATGCTTTTCATACTGATGATATTAATGAGTTGAGAAGATATCTTAAAACCATGTTTGTTAGTTATAGAGATCAAACTTTAACATGTGAAAGATTAACTTCTGAAAATCTTGCTTTTAGGAAAAGAAATGATTTCTTAGAAAAAGAGTTAGTCATGTTCCATCAAACTCAGCAGGATAGAGATGATGCTTTTTATGTTAGGGATGAAGTGCTAAAAATGAATGAATCTCTAAAAACTGAGTTAGAAAAGGAGAGAGAGATTATAAGAACTTGGACTAACTCTGGCAAAACAACTCAAAATTTGCTAAGCAGTGGAAACTGGAAAGAGGGCTTAGGCTATGGAGAAAATAAAAATGAAAAAGGAACTGTAGAAATTAAGCCTGTTGATAAGCAAAAGCCGAAGTTAAAACCTGTTAAGTTTGTAACTGAAAAATTTGAAAATGAGAAATCAGAAGTTAAAAAGGAATTAGCTTCTGACAAACTAAAACAGGAAAAGACAGCTGAAGTTAACATAGGCTTAATGACAAAGAAGCAGCTTAAGCATAAGCTGAAAGATGTTAAGAATGCAAACAAGGTAAAATCACCTAGGAAAAACAGGAATGGAAAGGAAGGTGTGAATAAAAGTAATAACTATAAATCTGTTCCTGATGCTCCTAGGAAAGCATGTCATAACTGTGGAAGTTCTAACCATCTGGCTTCTTTTTGCAGGAAGAATAAGAATATTAACTCCTTATCTACAAAGTCAGGAGTTAAGAGTCAGTCTGTTAGATACAAACCACAAAATCCTTGTTTTCATTGTGGTAGTTTATGGCATTCCATTTATACTTGTAAGGAATATCATAGTTTGTACTATGATTATTATCAAATAAAACCTTCTTTGAAGAAAGTTTCTGTTGTTCCTTCTAGTGTAAGTTCTGATTCAAAGTCTGGTAGTATAAGTTCTGATAAGAAAACTGTTAACATAAAATCTGATGCTAAATCCGCTGCAAATGTTAACAAACCTAAAAAGGCCAAAGGATCCAAGCAAGTCTGGGTCCTTAAAACTAACAATTAGTGGTCTTTTTGATTGCAGGGCAACAGGAAAAATATTTTAGTTCTGGACAGTGGATGTTCAGGACATATGACTGGAAATAAGGCCCTGCTATCAGACTTTGTGGAGAAAGCTGGCCCAAGTGTTTCTTATGGAGATGGCAACATTGGAAAAACTTTGGGATATGGCAATATCAATCTTGGGAATGTCATTATTAAAGATGTAGCTCTGGTCTCAGGACTTAAACACAACTTACTGAGTATAAGTCAAATCTGTGTCAGAGGTTATCATGTTGATTTCTTTGCAGAACATTGTGAAATAGTTAGTAAATCTAAAGAAAAAATTGTTCTGAAGGGATTCAGGCGTGGTAACATTTATGAAGCTAAGCTTTCAACAAGTTCTGATGGTTCTGCAATCTGTTTAGTGAGTAGAGCCTCAACTGAAGAAAGCTGGAATTGGCACAAGAAACTCTCTCATTTAAACTTCAACAAGATAAATGAACTGATCAAGAAAGATCTTGTGAGAGGACTGCCAAAATCAGTGTTTGTTCCTGATGGTCTTTGTGACTCATGTCAGAAGGCTAAACAAAGAAAATCTTCGTTCAAGAGCAAGACTGAATCATCAATTCTTGAGCCTTATTATCTGCTTCATGTTGATCTATTTGGTCCAGTGAATGTCATGTCTATTGCAAAGAAGAAATATGCGTTGGTCATAGTAGATGAGTTCACCAGATACACATGGGTGTATTTCTTGCACACAAAAAGTGAAACTGCATCTATCCTGATTGATCATGTCAAACATCTGGATAAATTGATCAAAGATTCTGTGAAAATTTTGAGGAGTGATAATGGCACTGAATTCAAGAATTTGATAATGGAAGAGTTCTGCAAAAATCATGGAATAAAGCAGGAATTTTCTGCTCCTGGAACTCCACAGCAAAATGGAGTTGTTGAAAGGAAGAATAGAACTCTCATTGAAGCTGCACGAACAATGCTTGAAGAAGCAAAGCTTCCAACCTATTTCTGGGCTGAAGCTGTGCAGACTGCTTGTTTTACTCAGAATGCAACACTCATTAACAAGCATGGAAAAACACCATATGAGATGGTGAAGAACAAGAAGCCAAATCTCAAATACTTTCATGTATTTGGATGTAAGTGTTTTGTTCTCAAGACTCATCCTGAACAGCTATCCAAGTTTGATCTAAAAGCTGATGAGGGAATCTTTGTGGGATATCCACTTTCTACAAAAGCCTTCAGAGTCTATAATTTGAGAACAAAAGTGGTCATGGAATCTATCAATGTCTCTTTTGATGACAAGAAGATCACTGGACTTGAAGATTGCATTGATCATGATCAGCTGAGATTTGAAAATGAAGATTCATATTCTGATACCTCAAGTCCTGATACTGTAAATTCTGATGGATTAAACTCTGATGTTATTGAAACTGTGGTGACTACGTCAAAGGAAGATGCACCAATGCAAGGGGAGCATACACAAGATATTATCACATCTCAAGAAGCATCAGAACATACATCTGGCTCTTCAAATTCAGATTCGTCAAGTTCTGATAAGCCAAGTACTGACAGTACTGAAAATCTAAATACTGAAGGATCCAACTCAGAGAGCATAGTTTCAGGGGGAGCATCAGAAAATGAAACCGAAGACAGCATGAATCATGGGGGAGCATCCAGTTCTAGAGAAAATCTTCCATCTGCAAGGAAGTGGACAAAATCACATACACCTGATTTAATAATTGGAAATCCTGAGGCAGGTGTCAGAACTAGAACAGGTACTTCGAATGAATGTCTTTACAATTCTTTTCTCTCTCAGTCTGAGCCAAAGAAAGTGGAAGAAGCTCTTCAAGATGCTGATTGGGTGCAAGCAATGCAGGAAGAGTTGAATGAATTTGAAAGAAACAAAGTCTGGACCTTAGTGCCAAGACCCAAGAATAGATCGGTTGTTGGTACAAAGTGGGTATTCAGAAACAAAACTGACAGTGATGGCATAATTGTAAGGAACAAAGCAAGGTTGGTTGCAAAAGGATATTCTCAACAGGAGGGAATTGACTATGATGAAACATTTGCTCCAGTTGCTAGGTTAGAAGCCATAAGGATATTCATGGCTTATGCTGCTCACAAAAAGTTTACTGCCTTTCAAATGGATGTGAAAAGTGCTTTTCTCAATGGAGAATTGGAAGAGGAAGTATATGTTGAACAACCTCCAGGCTTTGTAGATTCCAAACATCCAGATTATGTCTACAGGCTTGATAAAGCACTTTATGGACTTAAGCAAGCTCCTAGAGCATGGTATGAGACTTTAGCTCAGTTTCTTCTGGAAAGTGGATTCAACAGAGGAACTATTGACAAAACACTGTTCTATCTCAACCATGGCAAGGACTTACTTTTGATCCAGATTTATGTTGATGATATTATATTTGGGTCTTCAAATGACAAACTTTGCAAAAAGTTTGCCAACCTAATGCAGTCAAGATATCAGATGAGTATGATGGGAGAACTTAGTTATTTTCTGGGCCTTCAAGTCAAGCAGAGTGAAGAAGGAACTTTTATTTGTCAATCTAAGTACACCAGAAACTTGCTGAAGAAATTTGGAATGCAAGACTGTTCAAGTGCATCCACTCCCATGGCCACTGCAACAAAACTGGATAAGGATACTGGTAATTCAGTAGATATTACTGATTACAGAGGTATGATTGGCTCACTTCTCTATCTAACTGCTAGTAGACCAGATATCATGTTTGCTACCTGTCTTTGTGCAAGATTTCAAGCAGATCCAAGAGAACCTCACTTAACAGCTGTAAAAAGAATCTTTAAGTATCTTAAAGGAACAGCTGATCTAGGATTATGGTATCCTAGAGAATCAGATTTTAAATTAATAGGTTACTCAGATGCAGATTTTGCAGGTTGCAAAATTGACAGGAAAAGCACAAGTGGTAGCTGCCAATTTCTTGGAGGCAGGTTGGTTTCTTGGTATAGCAAGAAACAAAAGTCAATTTCCACATCAACTGCAGAAGCAGAGTATATTGCTGCAGGAAGCTGCTGTGCACAGATTTTCTGGATGAAGAATCAGTTACTGGATTATGGGTTAACGTATTTCAAAATCCCTATTTACTGTGATAATCAAAGTGCTATTGCTATGACAGGTAATCCAGTTCAACACTCTATGACAAAGCACATCAGCATCAGGTACCATTTCATCAGGGAACATGTGGATGAAGGTACAGTGGAATTGCATTTTGTTCCCACAGATCAACAAGTAGCAGATATCTTCACAAAACCACTGTGTGAAGCTACCTTTACAAAATTGGTAAATGAACTTGGAATGATTTCAGGTTCTTTCTCTAAATCTGCTTAAACTTGTTCTATGTTATCAGACTTTATGATCAGTATTTACAGAATTAATCTCTTTGTATATTCTGTGCATTAATTGATAAATGTTTTTAAGTACTGATTGTTGTCTGATACATATTTCTAAACTCTGATAAGTGATATGTCTGTTTCAGTAACTATTCTAACCTATGAGGATAATTGTGCTAGATACTGACCTACTAGTCTTCAATAAACAAATGATCCCATGAAAGAAGTAATTATTTCTGTGGAAATCTTATGACACAAGCAAATTCTGATACTTGAGCTTAGTTTAGTTTACTTTATTCATCTTACTACTAAGTCCCAAATTAGAATAATGCTACTCATCTGTTTAAACTCTGATTCTAGTAAAACTGTTGAATGTACTAAGTGCTGATAAACCTCACTTATCAAAAGAAAAAGAAAAAGAATCAAAGAATAATATCAGGTACTCCTTTGAGATCTAGAGTAAAAATGTGAATGGGACGACCCAAGTGCATTGCTGGTATTAAGTAAATATGCATTAGAAAAGCAAAATATTTTTTTCTTGGTGACTTTTCACACTCTATGATTACTGGAGAAATACTCTGATAATAGCATAAATTCTGATAAGCAGTCGTGACTCACTTACACTGAGAAGCCTCTGTAAAATAGAATTTCAAAAGATGCATAAAATTAGCACAAAAACAGTTGAGGTGGACTCATGCATGAACTCATTTATCAGTAGGTTTCAGGATAATGACAGCTATTTAGCAAAATTTTAATTATGACTTATTTCTAAGATGTACTGAAGTAGATCAGACTTTACTCTTTGTCTGTTATTTAGCTTAATGCACACACACATCACTCCATATGAATGATGAAATTTCTGTGGTGGTCTATATTATTTTAGATAAACAGTCATTGTGTCACTTTTGCACAAATTCTGAGGACAAGTTCTAGTTACACGTTCTGATGATTAAGTTCTGACGTTCATAACTAAGAACTTGTATTAGTATTTACTAAGATAGATATTCCTTGTTCGAGTTAAGACATTATGTTCTGATGACTGTTAAGTTCTGGTATAGGTCTAAGTTCTGATTTTTCAGTCTAATCCTTTACGTGACTTATCTGTGAGTAAAATTTGGTAACAGTCTCAGCTCAATTTCGAAATGTTGAAGTGGAAGATTAATAGTCTATGGTTAAAACATAATGGCACTCGTCCTTAAACAGTTCACTCTTGTTACATGTGCACATTCCTTTTCCAATGACTGTTATTCTTTTTCAAAGTCTAGGGAGACGAGGTAGAATTAATTCTACCTGTCAGCATTAAATATCTTTGTGTCTCTTGGCATTCTCTTGCCTATATACACAGCCACTTCACATTAGTCTTTCCATCACACACACTTATCCTCCTTCTTCTGTCAAAAACACAATGGTTCGATACAACATGTTTTTGAACACACAAACCTTCACAATGGAGCTCAGTTGTGCCGAGTGGCAGCAGGAGTGGCATATAACAGCCATTCCTGAGGAGATCTGGGACTCTGTCCCACAGGAGGTGCTGGCTCACCTTCTATTCTTCGAGATGGATTACCATCACCATCTGGAGCGCCTAGAGGAGGAAAGGCGAGAAGCTATCCATCAGCAAGAGCGAATCATACGACTCGCCATCTTGTTTGTCGAAGATAGGAAGAGGAAGATGACTTAATCTCGTCTTCTTCCTGTTCTTCTTCATCCTCAGCTTTGTCAGGCTTCTTAGCTAGGACTAAAGCTGTTGACGTTAGGATTAGAAGCTTAGGGCAAATCTTGTATTGATGTAATTTCTATTTCATATATGTATTGACTTGATATATTAATGAAAACTGTTTTTACTTCAAGATTTTGTCTCTGAGTTATTTTATCTTGTGTTGTTAAATCCTGCTTGATATTCTGATGACCTTTTAAATCTTGTTTTTTTTAAGTTCTGATTCTTTATCAGCACTTATTCATCGAAATTATCTCGGTCATTTTTAACATGATTCATTTTCAGAATATTAATGTTGCAGTGAAAAACAATTCAATCAGTGCTAACGGTTTCAATTTTGAATTAAACCTGTGTCTCTTGATAACTGAAATGGTTTTTCCTTGAAACAAGGCAACTGGGTAAGTAATCATTCCTGTTTTCTCGAGCCCAGTAACTATCCGTTATTACTGCATGTCTGACAGGTGTCCAACGGTAACATTTTTTTTAGAGTATAAGAACAACAGAGAGAAGATTTCTTTAATCTTTTACTTTCTTTATACTTTATCTCTCTTCTTACTTTTACTCTCTTTCTCATTCTTTCTCACGTTGGTTTTTCATACAGACATTATCTCAAACACCTAACAGGCATACTTGAATTTCAATATTTTTTCACATGGCACCAAAGGATTTAATAATTGATGGAGCAAAGTTTGTTCCAAACAACTATGCTGCAATTCTTGATCATGCTGAAGCTCCATCTGAATTGCATTTTGTGCAAGATCTTCTTGCACATAGTGAGGTTGGGTACGCCTTAACTCAGCCTGAATTATTTTCAAGTCAACAAGTTCTGCGGTTCTGGAGGACTGGAGTTTATGATGATGGTGGTAAACGAGGAACTCCCAGTATTATCTTCCAAGTGGGTGATTCTTCCTATGTAGTCACTCCTGGTACAGTACGAAGAGCATTACATCTTCCAGAAGATTGTACCTTCTCTATACCAGAGGAATCAGAACTTCGGGGGTTAATGACTGATTTGGGATATGAAAAGAGTCTGACGAAACTTGGATAGTTGAAACGGGCTAATATCAGAAGAGAATGGAGTTTCTTCTTCGATTGCATCACCAAGGCTTTTGGCAACAAGTGTTCAAATTTTGATGCCATCCCAATTCTGAGTCAGCACATCGGGTATGCTATTATCCATCAAACTCATTTTGATTTTGCAACTGGAATAATTGGTTTTATTGGGGATAGGATGACAGAGGATCGAGATGTTGTTTATTTTGCTAGATTCTGTCAACTTATTTATACGTATTGTACTGCTGAACCCCAGTTAGTCAGCACTCAAACCCCACCTTTTAAGGTTGCAAAAAGGTACTTTAACGACCTGATAAATGCTGACACAAAGAAATCAATGGTGAGACAATTACAGATTCCTCAGTCTGTGAAACAGATTCTGGTAAATGCTGATCCTGCTACTTACAAATCTGTTTACTCAAATGTTCAACCAACTCACCATAACCAAAATCCATCAACCTCAGTCCCTACCTCTCATTCTACTCAACCTACCCTCAGAACTTATCTCAAATCCTATCTCTCCACTTCACAGACTGCTCAACCTTCTTCTTCAGCACCTACTGTGAAGCCTACATCCTCTAAGCCAAAGAGAACAAAGACTGTTCCTCAAACATCTCAGAAGAAGAGGAGGATTACTTTGAGAGATGAATCAGATTCTGAGGATCAGATTCCCTCTTCAGAACCTGTGGTAGATGAAGCTGAGAAGGCAACTTCTCAGAAGGATTCTGCAATTGGGGGTTCTAGGCTTCTCAAGTGGCTTAGACGTATGACGGTTCCTGAAACTCCCAAGGAATCCAAATCAACAAGGAAGTACAAGAAACAGAGGGCACAGAGGCCAGTTTCAGATGATGAGGAGGAAGCAGCTAAGGAAGGGGATCAGGAATCTCTGATCTCACAAGACAAGGAATTTGCTCCAGTCACTTCTTCTCCATCAACTCCATCTCAGGAACCTGTATCTGACAAGGCTAATTCACCTTCTAGGTCTTTTGTTGATCCAGGCACAAGTGCTGAAATTGATATTCAGAACTTGGTTGTGCCTGAAATACTTTTCTTAGAAGCTCCAACAGCAAATAATCCTTCCACAACACCTGTTACTGATGCTGTTCAAACTCCTGAGTTATCACTAACACCTTCTCTGCATCAAGAAGCTGATGATCAGATTTTAGGTGAGCATCAGGATATGGCTGTTGATCAGAACTTAGTATCAGATCAGCAATTAGAGGATGTTGAAGCCTCCATTGCTACTCACACAGTTGTCTTATCAGAAGATACTGATTCTTTAAGTTCTGATGCTGCATATGTTGGAGATACTGGTGAAGCTGCTACAACTGTAGATGTTGATGAAGCAGGTCCTTCAGGACATACTCCTCCACTGACTCTTCCTAAGTCTGAACTGCTAAAGGAGTTTGTTATCAGGGATGCACCAGTACCTTGGAGTGAAACTCCTGCAGGTCAGGAGTGGACTAAGGAATGGAACTCAGTTTCATGTGTTCCAAATGCTTTACATCTTGCTGAGCACTTGACTAAAGCTGATGAAATGTTACATTCTGATGATTTTAAAATCCAGCTGAGAGTCACTGCATTGAGTACTAAACATCTACAAGGTCTTCATTCCAACACTCATGCAGAGCTACACAAGATTCAGGAGAACTTTATTAAACAGGAACAAGTTTGGAAACTTGATAAGAAAAAGTTCTTCCAACCTACCATTGACAGGGTTGCTTATATTGAGAAAACTCAAGAGAAGCAACAAGCTCAGATTGATCAAATTCTGACAAATCAAGCTTCTCAGCAATCGCAACTTACTGAAATCCAGACCTCAGTGGAACTACTTATCTCTCTTTTATTACCTGCTGATGCCAAAAAGGGGGAGAAGGTAATTAAGTCCAAATGCAAAACCAACAAGTCACTGCAAGGAAAGGATGATGGAAAAGATGACCAAGGAAACTCTGGAATGGGTAGTGGTCATAGTCAAGGTAGAAGGTTTACATCAAGACAAGCTAGTCACAGAACAAGTTCTGATACTGGGAAAAGAATAAGTTCTGCTGCTGGTAAAAGGATAAGTTCTGATGAACTTCTAGATCTTGATGAGGAAATGTCAAGACAGTTATTTCTTCAAGAAAATCCAGGGATGGACTTGGAAAGTTTAAAGGAAGAAGAAGCCAGACTTAAATCAGAGAAAGTCACATATAAATCTGAAGCTTCTGGTAAAAAGTTACTTCCAAAACCTAAAGGTATTGTGATCAAAGAAAGGATACATACTGAAGAAACTTTGGCTAGATCACAACCACAGATAGATCCAAGATCCAAGGGTAAAGAAAAGGTTGGTGAACCTATCAAGCCTTATGTACCTCCTGAGGAAGAAGAAATTACTGATGGAAAAGATAATCTTGCTCTGACTTCAAGAAAAGTTCTTAAAACAACCTCTGATATGGCTCAAGTTGTTCAGAGTCAAGAAATTGTAAGTTCTGATATTCAAAAGAAGCAAGTAACCTCTGACAGTGCTCAAGTTAACTTGATATCAGAAAATAAATCTAAAACACTCCTACCAGGATTCACTAAAGCAAAACAGACTCAATCTTTGAAGACTACTTCAAGTGGTTTTGAAGCAAGAGTAGTTACTGGAAAGGAAGCTAGAGATAAAAGTGGATTGGGAAGTGCTGATGAAAGAAGAGTACACAACACTACCGATGATCCAACTTCCTTGAGTGAACCAGGTATTGGAGCAACTCCTGAGAGATTGAATCAACTAGAATCTGTACAGATGGTTTACCATACCTACTTGAAAGAATACATCATGTTGTATTTCATGACAGATGGTAGGGTTTATCATATAAGACAAAATGCCATTCCATTGAAGTATTTTGAAGAATTGGAGCATGTATTATTCTTACTTCAAGTGGATGACAGAATAACAGAGACTGCTGCAAACTATTTAAAAGAACAGATTCAGAGACAGAAAAGACTTTATTCTGTTAAGTCTGACAGCAGATATGTTCCAAAGTACAGAGATCACAATGGTGATATTGTTGATATGAAGCCTAATACTGCACAGATCAGAACATATCTTGGTATTAAGGGGCTTGAATTCAATCTAGAGTCTAACAAAGCTTATGTCATAAGACTAGATCGGGAGTTGAGAAAAGCAAAGATTAATGATCTCAGAGCTGCAATATTTCAAACTGGTGAAGATACTGCAGAGCTTAAAGATGTCAAACGGAGAATGATTGATGAACTCAGATATGCTGAGAAATGTTTGTTGAAGAATTATCTCAGAACAACTCCTGACATCAGAGAGATCAGAAAATGATGAAGCCAAGTCGAAGATCTACAACTGCTTAAATTCTGATATTTATATAGATTGAAGTTGTTATCAGAAGTTGAATTGGTAAAAACTTTAAGGACTGTAAGTTGTAGTTATCTTGTCTATTTCTCATGCATTTGTACTTAATGTTTTTGACATCATCAAATATCTGTTAAACTTGTATATTTTGCTAATTTACAAGTTGGGGGAGATTGTTAGATATATTTGATAATGTCATGGCTAATATGTTTTATGTTTAGATTTCAGATCTTATTTGAACAGAACAAATCAGTACTTAACTGATCAGTACTTATACTGGAAGTCAGAACTTAAGGGATATCAGTACTTATGATTATCAGGAGATAAGCATCAGGAGATAGATATCAGAACTTAAGTGCTGAAGGACGATCAGATAAGGACAGTAGCTGATTAAAGTTAAGAAGATCAAGATAAACATAAGAAGAGATATGCATGAAGAAGGAATTCCGTGAAGAATGGAATACTTGGAATAGAAGATATCTGATTGATATATTTTAGGAAGCAGAATTATATTCCATATCAATTAGCGATTATCTTGTAACTGTGTAGTATATAAACACAGACATAGGGTTTACACTATAAGTGTTATCATTATCGAGAATATTATTTATTATAACCCTAGCAGCTCTCGTGATATTTTGTTCATCACTGAGAGATAACAGTTCCAGATTGTAACAGAGTTTATTGATTAAATAAAGTTTGTTTTCTGTTACATAAGTTCTTGAAGTTTGATTTGATTGTAATAAACACTGTATTCACCCCCTCTACAGTGAAAGTGTGACCTAACAGGCTCAAATTCGAGTTGAAAGAAAAAATCCAGCCCAGGTTTAGGGCCCAGATCATGTATGTGGGCTTGAAATAATAAAAAAACAAAAGCCCAAAAAAGAGGCCCAATTGAGAAGGCCCAGGAAAACCAATAAAGAGCCCAATTAAGATAAGCCTAGAAAAACCAGGGGCCTAAAATATTGTTTATTTAAATAATAATATATATATAAATCCTGATCCCATTCGATCAAAATTCTTATTGAATTTCTGGTCGAAAGGATGAGATAGAAAATGCCTTCGACTAGGGCTGAAATGAGGGATAAATCGACCAGACTCTGACCCAATTCGACCAGAATCTCTATTTAATTTATGGTCGAAATGATTGAGGTCGAAAGTGCTTCGACTAGGGCTAACGAAGGGTGTATAATTCGGTCAAAAAATGCATCCTGACCGAAAATTCCTGGTCGAAAAGGGGAGGATTTAAAAAAAACAAAAACAAAAATGGATGAAAATCCTGGCCGAAATTCGACCAGGATTCCTGCTCGAATGGGTCCTGCTCGAAAGAGCTTCGACCTGGGCAACCAGGAGGATAATTCGACCAGGATCTTGGTCGAACAGGATTCCTGGTCGAACCAGATATAAAAAAAAAGAGAAGAAAGAAAAGAAAGAAAAGAGAAAGAAAAAGAAAAAGGGAAGAAAAAAAGGGGAAAGGAAAATTCCTGGAAAATTGTAGAAAATGAGGAAATTCCTTAAAAATTACTGAAGAAATATTAATATTTTCAGAAAATGAGGAATAATTCCTGGAAATTGAGGAAAAATCCCAGAATTAAGGGAAAAATTCTTGGAAATTAAGGAAAAATCCCAGAATTAAGGGAAAAATTCCTGGAAATTAAGAAAAAAATCCCAGAATTAAGGGAAAAATTCCTGGAAATTAAGGAAAAATCCCAGAATTAAGGGAAAAATTCCTGGAAATTAAAGAAAAATCCCAGAATTGAGGGAAACATTCCTGGAAATTAAGGAAAATTCCCAGAAATTAGGGGAAAATCCCTAAAAATTAAAATAACTCCTAAATAATAGGAATAAAAGCAAATCGTGGTAAATGTGTAGGTCGCTCCACACTTTACGCAAAAATGATACCCTGTAAGGGAACGAATGAACTTAACTTCTGCGAAACCTAGTCACTGTTTCCCAAAAGTTGGAGGGCAAATGGTAGGGAAGAAAATAAGGCCTAGGTATGTAATTAATGTTGCATTAATCATATCAGAATTGGGTCACCAACTAGGCCCATTTGAGAAGGCCCAAAACCCTGAATATTAATGATAGGGATAAATAAATCCTGATAATGGGCTGCTGGACCCAATAAGAAGGTGTTTGATATTCAGACCAGAAAGGTTAAGCCTGATGGACCAGATCAGGTCTAGTCGAATAAAAAAGGCCCAAAAGCCCTGATTATTAATTAATTTCGTAATTAATTAATAAGGGAAAAATCAGCTGTTGAGAAGAGTCCTGATAAGGATATAAATCCTTATAGATAAGCCTCAAGGGGACCTAAAAGGATAAGGAATCAGTTTCCTACTATCTAGGACTCCAAAGTCCATTCTAATTATGAGACTTGCCCACCAAGTCTCCTATACCAAGTCCAATTCAAGGACCACCAACATCTATATAAGGGGTCTCACCCCACAAATCAGAACTACGTTTTTTGGCTTGATTCTCTAATTCACAGAGATACGTAGGCATCTCGTAAAGGCAGAATTAAGCTACGAAACACGAGAGCAACCATTAAAGGCCTTGAGCTCCCGAATCTTAGTAATAAATACAACAAGTAATAACCTTAGCTTTTTATCCATAACATTTGGCGCCGTCTGTGGGACGCAACAACAACAACCATGGCGAGAACACGGAGAACAATTGGAGCTCTAGAGGAAGGAACACCATTAGAGACAACCCAGGTGATTTCATCAACCGTGGAGGTTCCTCCCCATTCAACTTATGCATCTACTCAGGGGGAAGCCCAGACAGGGGCAACTCATCCTCAGCCACAAGGGACAACTCCCCCGACTGTTCAAGGTACGAATCCTCAAGTTCAACAAATACACATACCTGTGAATTCTCGACCCGTCGGGTATGAATATTCAACTATTGTTACTACTAACCCCCCTTATGGGATGCCCCTTCACCCTGAGGTTGGAGGAAGCGGATATGCTGGGCGAAGCGAAGCACGAGGGCGGTCGCCCCCCTATATACGAGGTTTGGATCCTATCCCAGAGGATCGGGAATTTTCTGGTCCATACACTGAGAAAGACTCCGAATCTTCGGATGATGAAGTGGCCCCGAGAAGGAGGCGTCCTGGAAAAGAGCCAATGGCCGATGGAAGGCAACGCCCCCAAAGCACCCCAGGGGCGAATCCCCAAGAAGTGCAGGAAAAGATCAGGGCTCATGAGGCTGAAATCCAAAGGCTGAGGCGTGATTTGGAGGCTCACCAAGCCACCAGACCCCACATACCTCCTAGGGGGAGAAATCCTCCTCCTATCATAGACCTGGATGGTCCGGTAAGAAGAAGGGTTGCTGTCCCAAGAACTGATCCAAGCAATCTCCTTCCCCTTGGAGATCCTGATGATCCAACTCCACCCTTCACAGAAGAGATAATGAATGCCCATATCTCAAGGAAATTCAAGATGCCCACTATCAAAGCCTATGATGGCATGGGAGACCCCGCTAATCATGTTAGGACATTCTCTAATGCACTGCTGCTGCAACCCGTGAATGATGCTATAAAATGTCGGGCCTTCCCTCAAACCCTGTCGGGTATGGCTCAAAGATGGTACAGTCGCCTACCCCCAAATTCTATTGGATCATTCAGAGAATTAAGTCAGGCTTTTATTAAGCAATTCATCAGTGGAAGAGTCCATGAGAAAAGTTCAGCATCTCTTATGAGTCTTGTGCAGGGAGCTAAAGAATCCTTAAGAGATTACCTAAATCGTTTTACAAAGGAGGCTTTAAAAGTCCCAGACCTTGATGATAAGGTAGCCATGATAGCACTGCAACAAGGAACTAGGGATGAGTTTTTCAAGATGTCTTTGGCCAAACGACCCCCTGAGAGCATGTTGCAGCTCCAAGAGAGGGCAGGGAAGTATATCAAGGTTGAAGAAAGTATGAGGAAGACCGTAGTAAGTAATGAGCCCACTGGAGGCAAGAAACGAAAAACTGATTTGGAGTATATCGCTAAGGATAAATATCCTAGAACTGAACAAAACCCTGATTCAACCCCCAAGAAGGGAGGACCTGGGCAAAAGTTCACTGAATACGCTAAGCTGAATGCTCCCAGAAGTCAGATTTTGATGGAGATTGAGAAAGACAGAGATATTCGCTGGCCTAAGCCCTTGAAGGCTGATCCCGCCAAGCTAGATAAGGGCAAGTATTGCAGGTTTCACAAAGATGTTGGCCATGACACCGATGAGTGTAGGCAGTTGAAAGATGAAATTGAGTTTTTGATTCAAAAAGGAAGATTGAACAAGTATACTGGAGATGGAGGAGACAGAAATAATAATAGAAGGAAGAACTTTGAAGATCGTAGGAGGGACCAAGATGATCAGGGGCGGAATCCCCAACCTAGAGGACCAGTTATAAACACCATTTATGGAGGGCCGAGACCTCGAGGGCCTGTGATAAACACGATCTTTGGAGGTCCAACTGCTGCTGGATTGTCCAAAAATTCCAGAAAGGCATATACTAGAGAGGTTATGCATATTGTTGGAGAAGCCCCGAAGAGGGCCAGGACAGAAGTAACATTGGCTTTTGATGATTCCGACCTAGAGGGTGTGAAGTTTCCCCATGACGACCCGCTGGTCATAACGCCGATAATAGGAAATAGCCCGGTTAAGAGGGTCCTTGTGGATAATGGTGCTTCTGTGGATATCTTGCTCCACGACACCTTTCTAAGGATGGGGTATAACGACTCCCAGTTGACACCAACCGACATGCCGATATATGGATTTGCTGGAGTAGAATGTCCTGTGGAAGGGATAATTAAATTGCCAACCACCATAGGTACGGAGCCAAGGCAAGCAACGCAGATGCTGGATTTTGTGGTGGTAAAGGCTAGTTCAACTTATAATGCTATCATGGGGAGAACAGGGATACATGCCTTCAAGGCAGTCCCCTCTTCCTACCATTCAGTCATGAAGTTTCCCACCCGAAACGGGATTGGAGAAGAGAGAGGAGATCAAAAAATGGCTAGAAGCTGTTATGTGGCCTCTTTGAGGGCAGATGGAGTCGGGGGGCAGGTTCTTCCTATTGAAGATATGGATGTTCGAGAAAATGATGAGAATAGAGGAAGGCCAGCAGAAGAATTGGTTTCGGTTCCTTTAGATCCCAAGAATCCTGAGAGGATGACTTTCATTGGAGCCACATTAGAGGAGCCCCTTAGAGGGAAGTTAGTGAAATTTTTGCAAGAAAATAGTGATGTGTTTGCATGGTCAGCAGCTGATATGCCAGGCATAGACCTGGAGTTAATTACTCACAAGTTAAACGTGGATCCAAGCCGGAAGACAGTGAAACAAAAGAAAAGAAATTTTGCCCCGGAAAGATAAGAGGCTATAAAGCAGGAAGTGGAAAAGCTCTTAGAGGCTGGTTTCATTGAGGAGATTCAATTTCCGGAGTGGTTAGCAAACCCTGTAATGGTGAAGAAGGCTAATGGAAAGTGGAGGATGTGTATAGACTTCACCGATCTGAATGATGCATGCCCCAAAGACTATTTTCCGCTGCCTAGAATTGATACTTTGATTGATGCCACCGCTGGACATGAGATGCTGAGTTTCATGGATGGGTTTAGCGGATACAACCAGATCAAAATGCATAAGGATGACATTCCAAAGGTATCATTTATCACTGACTTTGGTGTTTATTGTTATCTTGTTATGGCGTTTGGTCTCAAGAATGCAGGAGCCACCTATCAAAGGTTGGTGAATAAAATTTTTAAGGATCTTATTGGGAAGACTATGGAAGTCTATGTTGATGACATGCTAGTCAAGAGTCTAGTAAAGACTGATCATATAACCCATTTGAGGGAAGCTTTTGAGGTCCTGAGGTACCACAAGATGATGTTGAATCCCACGAAGTGTGCTTTCGGAGTAGGATCTGGAAAATTCTTGGGATTGATGGTCTCAAAGAGGGGAATTGAGGCTAACCCCGATAAAATAAAGGCAATCCTGGACATGGAACCCCCAAAAACTGTCAAGGATGTTCAGAAACTCACAGGAAGGGTTGCTGCGCTAGGACGATTCATCTCCAAGTCAGGAGACAAGTGCTTGTCATTCTTCAAGTCATTAAAGAACATTAAAGACTTTGTATGGAGTGAGGAAAATCAGAAGGCATTTGAAGAGTTAAAGAAGTATATGGGCCAGGCCCCGTTGTTGGCCAAGCCAGTTCTGGGTGAAGTTTTATTCTTGTACTTGGTTGTTTCAGAAAGCGCCTTGAGCGCGGTGTTGGTTAAGGAGGAACTGAAAGTCCAGAAACCCGTATACTATGTCAGCAAAATTTTGCATGGTGCTGAGTTGAATTATTCAGCCATTGAGAAATTCGCTTTAGCCTTGGTAATGGCTTCAAGAAAGCTGCGTCCTTATTTTCAAGCTCACCAAATTGAAGTGCTAACAAATCAGCCACTGAGAAATATCATTCACAGTCCCAAGGCAAGTGGGAGACTGATTAAGTGGGCAATAGAGTTGGGAGAGTTCGATCTCAAGTATAAGCCACGTATGGCCATAAAAGCCCAGGCACTAGCTGACTTCGTGGTGGAATGTACCATACCCAACCAAGAAGTCGGGGGGCAGGAAGATACCATACCTCAAGACAAGGGAGTCGACAATGGGGACAAGGAGAAAGAATATTGGGTTCTCTATTTTGATGGAGCATCAAAAACAAATTCCAGTGGAGCAGGGTTGGTTTTGCAAAGCCCTGATGGATTCTTAATTGAGTATGCCATGAAGCTAGACTTCCCAACCACAAACAATGAGGCAGAGTATGAAGCCCTGATTGCTGGCCTTGGTCTAGCTGGGACACTTAGAGTCAAAAACTTAAAGGTCTGTGGAGACTCGAAGTTGATCATATCCCAGGTAAAGGGAGAATTTGAAGCAAGGGATGATACGATGGCTAAGTATGTTCGCCTAGTAAGGGCTGTGATGACCCAATTTAATGAATGCCATGTTGAACACATTCCAAGGGAAGAAAATGCTAAAGCAGATGCGCTATCAAAGTTTGCTTCATCTGAGATTGAAGAAAGTTCAGGAAGTGTGTACTTCCGTGTTTTGAAGACACGAAGCATAGATGTTAAGCTTGTGGCTCCCGTAGGCTTGGGGACGTCATGGATTGATCCCATCAAGGCTCACATTCAGACCGGTTGGTTGCCAAGCGATGCAATTGAGGCACGAAGGTTAACTGTTCGAGCACTAAGGTACTCTTTGATAGATGGGATTCTATATAAAAGATCTTTCGTGGTTCCTTACTTGAGGTGTCTCAGGCCCGATGATGCACGCTTAGCTCTTGAGGAAGTGCATGGAGGTATTTGTGGGCAACACTTGGGGGGCAGGGCCTTGGCTCATAAGATAACTCGTTTAGGCTTCTATTGGCCAAAAATGATGGCTGATGCCAAAGAATATGTAAAGAAGTGTGATCGTTGTCAGAAGCATGCACCAGTCGCCAGACAACCCCCCGAGTTGCTGACCTCTATCAACTCACCTATTCCCTTTGCTATGTGGGGGATGGATATTCTAGGGCCTTTTCCTATGGCCACAGCACAAAGGAAGTTTCTGATTGTAGCCATTGATTATTTCACCAAGTGGATCGAAGCCAAACCTTTGGCCAAAATCACAACTAAGCAGGTTGCACAATTCCTGTGGGAAAACATTATGTGCCGATATGGAATTCCCCGTATCCTCGTCACTGACATGGAACACAATTCAACAACGAGGAATTCAAGAAGTATTGCGAAGAAAATGAAATTGAGTTACGGTTCACCTCTGTGGCTCACCCGCAAGCCAATGGGCAAGCGGAGGTAGCAAATCGGATAATCCTGGATGGACTAAAGAAGAGGATCGAAAAGTCAAGAAATAATTGGGTGGATGAGATACTTCCCATATTGTGGGCCTATAGGACTACCTGTAGAGTCACGACAAATGCAACTCCTTTCATGTTGGCATATGGGGCGGAAGCAGTAGTTCCCGTGGAGATATCACATTCTTCTCCAAGGATTCAGGCTTTTGATGAAAAAGAAAATGAGGAAGGGCAAAAGTTAGCCCTGGATTTAATCGATGAAGTGCGAGATAAAGCACACGCAAAGATAGTAGAATATCAGAAAAAGGCTTCATTCTACTACAACCTAAGGGTTAAAGAGAGGTTTTTCAAACAAGGTGACCTAGTCTTGAGAAAAATAGAGGCTTCTGGTGTCGGACAGAAAGGAAAGCTTGCCCCAAATTGGGAAGGGCCGTATAGAGTCAAGAGCGTTCAGGGTAGAGGAACCTACAAGCTGGAGACTATGGATGGTTTTGAAGTCCCGAGAACCTGGCACGCACAAAACCTGAAGGTTTACTACGTGTGAGATGGTCGAAGTACGATTCTCACTCGTCAGGATGGCGAGTAGGTTGAAAAGCACCTTGAAGCTTTGCTTGCTTAGGATTTATATGTTTTAGTTTTATTACGAAATTTATTAAGACTTGTGTAAGGGACGAATCCCAGACAATTTTATGAAATTCATAAGTTCTTCAAAGTATGTTTGTGGCCTAACAAATAAAAATCAAATGCATGGATGCAAGCATAAAAGGTGATAAATGAAATTGATCTGATAGATGTTACAAAAGTTTGATAAATAAAGTCTCGAAAATAAAAAAAAGCCACGCAGGGCTGAAAAAGCTCTAAGGAGCTGAAGTACCCTCGGTATCCATATCATCGTCCTCTCCACTCTCGCTGGATGTCTCTGTCGTCTCGGAGGAGGAGGAAGAGCTGTCGTCCTCAGCAGGTCTGGAAGAAGACTCGGGAGGAGGAAGGAGTGGATCCTGAGGAACATGGTCTGAGACAACTACTCGGGTACGAAACCTCTATAGCAAAGCCTCGTCATCAGGGCAGATATAGTCCGCCGGGTTAATATCAGGATAAGCCTCGTTCACGGTCCCAAGGACCGTGTCCCAACCAGTCCTAAAAAACTCGGGAAAGACTGAATCATCCCTAATCCTCATAGATTGGGCAAACTCCTCCGAGTCCAGATAGTTGTCTATAGCTTTATCCTTCTCCGCCCGAAGTACCACCAGCTCGGCGTTAGACTCTCCGAGTTCTTCCTCCTTGCGCTTGAGCTTCTTCTCCAGGGTAGCATACTTCTTCTGTTGCCTCCTGAGGGCATTACCGGCCTTATCAGAAGCCCGCTTCCATGATTCGGCTTGCCTCACGGCGCCTTGAAAATAGGCGTTAGACTGAAACAAAGCAACCAACGAAGTATAAGGCAAAAATCCAGAAATTAAGGGAAAAATCCAGAAATTAAGGATAAATCCCAGAAATTAAGGGAAAAATCCAGAAATTAAGGATAAATCCCAGAAATTAAGGATAAATCCCAGAAATTAAGGGGAAAATCCAGAAATTAAGGGAAAAATCCAGAAATTAAGGATAAATCCCAGAAATTAAGGGAAAAATCCAGAAATTAAGGATAAATCCCAGAAATTAAGGAAAAATCCCAGAAATTAAGGGAAAAATCCAGAAATTAAGGGGAAAATCCAGAAATTAAGGATAAATCCCAGAAATTAAGGGAAAAATCCAGAAATTAAGGGAAAAATCCAGAAATTAAGGATAAATCCCAGGAAAATAAGGAAAAATCCCAGAAAAATTAGGGAAAATTCCAGAAATTAGGGAAAAATCCCGGAAATAAGGGAAAAATTCCTGGAAATCAAAATAATTCCTAAAAGGAAAAATTCGTTGTAAACGTGTAGGTCGCTCCACACTTTACGCAAGAACGAAACCCTGTAAGGGAATGAATAGACTTAACTTCTACGAAACATAATCAATGTTTCCCAAAAGTTGGGGGGCAAATGATAGGGATAAATAAATCCTGATAATGGGCTGCTGGACCCAATAAGAAGGTGTTTGATATTCAGACCAGAAAGGTTAAGCCTGATGGACCAGATCAGGTCTAGTCGAATAAAAAAGGCCCAAAAGCCCTGATTATTAATTAATTTCGTAATTAATTAATAAGGGAAAAATCAGCTGTTGAGAAGAGTCCTGATAAGGATATAAATCCTTATAGATAAGCCTCAAGGGGACCTAAAAGGATAAGGAATCAGTTTCCTACTATCTAGGACTCCAAAGTCCATTCTAATTATGAGACTTGCCCACCAAGTCTCCTATACTAAGTCCAATTCAAGGACCACCAACATCTATATAAGGGGTCTCACCCCACAAATCAGAACTATGTTTTTTGGCTTGATTCTCTAATTCACAGAGATACGTAGGCATCTCGTAAAGGCAGAATTAAGCTACGAAACACGAGAGCAGCCATTAAAGGCCTTGAGCTCCCGAATCTTAGTAATAAATACAGCAAGTAATAACCTTAGCTTTTTATCCATAACAATTAATTAATTTCGTAATTAATTAGTAAAGGATAAGTCAACTGATAAGATGAGTCCTAATGGAGAAATAAATCCTTGTAGATTGGCCTCCAAGGAACCTGGTGGGATAAGGGATACGCTTCCTACTTCTTATGACCCCAAAGTCCATTCTAATTCTGAGACTTGCCAACCAAATCTTCTAACCCAAGTCCAATTCAAGGACTCCCAACATCTATATAAGGGGCATCACCCCACAACTCATAACTACGTTTTGACTTGATCCTTAGCATACAACAAGGTACGTAGGCATCTTGTGAAGGCAGATCGAGTCACGAAACACAAGGACAGTCAAATCGAGCCTCGAAGCTCACGTTCCCTAGTAATAAATACAGCAATTATTATACTTTAGTTTTTGATCCATAACAAATGTTATAACTCCTACAACATATTGTGGAAGGGATCTAGACCTTCTAATCACCAACTTGCTAATATTGGTTAGTCTATTAGGACAAAGTTTAAGCCTCTTATCAGACCCTAGTTCAAGCTTCAGGGAACAACATAGTCTTAAAAATTTAAAAAACTAAGAGAAAATATAATTTATATAATACCTTTATAAACGTCTTTTAAGATTAAAAGAGGAATGTATGTTTGATAAAATAAAAAACACTTACTATAATCTTTTACCAAAATATTAAAATATATAAGAAAATCTTGTATTTGAAATAAAATATTTTAATAGAATCTTACATTTAAAAACATTTTAATATGAAATATTTAATATTTTACAGAATCTATTAACAATTTTGTTAAATTATTAGTAACAATAATAAATATTATGTTATAAAAACCCAAAATTGAACACACTTTATAAACTTTCTCAATGTAAACTACTTTAGGGAAAATAGTAAATTTTTATTATATTCACGTGAAATAACTAAGAGAATCTTGTATTAAAAAATATTTCATATTGAAAACTAAAATATATTAGATTGGACAGGGAGTTTTCTTCTCGTTCTTGGTGGACTAAATTCCCTTTATGTAAACTCTCAGTTAATCATGTTATCTGCTCTGACCACGACCCAATTATATTGGATCTCTTCAGTGTTTCTTATTCACGGAAGCAGTTTCTGTTCAGGTTCGAAAACACTTGGCTGGAGGAACCGAGTTTTCACAAAGAAGTTACAGATTTTGGCTTGATCTCCCTGCTATCAACATCTTGCCAAAGCTATTCTCTGTTTCGTCGTTTATGGCGCGGTGAGGAAAAAGTTTTTTTTCACAAATTCTGTGATAAAATACAAAATCAGAAAGATATTATTAGCAGTCTGGTTGATCGAACGGACGATGCTGACCAAAATGTGATGGCCTCAAACCCAGGGTCAGGAGTTGACGTTAGAAACAACAATAACAACAACATATTACAACCCAACTCATTATTAATACATAAACACGAACCCCTACTTCCCAAAATTTTTTCCAGGTTTAAGTATGACTTAGGTTACATATCTATTACAGCCAAACTTATTTAACAAATATGACACAACTAACTTATTACAGAAACTCAACAGTCCACATCTGGTCTGACACAACTACCTCAGAGGAGCCTGGTACGGGAGGGACTGGAACTCTGCCCTGACTGTGACGAATGGGTCTCCCAGGTATATGCAATATATATATATACATATATATACAAAACAATCTACAAGGGTGATCAATCAATTGCTCAGCAGTATCACTATATGAATAACATATAAAACAGTTTATGATAAACGGTTATAGGAACATAAATCATAACTTGTTACAGAAATAAGTAAAACATGTATAAACTGGATATCAACAACTAGCATGCTCTGTAAAACATAACATCAGTCATGTGTTGTGTAAATATCAGAGTCAAATTGTAGCATGCTATATTCATTTTCAAATCCACTGTTCCATTACAGGAACCACAAAACCATTTATTCCGTTACGGGAACCTCAAAGTCAAAATTATATATATATATATATATATATATATATATTACACATTATCTAGGGACGGCTAATCAGGCCTCCACACAATTTATGTAGGATAGCTAGCCGGGCTATCACATAATTCATAATTCGTCTAGGAAAGCTGATCGGGCTTTCACACAATTCGTACCGGATCCGCAGAGACTAGCTAGGTCTCTGATAAGTTACGCTAGACTAATCGGTGAAAATAGGGCGCACAACCGACTTAGCCACTTACAATCGTTATCCAATATCTGATTCGTTTTATTCAATTTTTCAAAACCACTCTTACCTATCTCTTTTTAAAATAATTCTATCACATCACACTTTCCACAACCTTTTCCATATTAATCACATTTTAGAGATAGGTATTTTCAGAAGTTACTTTTCCCCAAAACATAATTTAAACAAACATTTTCAAATACAGGGGATACATAACTTAAAATGTTCGGTTCCACTACGCAATTTAAATTAACATTTATTCATATATTACTAAACCGTAAAAGATTTGTTCAGGGATACTTACATTGCTGAGCTTTACCGACTAAATACTAGACTATCTTGGGTCTGACTTCAACACTCGGGTCCTTCGATTGGAACCTTGCTGAGCTTGTCGACTGACCACTAGGCTTTCTTTAGTCCGACGTCAACTCTCGGGTCTTCCGACTAGAACCTACAGAGTCGAAATACCCTATGTTAGACGACCAGTTATGCTTGATATATCCTCGCTATCAATTCTACCCGAACGATATCAAGTCTCGACTCGTAAGTATACGTATTACTATAATACTCATAACAGCTAGGGTCCACGTACTCAAAACTCGGTTCGGTATTTGTTTTCAGAAAATACGTATAATCATCGTTTCGGGAAAATAGGTTCACCGAACTATTTTGCAAAATATTTCATCACAATACGAAAGTAGTTTTCATAAAATATTTATAAATATTAAATTATATATCCAATCGGTATTCCCTATAATAACAGAGTACGTTCCCGTATTTCCGGAATTAATTTCTCAGAAATCGGGCAACATTTCCTCTATTTATCGGACTACCCGTCGAAACATAATCGATGTAACAATCCCACCAACAACGCAATAATTACAATTAATCTAATTACACGACCCAATCACCAATACGACCATTAAATACCAAATAACTATTTTTCGTTTCGAAAATAATTTTATGAACTAAATTTATTTATTTTATAATTGTATGACTCAGAATGAATCATAACCGTCCACCGTCGACGGCGGTAAAATTCGAGGGTGCCCGATTAATTCGGGTTTTTGACACGAATTCCACCGATTAATTAAAATTCCCACACGAAATTATTTATATCACGAATATTATTCAAATATAACCTGCAACATAATAAAATTCAATTCAGAAATAACCGAATCAAAACAACAGACAGTAACCACCAACACAACACCATACCTGCCACTGCCGCACACGTGCCACCACGCACATACACACTCGACTCACACACACACTCACACAACACAACACAACACACACTCATGGAACTACACACACATACTGCATATATATACATAAATAAACCAAAAACTGAACAACACAAGCTGGACAAAGACACAGTGACGAGGGGGAATAAGAACAAGGCAATGACGGTACCGGAAAATAGGTCGGAAAACAAAGAATCGGCGACAATCACCAAAGGAAGCGAAATAATAGAGGGAACGAACATGGAAAACATGAGGACATAGAAGAAGAAAATAAAAAGAAAGAGATATTTGGAGCAGGAGAGAAACGAGAGTCGAGAGGAGAGATTGATAGAGATCAATCGAGAGAGATGGATGAGGAGAAGGGGATTATGTTTATATGTTGCTTATAATAATAATAATTTTTTTCTAAAATCACAACTGCTGCCACGTAGAACTGAATTAACAGGGATATGACACGTATCAAATAAAAGACACGTGTCCTGGATTTTGACCGCGAGCCCGTATTTCGCAATTTAATGACTAAATGCGCGGGTAAATGAAACCCGAAAAATCACCAAATAAATGATAAAATTCTCGGAATAATTAAAAACTAATAACATAAAATTTATATAATTTTTAAATCATTTTTGAAATGCACATCATACCCGCATTTTACGATTTAGCGAACAAACGTGCAGGTGAATTTAATCCAAAAAATTTCTGAAATAATTTTAAAATTCTCCAAATATTCCAAACTTTAGAAAATATGAGTTTCATGATTTTTAAAATATTCTTGAATTTAATACTGCAATCAGAAAATTATTTAGAGATAAATAAATGACAAAATATTATTTTCTAAATTTTATAAATTCCCATAAATAATCATTGAAATTATAAAGTTATAAAAATAATTTTAGAGATAATCCCAATATTTATGAAAATTAATCTTCCATAAAATCACTTTTAAAAGTAAAAGCAAAAATAATTAATAATACACTAATTCTCGAACACCACTAAGTCCCACACCATTAATAATAAATACAACACATAACTGACTGAACCATAATATATTTTATTTATTTAATTATTCAATAATTACACTTTTAATAATACAGAAATACGAGTCGTTATACTAAAGCAGTATTTTGAGGAAAAAACATGCTTGCTGAGATACTCTTCCATGAGGAGGTCTATTGAAAACAAAATGCGAAAACTTTTTGGCTTGTATTGGGGGACGAAAATACAAGGGTCTTTCACGCCAATGCTTCTGCGATGAAAAAAATAAATCATATATCTCACCTTTTGACGGATGAGAGGGACATACAGCTAAACCTCGATGAAATAATAATCGAAAAAGTAATAACCTTGTTAAAATAATATTTTTCTCCGATCCCAGCATAATGGACATAGTGTATTTTTGCTCCCAATAAAGTAATAAACTTTATAAAGTAATATTTTTTCTTAGTCCCGACCCCATTACTTTAAAGAGATTTAGCTGTAATTGATAATTACGAAGGTATGTGTGAGATTGTAAAGGATTATTTTAAGAGCATCTCCAACCCATGCTCACATGTTAGCTATATCCTACGTGGGTAACAAATTTTAGCTAATGGTTGTAACACCCCCAAATCCGGGGTCAGGGATCCGGGTTGTCACGAGTTCCATTTCCCTTAACAACACCCAATCTTAATAAATAATCAACTACTCTGTACTGTGACCCCACAATAAACACACACACCACAAGTTATAGTCTCAGAGATGAATATCCAAAAATAATCACAAGTCATTTTATTCCACAATTATATGCCAATACACCTTAAACAGGTTTCTGAATAAATTTACATTTCTTTGCCATTATTACAATTCATAAATATACATAATCGGATACATCAAAAGTTGAAAGCCTAGCCTATTGGTAGTTCCTACCTCAGCTATGGCGGCATCAGTGCTTCTAGAAAACTGCGGAACGTCTCCTAACCTCTTGCGAATCGGGAGCTTGGTCCGGTTCATCTTGTCTATCTGATGTTGTGTGATGAAAGAAGAAAGCAAGGGTGAGCAGCAAGCCCACCAAAATAATATGTATAATGATTAACAATATATGAGCCTTCTCATAGTACTCATGAAAGTCTTGGTCAAAAGAAATGAACCAAGTTGATATCTTAATGCGATGAAATCGCAAAATATTCAGTATATATATATATACATATATACTTTTCAAAATATTGGAAGTCCTCTTCCATGCACAATATACACAAAGTCCCAGTGTATAACTGTATAAAAAAAATATCGTTGCAAGGTGATCTCATATATCTAACCTTGTCTCAACGTTTTTCTGATAATCTTTGTCATTCATAAGACAATTATTAATTAGATATAAGTTTAAAAGATGAACTTACAAGATACCCCAATACACTTATATCTTTCCCAAATACTACTTGAACTACCACCGTTCAAGTTATAATTAGCTTCAAAAGTTCATCACATAGATGAGACTATAAGGCAAGATTTGAATAGATTAAATCTTTAAAATATTATCAAAATAAAATGAAGTTACGAGATACTTCATTTGATGTAAACATCATTTTGAAAACTTGACCCTGCCAACACTCAACAATCGCCCAACCGTAGCCTTTCTATCGAAGTGCTCTGAGTAGTTTTGCAGAAATTATCCAATTGGATGATGAACTCATTACGGGAGTTTGCCGCGCCAGGAAGACCACTTACGATGATCAGTCGTAGTAGTACAACCCCACCATTTTCTACATGTAGAGGAGAACCTGTCGGATTTACTTGTCAACCAAACACTGAACTCCTAAGGAATGGACCGCCTTAGCGGAACTTCCAGGCCATTTGGACCAATATAATAAGGCTGGGCCGGCGCTACTCGGCCACTTACGCCACTCCTAGTTCAGATGAAATCCATGACTCTGAAACGTAAAGCTTGTCCCCACTTTCCCCAAGTAGAAACTTGTTGATACGGCTCCACCAAGAAGTCGTATCTATTTGGAAAGGAGAACTCACCGATATTTCCCAGGCGATGCCTGTTAATGGATTAACTTGTTCCAAGAATTTTACTTCCCGAGTGTTGGGTAAGTAATCAATTCATTTATCAAAACAGCAACCTTGTTGCGAATATAAAACACACCACAGAGCCGGATTCCTCAGGTTTTGAGCGAGTATTTAAATCCCCTTCGAAAGGAGGATCTTAAAAAAATGAGTTTTGGGATCCGCTCTAACTTTTAAAAAAATCATTTTGAAGACTCGCAAAACATTTTTAAGAATGTTTGGAGTGAAGCTGATTTAATGAAGTAAATCAGTCCCCAGAATATTTAGAAAATGTCTGAATATTATTATTTAAATAATATTCCCATAAAGAATAATCTTTATAAAATAATTGAAGTAGAAGTATTAAAACTTATACTTGAAATGAATAGCAAATAATCAAAGATATACTTATACGAAAGTAATATCTTTATTTGAATAATCGAAAATAAGTTTGATTATTTACACCTTATTCTTTAATAAAATATAGAACAAATCTCAGCAAATAATCGGAGTCATAGATCCTCAAATGAATATTCAAAAATATTCATTAAACAATATAAACTGAGTCATAAGCCATCGAATGAATATTCAAAATAATATTCATTTAATATAAAATAAAAGGAGTCATAAGTTCTCGAATGAATATTCGAAATAATATTCAATAATAAAATAAAGGAGTCATAAGTCCTCGGATGAATATTAAAAATAATATTCAATAATAAAATAAAGTTAAAGTTATCGAATAAACCTTATTCGATTAATAGTTTTGAAAACTATGACCATATATATATATATAAGTATAAATATATATATATATATATTTATATCCATATATACAAAATCTACTCGGGATCCTCGACTCCCGGTTTTAGAAATATTTTCACCTTTGGGTCCCTGTACTAAGGGTATATGCAAATTACCGCTATCCTCTAGCATAGGTATTATCAACTGAATCAACAGATATATATATGGAAAGAATGCAAAACAGGCATGCATATATACCATATCAGCATGCTCCAATATATTGCAAAATTTGCTAATAACAATCATGCACTATCACAAGATAATGCATATACATATATTTACATCACAACAACAGTATATCGGGTAGAAAACTTGCCTGAGCGACTGGGGGTTACGAATGGCTCGGGACGAGTCTGGTAACCTATAAACAACAAGTAAGTTGGAATTAAACCAAAGTCACTTGTAAATCTATACTCTAACCAACTCAGACTCTAACGCTCGTTTTGCGCTTACTGATTCTCTTAAGTCACTCGAGTACCCTCGGCTCCACCATTTTTAATAATTTAACCTTTACGAGTTTTAAGGCGATTCCTTCGCGAGTGTCTTACCAACTGCCTAACAGACTTACCATAAATGTTTCATGCATTAATTAACCCTTTTTGGTCTTTAACCTATGTTTCAAAGTAAGGCGAGGGGAAAAGTTTCGTTCGCGAAACGCCGTTACTTGAAATGGTCGTTTCTCCTAAACCGTGCATCGGAATCGAACGAACTACATATCAAAACGAAGCTCGTAACATGAGCTATCTAAACATGGCAGTGGTTATAATCTAGCAGGGGGTTCTCGGGTCCTAATGTTATGCACAAAAACAGTCCAAAGAAAATCGGACGTTATGACGGCTATGTTTACGCGATTACCAATGTTTAAACTACTCCAATTAACCACCAACCAACTCATAACCATCAATACAACAAAATTTCACCTAAACCATACCACATCAGTCCATAATCTCCAAGGTTTTCAACTCAAACAACCACAATCAAGACCTATGAACTATAATCAAGCTTCAATTACCAAAAACACTTCCAAATCAAACCAAACTACTAATAATCACAATCCATGCTTCTCATTTCACAACACCAACCATTAAACTTACTAACAAATAAAGTAAAGGCTAGGGTTTGAAGTTTATACCTTCCTTGGGAGGTGTTAAGTTGCTAGGAAGCCTTAGGGAGCCTCCTACAAGCTTGATCTTTCCAAAGAAATCAAGAACGCAAAGTTAGGCTTTGAAGTTTCTAAAAGTCCGATTTAAAGAACTGTAAAAATGAGGGTCTTACCATGATTATTTGGACGAGACTTGTGAATAAGAGTTGTAGGCCATCTCAATATCTTTCCAATGAGCTATAGAACACAATATTTGAGTGAGAAATGAAGGAGATACAACAGTTTTAGTGTTCTGGTTCTGTTTTGGCCGAGAGCATGAAGAACAATGCCTTGGTTTCTTTTTGATTTTGATGAAAAATGATTTGCTTGGCTTGGTTGGTTTGATTTTTGTGTTTGTTTTAGTAAATTACCTAGTTGCCCTTGATTTTGTGTGGTTAAAAAGCCACCACATCTCCTTCCTTCCCATGTCATGCTTGTGTCATCCTCATGATGTCATCCTCCCCTCCTTGTCCTCTTCTCATTGGTTGGGTGACATCATCCTCTCTAATCCCTTTGATTAACTTCCTAATTGTTTGCCTAATGACCGCTGATCTGTTATACGGTTCGCTTAACTTTCGTTTTCGTTTATCATTTGAAGGATCATACCCGGGATCTTATTACTTAGGTTCCCTTAACCTTTCTCAATATATTATATTCCTTTTATGATCCTCTCCTATAATCCTTTAATTTAAATCCTTTTTATCCTGTTACCTTTTTCTCAAATCTTTCCGTATCTAGTGTATTTCCGGGAAAAATCAAAGTGTTCGGATTTGGATTCTGACGATCTTTACATACACTTATATCCCATATAAAGTACTAATAAAATCTCAGAATATCCATATCAGAACCCCTACATAGTGTGGCATGAAAAGTTTTCTCATTCAGCAAAAACACTATTCATAAGGGTTTCAAAAATTGGGGTTATTACAGTCTCCCCTCCTTAAAAGGATTCCGTCCCGGAATCAGATAGAAAATGAATAGGGATACTCTCTTAGCATTGCACTTTCTAACTCTCGAGTAAATTTTCCCACATTGTGGTTCTACCATCAAACTCTTACTAGTTTGATAACCCTTCTCCTAAGCACTCGTTCCTTTTTACTCTATACCCTTCCTGGTTGCTCCATATAGGTTACGTCTGGTTGCATGTCTATGCGCTCATATGCCCCTATTTGTCTGGCATCCGAATTACACTTCCTTAACATTGATACGTGGAACACGTTATGAACTTGCTACAGGTTCGGGGGTAGGGCTAGCTCATATGCTAACTTCCCAAACGTCTTAATATATCCAAGGGTCCAACAAATTGTAGACTTAGCTTTCCTTTCTTTCCGAACCTCATCAATCCTTTTTTAAGGGTTTCCAAGGGGATACCTATAACATTACTAGGCCCCCTATTTCATACTCTTTGTCCTTTTTGAGTCAAATTAGCATACCTCTTATGTCCATCTTGGGTTACTACCAGCCGTCCTCTGATTAGATCTATTATATCCCTGGTCCTTTGGACTACTGCGGGTCCGAGCATCTTGCGCTCTATAACTTCATCCTAACATAAGGGAGATCGACATTATCTTCCCTCAAGGATCTCATAAGGTGACACCTCGATAATGACATATGATCTATTGTCGTGATATAACTAAATCCGTGTTAAGTGATCATTCCAAATTTTTTCAAGTCTATTGCACAGACTCTCATTATAGCGTTTAGCATTAGAGCTTTTGCTTCTCAATACCCATTCTTTTCGAGTTCGTAATCGCTACTACCTTCCGTTCCTAATATTATACTGGTTATACTTTTGCTCGTTAGCGTTCTATAACCTTTTAATAACCACGTCAACCTTAGTATTACGAATGTGTTCCCATTCTGAATACCACCATAACTTTACTACTCCTTTTTCAGCTGTTTCTATTTTCGAAAGCTTAATCCTTCATATAGAAGTAAAAGAATTTATTGAGAGATCACTATGATCATGAACACTTGTTATCTCGCATAGTTAGTACAGAAGGTGGCCAGCCTTTAGTACTTGACAAGCAATTAAACAATAGTTGGTATCCTACTAGGCTTCTATCACACAGATAGACAGTCATTCGGCAATACCTCCCCTTCTGGAAGGGTTGTTCTTCTCAACTTACATGAAATGAAAAGAAGAGAAAAGAACGAACTGAAGAGAATTGTATATATAAAAAAAATATACTGCCACAAAATATCTGGCTTGGAACCTACCTCTGAACTATAGAGGTTTGTCATAGGAGAACAAAACATATACGTATTTATATCAGCATCAAGTATTATAGCATCGTATTTCCCATGCCTAAATATTTCTATTCCGTCCATCATTCTATGGACCCATGCTCTTCCTCGAGCTTATACACAATCATCTTTGAAACTCCCTCGATTTCGAAAATCGAACCTGGGATCTCATTTTAGACATCACCGTTACTAGAGTTCTATGCTTGCACCGCAACCTTCCTCATATAGTAATACGACTCTCTTTTCATAAGAGGGAATAAATATTCAATAGGTAGATACTCTACTTAATTAGTCTATCAATGATAACTTATACACTACCACGACCCGTTTAGTGGTACTCAATCTCAACATCCATTCCAATACAACTCTCACGGTTGTAATCAGCTCGTTACTCGCAGAATCATTGCTGCCTTACTATGGTCCACCACTGACCCACTGTCATCATTCACTTTCCATGAAATCTTAATAGCTAACCATACGGAGTCCATACATGTCGTATCAAATCCTTCTAAGGAGGTAACATAATCACCATTTCTGATTCATGAAGAACACTCCTGATCTCAAAGGTTCGTTTAGTCCTTTTGAAACATGGTCCAGGCTCATTCTCAAGATAGTACCTTCTAAGATAGATAGCCCGCTCATGGCGATTACACGAATTAAACCTTTACCAACTACTATTACGGCTGGGTATTGCACAGTCATCAGAAGGAATGTCAATCTTCCAAACCATAATACAACCTTCACAGTTTTAACCATCATCACTGTATTCTTTTGGCACAAGCGCCTATAATTATCCTCTTACCTTTAAAGTGTCGGCCACCTCTTTGGCCTTTCCTGATAGTAAAATTTCCTTACAGTCAATGTCACTTTAACCATCTCCAAATAAATTTTCTACCTTATTTCAATCACAGCTTATGTGAAAATGCTTTTCTTAAAATCTGATGAGTAAAAAAAAAATCACCATTTTTCCATAAGTTATTGCCTCAGTCTTTAGAGGTTAATCACTGTCATGACTGACTCTCAATCATAATTAGAACATCTTTTATCTTAAGTCCTAATTGCCCTGAATAATTTCGACCATTACTGGTTCGATCCATACTTTCTCGTGGTTTAACACGTGCCCCACTTGGCAACATTATAATTACGTCATATTTCCTTTATCAACATTTCTATTCTTGAAAATTTTGAATATTACCTTTCTCCTTGTAAAACCTCTAAGGTTATCCTTCAATCATTCCTCCTTTATTCCCTAGATACAGGGCATATTAAAATACCATTTACTATTACTAGAACCATTGTCTATATACTTCTGAAAAATTTCTCCACTGATTCTTAAAGGTTGTTGCTACATTAACCCTTTCCAAATCATATTGTCAAAACTCATACTGTCCATATTAAGGGTGAAATTCCAACATTTATGCATTCCCCTAGGATTCATTTTAAGTTACCGATGTTCTATCCTTAATTCCACCTTTAAAAGGTACCTGCATCCTTCCATGGATAAATCAAGTCATATATCCCTGATAAGGGTGTCTTATTCAATCATTCCCACCTCGATAGTCTATACCTAACTTCATAATAGCATCCTTATTCAAATTGAGGTCAATCCATATGGCCTCCAAAAGATAACAATGGTCATCCACTTTTCTTTCTTGATTTGGTAATGATAACATGGATGTTCTGGAAGATATTGGTCATGTTCAACGTGAACTTCTTCTTAATAATTCCTTATTTACTTTTGTTGTTTATCTCAACAGTCATCTCAATGTTGGGATATCTTTCATATCTGGCGTCTCCCTTTCTGGGTATCATGCCACCGGTCTTACACTTTACCTTCTTGAAGGTCACTTCCTTCACCCAATTTTCTTAATTTCTTACTTTCTTGTCTCCTCAGTCTATCCGCGTCTCATTATTTATCCTTCGAATTATCTCAAGGTTTCCTCGAATCTTCCCAACTTACAGGGGATAAAATATATGTATCTCTTATACCTTCAACCATTAATTTAACTCATGGTGAATCACTCTCATCCGGACGATTACCTACTTTTCTATTTCTATTTCTACGAGTCTTTAGGGTTTCCTCATACCCAACTCCCTTATCATTCCTCAAACTCTCTTGCCTTTATATTCCTTTCTCTTATCGTTATTTCATGAACCAACACAACATAAGCATTGATTTCAAACATCCCGTCATTCTGGATTCGTGTCTTCAGAACGAATCTTGATAACTTTTACAACTTAGATTCATAATTCATCATACTCGTCTGCCTTTGTTCTGGCTCTTAAGCTTTTACACTATCTCCATAACCTTGGGAAGTACTTTCCTGAAAACAATTGACTGAACTTAAATCAGTTTATTATAATCTCTTGCTCCGTGCCTTCCTTGGCCTTTCACCAGCGGGTGGTCTCTCTCTTAGGAGGGTAAGTGACAAAACAGTCTTTTGTGGTTCGTCAATCATTTAGAATCTCAAATGATTCATCTATTTCCTTTAGCCAGGCTCTTGCCTCGACTGGGTCAGCTTGTTCCTTGGAACTCTGAGAGCTTAGCGACTTAAAGGTCATGAAAGAATTTCCCACCGCACTGTCTCCTCAGGGTGGTGGTTGGGGATAATAGTCTAAGTTCTCTTTAGACAGGTCCATGAATTGCCGTATAGGGGTACCATCTCGGGTCTCCTGTCCTTACTCGACTTTTGTTTCCTCAGTCTAAATATTTCTTCGTACTCCCCATAATTGGGGTCATCTTACATAATTTAAATCCTCATTTTCCACTTCATCATGTTATGGGTTCCTTTTGTCTTGGTGGCAACCTCCCTGACTATCACGTTCAGGGTTTGCTCTAACTCTTATTCCTCAAACTAGCTTTCATCTAAGATTTCATCTTTAAGCTCTTAAACCTTTGGAACCCAAATTCTATAGGAATACCTCATTATTCCCTTATCATCTCTCTCGGTATTAATCTCATACCTATGTGTTGGCTCTCTGCCTTCATTCATCACTTTTACTGGCACAATATGTTCTTTTCCAATACTTCGGGCTGTATTGCTATCTCAAACAGCTTTTCGGTACCGGCTCCGGTTACCTTCACTACTATTTCCATTTTCTCAAAATCTCTTATAAACTCTCCAAAAGACATTATCATCTTGAGTCTCTCCTTTTTACTAAGGGCATCAGCCACCATATTGGCTTTCCCCGAATGATAAAGAATCTCCCAATCATAATTCTTGATTAGCTCTAACCGCCTCCTCTGGCGTATGTTGAGCTCTTTCTACGTAAGAATGTACTAGAGCTCCTATGGTTTGTGAATCTCACACTTCTCTCCATACAAGTAGTGCCTCAAATCTTTAGGGCAAAACTATTGCCACGAGCCCAAGCTCATGGGTGGGGATATCGAATTTTAAATTCCCTTAATTATCTTGACGCAGACGCGATTATCTTGCTGTGCTATATAAGAAGCACCCTAATTCCTTATGCGAAGCGTCACTTACAAATCACAAAATCTCATTTTCCATCCGGCAACGCCAACATAGGGAACGTCACCAACCTTTGCTTCGGTTCTTAAAAGTTGTTCTCGTATTTCTCTGTCCATTCGAACTTCTCAGTCTTACGAGTAAGCCGCATTAAAGGGGCTACTATCTTTACAAACTTGAACGAACCTCTGGTAGTGACCGGCCAATCCTACCTCTGGTAGTCGACCCAACCAGGGTCATCAATTCATCAGTGGTCCTTTATCCAATCTCGTCAGGATCCTCCATGGGATCCTCCTCAGCAACTATCCCTTCTAGGACAACATCCTCAACCGCTACATCCTCAATATCAACATCATCCGGTCCTGCGTTAGGACGCTCTATTGGATCCACAATCTGATCTCCAATTAGTAATAAAACATCATCGCGTTGATGTTCCTCAACTTCAGGGTTCGGAGTCCCGCTACCATATACGATAACGAACTACGCTTCTATCGCTACATTTATAAGGGTTCCCATAAGGGTTTTAACTGTCAGTACTACGTTAGGTAGTCCGACTATGAACTTGGCAAGAGTTCTTATTATCTTAGTGAACTTATTATCTTAACGTCCCATCATCTCTGAGGTTTATAACGCTTAGCTCTGATACCATTTCTGTAACACCCCCAAATCCGGGGTCAGGGATCCGGGTTGTCACGAGTTCCATTTCCCTTAACAACACCCAATCTTAATAAATAATCAACTACTCTGTACTGTGACCCCACAATAAACACACACACCACAAGTTATAGTCTCAGAGATGAATATCCAAAAATAATCACAAGTCATTTTATTCCACAATTATATGCCAATACACCTTAAACAGGTTTCTGAATAATTTACATTTCTTTGCCATTATTACAATTCATAAATATACATAATCTGATACATCAAAAGTTGAAAGCCTAGCTGTAAGTCATATGTCATAGCCTATTTGTATATTCGAGGATTCAACTCAACTCAAATAAGAATGTAATAAGTAAATAGTGGAACTACCATCAGAGAGATCTCGCAAAGTAATATCTGTCAAAGGATTCAGAGACAAGGTTCATCTACAGACTTGAGGAATTAATTCACTGGAAGAAGTTCAAGAAATTGATCATGCCTCAGTGATATAAGTCAAGATCGTGGATTTAATCAAGTGACAGAGATCTCGTCAGGGTATCAATAAATTACAAGGATTTAATCTGAAGAAAATCAAAGTGTCAAAGTCAAGACATGAAGAAACGTCACGGAAGTTAGTCACTCATGAACCAGACAGTACATCGAGTGTCAACGTTGAAGTGATGGAATTGATTCATAATTTTCAGTGATTTTCAGAAGATTTGCAGAAGAATGGTTGCTGCTCAAGACTAGAATTAATTCTCTATTAATTAATTAAGTCATCTAATTTAATTAAGAAAATAAATTATATCTGCGAAGAATAATTTATTTATTAATTGAATTAATTGATTAATTAATTCTGAATTAATTCTAGGAATTTTAGGAATTTTCAGAAGCTTAATTGGATTAAATTCAAGCATTAAATCAGCAAGACAATTGAAAATGAACTAGCATGACAATCAGGATTGTCATTCTGATTGTCATGCTAGTTCATTCAGATTGTCTTGCTAGTTCATTCAGATTGTCTTGCTAGTTCATTCAATTGTCTCACCGAAAGTCTTGCCAGCTATAGGATTGTCATGCCAAGTCAATTCTATTCGTTTGTTGATTTAAAAAGAAGCAGAGAAGCAGCAACTTTAAAAAAAAAAGAACACAGAAGTCAAGAAACAAGGCAGAAAAGAAAATCAAGAAGAAATATTTCATCTTTTCATCTGCATACTTCAAGATTAAATTTCTAGATTGTAAAGTTAAATCCAATCCACTAGAAATCTTTATCTTGCTCTTGTGTATCAATCTAGCGGATTAAAATCCCTAGAACTTAATCTCAAATCGCGTTTAGCATTTGATTCTAATTATTGCAAAAATAGAAAAAGTTCATGTCGAATTTATTCTAGATTTGTGATAATTGATTTGAGATTAATACCTTGTAATCGATACAGTTGTTGTAACACCTTTCAAGTTTAATAATATTTTTATTTAACTTGAATTTTGTTTCACATTTTTTATTCCGCATTTATTCGATTATTTGGTACTGTTTGTATTCAACCCCCCCTTCTACAAACACATTGGGACCTAACAATTGGTATCAGAGCCTTCTGATTAACGAACAAATCAAGATCCTAGACTTTTGTGATTTTTCAACTCCTTGAATTTTTATTTATTCAAAAATTCATAATGACTTCACATAAAGTTGGAACCGTTAAAATTCCACAATTTGATAAAGAGAATTATATCATGTGGAAGAAGAAGATGCTATTATTTTTACAAGTTGCAAATTCCAAATATTCAAACTTGTTAAAGAAGGGTATAAAAACTCCGATGGTTATTGAACCGGAGGTAATAATAGATGGTGTGGTGACTACTGAAGCTAGAACCTATCCAAAAGAGCCTGAAGATTTTACTCCTGCTGAGAAGGAAGAAGCCTCCTTGGATGCCAGCCTTCAATTAATATTAATTGATTCCCTTGATCCCTTGATGAACAGACATGTGATGAACTGTAAAAATTCCAAACACATGTGGGAAACTATTGAGGTGATTAATGAAGGCACAGAGGAAGTTAGGGAGAACAAGTTGGAAATCCTTACCTCTGAATATGAACATTTCAAATCAAATCCAGGAGAAGGAATTACTGAAGTGTTTGAGAGGTACAATGCGTTGATCAACAACCTGAACATCAATGGAAAGTATTATTCAATCAGGGAGGTCAACAAAAAGTTCCTTTTAACACTGCCAGCTCATCTTGAACATAGAATCACTGCCATTAGAGAAGCTAGAGATCTGAGTGAGATTTCTTTGGACAGGCTCTATGGAGTGTTAAAAACCTATGAGTTGGAGCAGATTCAACAGAAGGAAGTCTACGGGAAGGATAGAATGGTCAGCACATCTACTGCACTTGTAGCTGAAGGTCAACAACAACAACAATCTCAACAGTTAGAAAGAATGGTACAGTTTTCCAAGGGTGAGGAAAATGAGTTAGTAGCAGAATATGATCCTCCTACTACAAATCAATCAAGTGATGATTTTTATTCCTTGGAAGAGCTGGAGCAATTGGAAGATGAATCAATGGCCCAAATTGTCAAGAGATTCTCCCATGTCAGATTCAGGAGGAATCCCAAGCTTAAGTACAAGTCCAACTACAACAAATTCCAGAAAGGTGGATCTTCATCCTCTAACACCAGCAGTGGTGGGTACAAAACAGGGATGGTTGATCGAAGCACCATTAGATGCTATAACTGCAATGAGTTGGGACACTTTGCCACAGAATGTAGGAAGCCAAAGCAAGTAAGAAAGAACTCTGAAAGGGCTTATCTGGCAAAGAGAAGAAGCTGGGATGATACTGACAGTGAAGATGAAGATGAAGGAAATCTTGCTCTTATGGCTATTGATGGAAAAACTTCATCGTCAAGAATAGAGGTAAAACTTTCTGATGCTGAAATGGTTTATCATCTAAGAGGTAACTTAGATTGTGCACGTCGTGATAATGAACTGTTAAGTTTACAGATCACAGACCTTGAGAAAGAGGTCAATGAATTAAGACTTGTGCACATTAATCAAGACAAATTAAAAGAACAGGTATCTTTTCTAGAGAATAGAGTTGACTGTTATAGAAAACTCGAAACTATTCTCAAAGACAAGATCACCGGTCTTGAGACTAAGGTTAGAGCCTACTTCAATTCTTGTTCGAAGGCTAAAGAGTTCTACAGTAAGCAAGCTGTTAATCAAACATCTGGAATAGGTTATGATTACAATGCTGCTATTGGAGAATTAGGCATAAACTCCCCTCCTCATGTATGTGCTAAAGGGAGGGAAGTACCACATGTGCTTAAGGGTGTTGATGAACCCCTCTATAAAGCATCAATTGCTGAACCATTTGATGCGACCTCTTCTGTTATTCAAGAAGAAATACGTGCTGAGGATCATGCTAATGAGAAGATTGTTTCCAAGTCAAGTGAGTCGAAAGTTCCAGTCAAAGTTGTGAAAGCAACTGAGACTAACTCAGACACACATGAGTTGGATAACAATAATGCCATGTCTACCATGCATAAATTACCTGCTGTTAATCACTCTCATAAAGCATGTGGTGTTGCTAATTGTATGTCTTGTGCTTTTAATATGATGTATGCTTATTTTAATGGTAAGCATGTGTCTAATGATAAGACTACTCCTCGTCAGCATGTGAATAACAAGAAACATGATAGGTCTAAGACTGCTAGTCCTTCTAAGGCTAGAAAGGAGACATTTGTGCCTAAGCTTAAACAGAAATTTGTTAAGGCTGTTTACAAGGTCAAATGTTCAGTCATTGAGAAAGTTGAGACCATTAAGATTAAAAATGTTGTTTTGCCTGACAAAGGACAGTTCTACAAGTATGCCGGGCCCAACCAAGTTTGGGTTCCGAAGAAGGGTTAATCCATTTGTGTTGCAGGGCATTAAAACAGGTGAAACCGGAAGTGTGGATTCTTGACAATGGATCATCAAGACATATGACCGGAGATAGAGCCCTGCTATCAAATGTGGATTGAGAAAGCTGGCCCCCTGGTTACCTTTGGAGATAACAGCAAAGGTTTATCTGAGGGATATGGCTGTTTGCAAGCTGGGAATGTTATCATTGTAATTTTGTATATTGTGCTAGGTTATTATCAGGAAGCAGTATCTAACATATAGCACTAGTGACGAGACTTGAGAATATTACGACATATCAGGCACCTGATGCACATTACACTTGGAATTGGACTCTAGTAAGATGTGTACAAGTGTACTCCTGGTTGGTGAGTCAAAAGAGGAAGTCAATGCACCACAGTTCATGGACTTTGCAGCTGCAGATCTATTGGACTATGCAATTTCTTCTTCACAATCTCACTTCAGGTTGGTATGAACTAGTATACTGCTCAAGCAATCGTCAAGGACATGGTATGGCACTCTAACAGAAGTTATAATTTTATATGAATAAGTAGAGTCGTCATATTGATAAGTATCTTATCACTAAGCACAATCATATTGTTTTATATGTGCAGTGGTATATTGATTATGCAACATAACAATTAGTATCTAAAGTACTTGACAAGTATCGGTCAATGATATCTTGTTAACATTATGTTGCAGATATTTGTAAGCTTTTGACATGAATGAGAATTACTTAGACTTTACCTAAGTGATCAATGTTTTATCAAAAACTCATTCATATTGAAAAACAAAATCAAACTTCTTTCTACATTAGTGATTTCTTATGTCATGTAAAATCTTTTAAAATCACTATTGTAAATCATTTTCTCTCTATTACCATATGTTCTGTGTTACAGGTTCAGTCTCCAATGACTTTCTTTCATTGACAGTCATGAGGTTGAAAACCCACAACGTCTATCCCAGACTGTAAAGACAAACACCAAAACAGAACCAACCAACACTCTCTTACCACTAAATGTAGTATGAATGAGCGTGAGGGAGATAGTGCCTTAGTGCACCACATAAGGAAGGTTCTGTAGTCAACCCAGTAGCTCTGTCTCCTACATAGATGAGTAGTATTTAAACCGAGACAACTGCTAGCCCCCATACATCTTCTCAAAAAGATGTAATGGCTGAAAAGGCACAAAAACAGTTACTAGATTCATTCTCTCAACAGGGTGAGTCTATTGAATTTTGCCTGTCGGCCAAGGTATCCGATATAGTGTCACCACTTCAAACATAAACAATTCTTGATGCACAAGGAGAGGTTACACACACAAAGGATGAGTTGATGGAAACAAGAGTTTCGACCATTTTAAGGTCAGATTCGATTGTTCAAGGTTCGTTAGTGGACCAATTGCCTTTACAGGTGTTAGGAGAGGATACTGATCCAAAAGCCATATGTCAGTGGTCAGTGTCTACCTCCCCAGGCTTAAATCCCCTGGATGCATCTGCGGATAGTGGATCTGACATAGGTGCAGATCGGCAACTTGTTGACAATGGTTCAGATATTACCTGATGAGTCACAAGGAAATGTCTTCACAGACATTAGAAGGGAACCTTGATCTTTATGCTAAAATCTTTGGATCATTGTTTACCTTCCCAGAATTCAAATCTGGAACCCTAAAAGGGAAACTATCAACTTGTAAATTATGACTCAGATTCATCTGACGAGTTTAACAAGGATGGGGATTTGTGAACTCCCATTGCACCACCTGTGACCTCCTTAAGGATGGCTAAGGTGATTTTCCTTGCAGGTACAGCTGGAATATGGAGCTATGAGAGGAGTGATACACTTGTGAGAATGAGTGTAAACACGAGTGGAGAGAAGAGTGAAACACATGTGAGGTACACTAAACAGAATCACACACTCACAGTGAGGTAGAAAGAGAAACTACTTGTTATTTCTTTTCCAACCAAGTGAAATATGAGAACTCCTTCAGACGACGGCATACATTCCTTCTTTAAGGGGGAGATAAAAGCTTAAGTAATAGGTTGGAGGATTCCTCAACTAAGGGGGAGAAATAGCAGGGAGGAAGAAAAAGATCCTAAAAATGTACACTACACCACACCATTGTTGTTTGTAACTACGGATCCTATTGTACGGGAGAGGTGGTAAACACAAGGTGATTTCCTAGTAAGGGAAGAAGCTGTTAGGGGAGTACCATTGGTTTTTATCTGCGGATCCTATTGTACGGGAGAGGTGGTAAAACGAAGGTGATCTCCTTTAATCAGTTGATTCTCATAGGGGAGAAGCAAGAGAGATATGTGCTTCTCAACAGGAAATGTGGTTGTACAAAAGAAGATGAAACTACTTGAAGATATGTTCAGTCTAGAGGAACATCTACTTGGAATCTGGAAAATGTTAAATCTAGTCCAGAACTTTTCTACTATTTACTTTGCATGTATATTTATATCTTTTTCTTATTTGTTAGTTGAGTTATCCTCTAGGTATTTGTGTGTTATTGTCTAACAAACAAATAGGGGGAGATTGTAAGTCATATGTCATAGCCTATTTGTATATTCGAGGATTCAACTCAACTCAAATAAGAATGTAATAAGTAAATAGTGGAACTACCATCAGAGAGATCTCGCAAAGTAATATCTGTCAAAGGATTCAGAGACAAGGTTCATCTACAGACTTGAGGAATTAATTCACTGGAAGAAGTTCAAGAAATTGATCATGCCTCAGTGATATAAGTCAAGATCGTGGATTTAATCAAGTGACAGAGATCTCGTCAGGGTATCAATAAATTACAAGGATTTAATCTGAAGAAAATCAAAGTGTCAAAGTCAAGACATGAAGAAACGTCACGGAAGTTAGTCACTCATGAACCAGACAGTACATCGAGTGTCAACGTTGAAGTGATGGAATTGATTCATAATTTTCAGTGATTTTCAGAAGATTTGCAGAAGAATGGTTGCTGCTCAAGACTAGAATTAATTCTCTATTAATTAATTAAGTCATCTAATTTAATTAAGAAAATAAATTATATCTGCGAAGAATAATTTATTTATTAATTGAATTAATTGATTAATTAATTCTGAATTAATTCTAGGAATTTTAGGAATTTTCAGAAGCTTAATTGGATTAAATTCAAGCATTAAATCAGCAAGACAATTGAAAATGAACTAGCATGACAATCAGGATTGTCATACCGATTGTCATGCTAGGCCATTTTCTATTGTCATACCGAAAGTTACTCTAGGAGGATGATTGTCTTGCTAGTTCATTCTGATTGTCATGCTAGTTCATTCAGATTGTCTTGCTAGTTCATTCAATTGTCTCACCGAAAGTCTTGCCAGCTATAGGATTGTCATGCCAAGTCAATTCTATTCGTTTGTTGATTTAAAAAGAAGCAGAGAAGCAGCAACTTTAAAAAAAAAAGAACACAGAAGTCAAGAAACAAGGCAGAAAAGAAAATCAAGAAGAAATATTTCATCTTTTCATCTGCATACTTCAAGATTAAATTTCTAGATTGTAAAGTTAAATCCAATCCACTAGAAATCTTTATCTTGCTCTTGTGTATCAATCTAGCGGATTAAAATCCCTAGAACTTAATCTCAAATCGCGTTTAGCATTTGATTCTAATTATTGCAAAAATAGAAAAAGTTCATGTCGAATTTATTCTAGATTTGTGATAATTGATTTGAGATTAATACCTTGTAATCGATACAGTTGTTGTAACACCTTTCAAGTTTAATAATATTTTTATTTAACTTGAATTTTGTTTCACATTTTTTATTCCGCATTTATTCGATTATTTGGTACTGTTTGTATTCAACCCCCCCTTCTACAAACACATTGGGACCTAACACTAGCCTATTGGTAGTTCCTACCTCAGCTATGGCGGCATCAGTGCTTCTAGAAAACTGCGGAACGTCTCCTAACCTCTTGCGAATCGGGAGCTTGGTCCGGTTCATCTTGTCTATCTGATGTTGTGTGATGAAAGAAGAAAGCAAGGGTGAGCAGCAAGCCCACCAAAATAATATGTATAATGATTAACAATATATGAGCCTTCTCATAGTACTCATGAAAGTCTTGGTCAAAAGAAATGAACCAAGTTGATATCTTAATGCGATGAAGTCGCAAAATATTCAGTATATATATATATACATATATACTTTTCAAAATATTGGAAGTCCTCTTCCATGCACAATATACACAAAGTCCCAGTGTATAACTGTATAAAAAAAAATATCTTTGCAAGGTGATCTCATATATCTAACCTTGTCTCAACGTTTTTCTGAAAATCTTTGTCATTCATAAGACAATTATTAATTAGATATAAGTTTAAAAGATGAAGTTACAAGATACCCCAATATACTTATATCTTTCCCAAATACTACTTGAACTACCACCGTTCAAGTTATAATTAGCTTCAAAAGTTCATCACATAGATGAGACTATAAGGCAAGATTTGAATAGATTAAATCTTTAAAATATTATCAAAATAAAATGAAGTTACGAGATACTTCATTTGATGTAAACATCATTTTGAAAACTTGACCCTACCAACACTCAACAATCGCCCAACCGTAGCCTTTCTATCGAAGTGCTCTGGGTAGTGTTGCAGAAATTATCCAATTGGATGATGAACTCATTACGGGAGTTTGCCGCGCCAGGAAGACCACTTACGATGATCAGTCGTAGTAGTACAACCCCACCATTTTCTACATGTACAGGAGAACCTGTCGGATTTACTTGTCAACCGAACACTGAACTCCTAAGGAATGGACCGCCTTAGCGGAACTTCCAGGCCATTTGGGCCAATATAATAAGGCTGGGCCGGCGCTACTCGGCCACTTACGCCACTCCTAGTTCAGATGAAATCCATGACTCTGAAACGTAAAGCTTGTCCCCACTTTCCCCAAGTAGAAACTTGTTGATACGGCTCCACCAAGAAGTCGTATCTATTTGGAAAGGAGAACTCACCGATATTTCCCAGGCGATGCCTGTTAATGGATTAACTTGTTCCAAGAATTTTACTTCCCGAGTGTTGGGTAAGTAATCAATTCATTTATCAAAACAGCAACCTTGTTGCGAATATAAAACACACCACAGAGCCGGATCCCTCAGGTTTTGAGCGAGTATTTAAATCCCCTTCGAAAGGAGGATCTTAAATAAATGAGTTTTGGGATCCGCTCTAACTTTTAAAAAAATCATTTTGAAGACTCGCAAAACATTTTTAAGAATGTTTGGAGTGAAGCTGATTTAATGAAGTAAATCAGTCCCCAGAATATTTAGAAAATATCTGAATATTATTATTTAAATAATATTCCCATAAAGAATAATCTTTATAAAATAATTGAAGTAGAAGTATTAAAACTTATACTTGAAATGAATAGCAAATAATCAAAGATATACTTATACGAAAGTAATATCTTTATTTGAATAATCGAAAATAAGTTTGATTATTTACACCTTATTCTTTAATAAAATAAAGAACAAATCTCAGCAAATAATCGGAGTCATAGATCCTCAAATGAATATTCAAAAATATTCATTAAACAATATAAACTGAGTCATAAGCCCTCGAATGAATATTCAAAATAATATTCATTTATTATAAAATAAAAGGAGTCATAAGTCCTCGAATGAATATTCGAAATAATATTCAATAATAAAATAAAGGAGTCATAAGTCCTCGGATGAATATTCAAAATAATATTCAATAATAAAATAAAGTTAAAGTTATCGAATAAACCTTATTCGATTAATAGTTTTGAAAACTATGACCATATATATATATATATAAGTATATATATATATACTTATATACTCGACTCCCGGTTTTAGAAATATTTTCACCTTTGGGTCCCTGTACTAAGGGTATATGCAAATTACCGCTATCCTCTAGCATAGGTATTATCAACTGAATCAACAGATATATATATGGAAAGAATGCAAAACAGGCATGCATATATACCATATCAGCATGCTCCAATATATCGCAAAATTTGCTAATAACAATCATGCACTATCACAAGATAATGCATATACATATATTTACATCACAACAACAGTATATTGGGTAGAAAACTTGCCTGAGCGACTGGGGGTTACGAATGGCTCGGGACGAGTCTGGTAACCTATAAACAACAAGTAAGTTGGAATTAAACCAAAGTCACTTGTAAATCTATACTCTAACCAACTCAGACTCTAACGCTCGTTTTGCGCTTACTGATTCTCTTAAGTCACTCGAGTACCCTCGGCTCCACCATTTTTAATAATTTAACCTTTACGAGTTTTAAGGCGATTTCTTCGCGAGTGTCTTACCAACTGCCTAACACACTTACCATAAATGTTTCATGCATTAATTAACCCTTTTTGGTCTTTAACCTATGTTTCAAAGTAAGGCGAGGGGAAAAGTTTCGTTCACGAAACGCCGTTACTTGAAACGGTCGTTTCTCCTAAACCGTGCATCGGAATCGAACGAACTACATATCAAAACGAAGCTCGTAACATGAGCTATCTAAACATGGCAGTGGTTATAATCTAGCAGGGGGTTCTCGGGTCCTAATGTTATGCACAAAAACAGTCCAAAGAAAATCGGACGTTATGACGGCTATGTTTACGCGATTACCAATGTTTAAACTACTCCAATTAACCACCAACCAACTCATAACCATCAATACAACAAAACTTCACCTAAACCATACCACATCAGTCCATAATCTCCAAGGTTTTCAACTCAAACAACCACAATCAAGACCTATGAACTATAATCAAGCTTCAATTACCAAAAACACTTCCAAATCAAACCAAACTACTAATAATCACAATCCATGCTTCTCATTTCACAACACCAACCATTAAACTTACTAACAAATAAAGTAAAGGCTAGGGTTTGAAGTTTATACCTTCCTTGGGAGGTGTTAAGTTGCTAGGAAGCCTTAGGGAGCCTCCTACAAGCTTGATATTTCCAAAGAAATCAAGAACGCAAAGTTAGGCTTTGAAGTTTTGTAAAAGTCCGATTTAAAGAACTGTAAAAATGAGGGTCTTACCATGATTATTTGGACGAGACTTGTGAATAAGAGTTGTAGGCCATCTCAATACCTTTCCAATGAGCTATAGAACACAATATTTGAGTGAGAAATGAAGGAGATACAGCAGTTTTAGTGTTCTGGTTCTGTTTTGGCCGAGAGCATGAAGAACAATGCCTTGGTTTCTTTTTGATTTTGATGAAAAATGATTTGCTTGGCTTGGTTGGTTTAATTTTTGTGTTTGTTTTAGTAAATTACCTAGTTGCCCTTGATTTTGTGTGGTTAAAAAGCCACCACATCTCCTTCCTTCCCATGTCATGCTTGTGTCATCCTCATGATGTCATCCTCCCCTCCTTGTCCTCTTCTCATTGGTTGGGTGACATCATCCTCTCTAATCCCTTTGATTAACTTCTTAATTGTTTGCCTAATGACCGCTGATCTGTTATACGGTTCGCTTAACTTTCGTTTTCGTTTATCGTTTGAAGGATCATACCCGGGATCTTATTACTTAGGTTCCCTTAACCTTTCTCAATATATTATATTCCTTTTATGATCCTCTCCTATAATCCTTTAATTTAAATCATTTTTATCCTGTTACCTTTTTCTCAAATCTTTCCGTATCTAGTGTATTTCCGGGAAAAATCAAAGTGTTCGGATTTGGATTCTGACGATCTTTACATACACTTATATCCCATATAAAGTACTAATAAAATCTCAGAATATCCATATCAGAACCCCTACATAGTGTGGCATGAAAAGTTTTCTCATTCAGCAAAAACACTATTCATAAGGGTTTCAAAAATTTCCCAAAAATTGGGGTTATTACAATGGTCAAGATTTTTGCTTCTCCAAGGGCACAACCTGTTAGTTAAATTTTTAGATAACTCTAAAATGATCCTCCAAATTTGTTGTTTGGGTAGCCATTATCTATAATTGCCGCATCAACTCCTCCCAATTAAAAATATTAAAGTAATATTCTCTTTATAGATCTAATGGTGTAGAATCATCCACATGATCTTGATATTTTAAAAATAATACTTTATTATTATTTTTAAAGAATAGCTAATCATTATAGATAATAGCATTGGAGTAAAATACCTTTTTCATCATCTAAATTTTAGCTAAATATTATTTTATATTATTTTTAGCTAATCAAAATGACTAACCCCCTTGGAGATACTCTAATCATATTTTTACTGGCAGTCCATGCAACAATATGGTGCATCAAGTAGCTACTGATAGTTGTGTCATAATCGAGCAAAATAATAAACTTGTTGAAGAAGTTTCTTTCGACGAGTTTTCTTTAGCTATCCAGCAAATGCACCCTGATAAAGCATCAGGGCTAGACGGGCTAAATCCAGATTTCTTTCAACAGTTATGGTCGATCATAGATAAAAAGGTGTTTAATTGTTGCAAGGAATGTTTAAACACGGCTTCTTTCCCTGTCAATTTCTATGATACTAATGTTGTTATCATCCCTAAGAAGGAGGCTGCCTGCTCTATAAAAGATCTCCGTCCAATAGCACTTTATAATGTCCTTTTTAAAATCTTAGCAAAGGTGTTGGCTAATCGTTTGAAAGCCATAGACCCTGCCCTAATCTCTAAAAATCAATATGCTTTTGTCCCTGGGAGAAACATTACTAACAACGTGTTGGTTGCTTTTGAGGTTATCCACCACGTGAATAAGAAAGTTCATGGGAAAGAGGGAGAAGTAGCCCTTAAATTAGACATCAGTAAAGCATATGAAAGGGTTGATTGGCCTTATTTGAGAGCAAGAATGCAAGGAGTGGGTTTATGTCGAAAATGGGTGGAATGGATAACATTGTGTGTTACCACATTTTCCTATGAGTTCTGTTTCAACGGTTCTAATATTGGTCCTATCATTCCTATAAGGGGTTTATGTCAAGAGGACCCCCTGTTCTCATATCTCTTTTTGTTTTGTGTTGAAGGTTTGTCGAATTCTATTAATAAAATAGCGTCTGAAGGTGACATTCATGGTGTTCAAATCAGCCCTTTGGCTCCACCAATTACACGCCTTTTGTTTGTGGATGATAGTTTTCTCTTTTTTCGAGCTGATGCCAGGGAAGCACATGTTATCAAATCTTTGTTGAATAGATATGAAGCTGTCAGGTTGATCAGTTAACTTCCAGAAGTCGGGAATCTTTTATAGTACAAATGTTAAACAATCTCAATGAGTTCAACTGCCTAATATTCTCCAGGTCTGGAACGACCTCGAAAATGGAAGATATCCGGGTCTTCCTTCGCTGGTGGGGAGGTCTAAAAAATGGGTGTTTAGCTTTGTGAAAGATAAGGTATGGAAGAGATTCTAAGGTTGAAACTCCAAATCTATCTCGCGGGCAGGTAAAGCAACCTTAATAAACAATTCTGCTATATCGATCCCGTCTTATTGTATATCGTGTTTCTTACTCCCTAAATCTATGTGTCAATAGTTAGAAAGAATGTTAAATAAATTTTGGTAAAACACGAATTCGGGTAATAGGAGAGGTCTAAATTGGCTTTGTAACGCCCCCAACTCCGGGGTCAGGAATCTGGGTCGTCACGCCATCCTTCACTCATGTGTAACCTGATATTGATTCAATAATCCAACAGACCCCAATCTCATACTCACACACACAAGTTATAGCCTTAGAAACGACGTACAAAATGTAATCTTCTTTTATTATACTCAAATGTACTTTACAGGATCTCAAACAATTATTTATAACCTCTACATGAAGTTACAATAATTACGACTGATATCTTATATCTATCTGATACTCTAGCACACCTGAGACAAAGCTGCCAGGGATCCTCCCCATGACTGCAAGCGACTAAGTCCCACACCGGAATACTGGTTATCTGTTGTGTTGTGTCATTTAAAAGAAAGCAAGAGTGAGCTATAATGCCCAGCATAATAATGTACAGTATCAAAATGACTGTATGATAAACTCGCGTAAAACATCATATTTGATAGTTACGTTTTATTCCAAAAATAGTTTCTCTTGGTGATACACACCTTTTATGAAAATAATCCTTTGGTGGATTTTATTATCCTGTGAATACCTTAATAGTAAACCCAGCACCTAGGCTTGGGTTACGGTATTGCATCACAATTCCAATTGGAAGAATTGGACATTCCTTGGAGCCACCGTATACGATGATCATTCGTACTACGATAAAAGTAACCTTTTCTACTAGTAGAAGGACGACACCTTCTTATCCCAGTTATCACCCTTGTCACATTCGGGCTACGTGTCCCATTTTCGGGTATACACATACTTCACAAGTTCCTGAGTACACTGAGTACCTTCGCCTGCGGTACCTTTGGTAGTCCATCTAGCACACATAGTACCAGAGTCTACCCCTCCCTTGTCCTTTAAAAGAATTCTATCAATCTCAAGAACTCGAACCACATCGAAGTTTCCCAAGCGTTTTGCTTGTTGATAGAAACAACTTATCTCTCTAAGATATAGGTGTATATATATGTATATACGTACTTCCGAGAATTTCGGAGAAAGTACTAAGGATGTGAGTTGACCATTGTCAATAGATAATTAATAAGGGGGAAAAGTTTCTCCTTGAAACTATATTCAAAATATTAAATAAGTCGGGATAATATTCTCCGACGACCTGAAATTACTTGAATGATTTTCCGAAATCAGAAAGTATGTTTTAAATCAGGATCTATGATTTTTAAATCAATAATAAACCCTTTAATAAATAATTAAATGATAATCGATAAATAATTAAACTTTGAATGAGTTTACTCTTTAAAAGAATATTTAAAATAATAATCATCAACTAGTTTGTGTCTACATAATTAATAATCTATAACGGTTAATCGGGTTTGAAATAAATAATCGTTGGAGTATACTACTCCCATAATAAAGGAATAAGTATATAGTATTTATTATTCAAACCATAAAATATAGTTGAGGTAATATGATCGTTGGGAAATCGTTTTAATAAAAGTTCGAGGTATTTTAATGTTTCGTAAGTGGACGACGAGTCCCTTAAAACGTACTACTATGGACTTATAACCGTCCTATAATATCACCGGGATGATTCCCGGGTTTTATCTTTTATAAAACAAAACTGACCGACTCTCGGTCTTACGACTTATATATCACGCTCTACTACAGCGTTAATATTCTTAAATAAGCACCTCCGGAATACTTCCGGGTTTTCATCAATTTTTACTGACCGATTCTCGGTCTAAAATATATACATACCACGCTACTCGCTAGCATTACGTCCTCAATTATAAATTCCTCCGGGATACCTCCGGATTTTTATAAGCTTACACCGACCGAATCTCGGTCTAAATATAACATTTCAAACTCGGTATGAACATATACTAGAAATTATCAACAATTGAGTAATGCAATACATCTCAAACTTCATAAAACAGTTTAAAGCAATTTCATGCATATATCACGGTTTTGTAAAATATTCACAACACAACAGTTCTTAAAAGGTAGGGTTTGAAAACTTTCCTGGGTATCTCGAAGTGGAGGATGCTCTAGGTTCCGCTCGGAAATCTATGACCATAAACACAATTCATTTCGTTAGGTCCCGTTCTAATTTACGACGACTCGCACTCATGTGCTATTTATTATGCACCCTCTCAACTTATACTTCCCTTATTATTCCTTTAAGTCCTTATTCACATCATTGTCGCTTCATTTTTCTAAGTATCTTAGGTTCATTCTCTTTATCGTCGTCAGCTCCGCTTATGGATTCTTACGGTTTCTACTCGCGCGGTCTCGGCTCCGATATTTTTATAAAATTGAGAAATCATTATTTTCACTTGAAATTTTATGGCAGTTAGGAAACTCAATATGTTACTCTCTGTAAACATTTCATGATTTATGAATACTTTTAAGTCGATCCTTTATATTTTCAAAGTTCTTGATTTGTAGCAGTTTTTGTTGCGTAAATCACTTTTACTAAAACGGCCATAATTTTTTATCCGTAAATCGGAATCAAGCGATTCAAGCACCTAAACGATCCTTATAAAATTCTATATCATAATCAAGGGTTATTTTTCAAGAAACTACAGTTTACAACTTCGGGACTTTCTGCAGAAACTTAAAATTATGATATATTGGTTTTAACGGAGTTAAGTTTACGATCGGGGTTTCGTTTACGCCCTAACTCTTAACACAACCACCAACAATCATCATTTCATCATTAACACACAAACTCCTCTCAAGAACATCATGTTCTTGAGGCAACAACAATCAACCTTAAATATACTTATTCTTGAGGCAACAACAATCAACCTTAAATCTACTTAACTTAAACTTCAAGATCTCAACAATACCACTTCTTAAACTAAGTTTTCTACCACATACTAAATGGATCTTAAAAATGAATCTTAAATAAAGTTGGGCCAAATATTTTTACCTTTATTAAAAGCTTGAGATGTGTTCTTGAGGATGGTGGAGGCTTGGAAGTGCTTGATATGATTTTTGGGACCTAAAACCACCATTGAAATCAAGAAACCAAAGAGAGGTTACTATTCATACTATTCACTAGTGAGTTTCTTGATTTTATTTCACCCATCAAACCTTGATAAAAAGATATGAAAGAATTTTCTTACCTTAGTTTAATTGCTAGGAGGATTGAGAATTAATGGGATGATTTTACCATGGATAGATTTTGAGTTTTGAAATTGAATTCTCCTCTTTTCTTCTTGAAGGCCGAATGGAACAATGTGATGGGGGGGGGGGTTATTTATACTTGCTTCCCTGAGTTACTTAGCTTGGTTACTTTACTAGGTTGCTTCTAGGAAATGGGGTGGGAGATCTTCCACTTGATTTGATAATCTTCCTAGCATAGCATTCTAGGTTTATTCTTGTTGCAAATCTTGGGGACAAATCTTAGGTAGCTTCCGAGAAACTACTTGTGTTAGCTTCCTTAGCACATTATTTGGATAGCTTTCTTGATCATCCTATTGTTAGCTTACTATTTGATAAAGTAACAATGGTTACTTTCTTACCATGGTTTAGTTAGTGCGTTACGTTTATTTAATCATTTACGCGTTCGCTCGGTTGCTTAAACGTTTCGTAATACTTACTCATAAGTGGTTCGCGACGTAATTCCTTTCGTATTTATTCCTTATGTTTTGAATTATCTTACTTGAATATAAATCCGTAGGGTTTTAATCTCGTAATTATATTGTGATTCCCGTAATCCTCGATGAGTCGTAAATATGGTCATTTTTCAAAGTTCGTTTTCTTCGAAAACTAATAGCGTTTACATACATTCATTTAGTACGTATAATCGTAATATCAACTCCGAAAGTCATTTTCTCATGCACTACATAGTGTGGGCTCAAAAGTTTTTCCCGTCCGTCAGGGTTACTATTCATTAAACATTTTACAAGGTCTAAAAAATTCAAGTTATTATATTATCATTCATAAAGGTCTTTTACCGATGTCAAAAATTTGGGTTATTACAGGCTTTCTTGGAATGATATGAGTATGTCAAAAATCAGAGGTGGGTTGGGTTTTCAGAGTATATATGGTTTTAATATTGCTTTACTGGGTAAGCTTTGGTGGAACTTCATTAATAACCATCAATCTCTTGTTGCCCGTTGTAATAACCCCAATTTTTGGAAATTTTTGAAACCCTTATGAATAGTGTTTTTGCTGAATGAGAAAATTTTTCATGCCACACTATGTAGGGGTTCTGTTATGGATATTCTAAGATCGTATTAGTATTCCATAAAGTAAATAAGTGTATGTAAAGATCGTCAGAATCCAATTCCGAACACTTTGATTTTTCTCGAAAATCCACCAGATACCGAAAGATTTAAGTATAAGGTAACATGATTAAAGGGATTTAAATTCAAGGATTATAAGAGAGGATTATAAAAAGGAATATAATGTATTGAGAAAGGTTAAGGGAACCCAAGTAATAAGATCCCGGGTATGATCCCTCAAACGATCAACGAGAAAGAGAGTTAAGCGAACCGTAAAACAAATAAACGTCCAAGGGGCAAGCACATGCAAGTAACATGAGAAGGAAGCTTCTAATATAAGCTAAAACATGTGGTTAGAAGCAAGGTGACATCATCACACCACAAGAATGAGACATGTGGCAAAGTAGTGATGCAAGCAATGACATAAACAAGTGAAAACAAGATATTTAGCCAATAATTAACCACAACCATGCATTCTTTGCACAAATATCAAGGCAAGACAAGCAAGCAAAAGCTCTCCCCCATTTCATTCTTCTTCCATTCGGCTTTTTCAAGAAATAAAGAAATAGATTTTCAAAACTCAAGTTCTAGGCCATGGAAAATTACAAGGTTTGTTTCCTTGGATCCTATATTTCATAACTTAGTTATACCATGAGTTTAAGATCAAGATTCCATGGTTTGCATAGCTAATCCACTCATCAAAGATGATGATGAATAGTAGTGAATAGTAACTTACTTTTATTTTCTTGATTTTAATGAAAGCTTAAGGTTGATTAAGCATAGATCAAGGTTCCTAGAGGCTTGTTAGTGACTACCCACTCTCCAAGGAAGGTATAAACTCTTGAACCCTTAGTTTTAAGTTTGGTTTGTTTGGATGATAATAGTGCTTAGATGAATGGGTTTAGTTTGATGTTGATGGATGTTGGATTGTTGTTGAATTGGTGATGATTTGGTGTAGTTTAAACTTTGGAAATCGTTAGGTTATAGCCGTCGTAATGCCCGATTTTCTATAAACTGTTTTGTGATTAACTTTTGGACCCGAACACCCACTTCTATAAACTAACCACTTCCATGCTTAGATAGGTTATGTTTCAAGCTTCGTTTTGATATGTGGTTTGCTTGAATCCGATGTACGGTTTAGGAGAAACGACCGTTTTAAGTAACGGTGTTTCGCGAACGAACCTTTACCCCTCGCCTTACTTTGAAACCTTGGTTGAGGCCCTTAAATGACTAATTGGAGCATGAAAAATTTATGTAGAGTGTGTTAGACAGTTGATAAGACACTCGCGAAAGAATCGCCTTAAAACTCGTAATGGGTAAATTATTAAAAATGGTGGAGCCGAGGGTACTCGAGCGACTTAAGTAAATCGTTAAGCGCAAAACGAGCGTTAGAGTCTGAGTTGGTTAGAGTATAGATTTACAAGTGACTTTGGTTTAATTCCAACTTACTTGTTGCTTATAGGTTACCAGACTCGTCCCGAGCCATTCGTAACCCCCAGTCGCTCAGGCAAGTTTTCTACCCGATATACTGTTGTTGTGATGTAAATATATATATATGCATTATCTTGTGATAGTGCATGATTGTTATTAGCAAATTTTGCGATATATTGGAGCATGCTGATATGGTATATATGCATGTCTGTTTCGTAATCTGGTTATCTATCTGTTGATTTCAATGCTTATAGTTGCATAATACCTATGCTAGAAATAAGCAAGTAGTTGCGTATACCCTTAGTATAGGGGATAAAAGGTGAACATATTTCTAAACCGGGAGTCGATATTCCCGAGTATATTATATATATATATTTATATATATATGGATATAGTTTTTAAAACTATGGATCGAATAAGGTTTATTCGATACCTTTATTTTACTTAATTGAATATTAATTTGAGTATTCATTCGAGGGCTTATGACTCAGTTTATTTTATTATTTGAATATTATTTGAATATTCATTCGAGGGATTATGACTCAGTTTATTTTATTATTTGAATATTCATTCGAGGGCTTATGACTCAGTTTATTTTATTATTTGAATATTATTTGAATATTCATTCGAGGGCTTATGACTCAGTTTATATTATTATTGAATATTACTTGGATATTCATTTGAGGATGTATGACTCCTTTATTTTATGAATATTATTTATAGTATTCATTCGAGGTATTATGACTCCGCTTATTACTTAATAATATTTTTTATTGTATTAAAGAATAAGGTGTCGATAATCAAACTTATTTTTGATTATTCAAATAAAGATATTACTTTCGTATAAGTATATCTTTGATTATTTGCTATTCATTCAAGTATAAGTTTTCCAACTTCTACCTCAATTATTCTTATGGGAATATTATTTAAATAATAATATTCAGATATTTCTTTCATATCGGGACTGATTTATTTTAATAAATCAGTATTACTCCAAACATTCTTAAAAATGTTTTCGAGTCTTCAAAATGATTTTTAAAAGTTAGAGCGGATCCCAAAACTCATTTTTATATTTAAGATCTTCCTTTCAAAGGGGATTTAAATATTCGCTCAAAACCTGGGGAATCCGGCTCAGTGGTGTATTTTATATTCGCAACGAGGTTGCTGTTTTGGTAAATAAATTGATTACTTACCCAACGTTCGGGAAGTAAGTCCATCTATTGAGTCGGCATAAGCAACATGGGCTCAGTGGGCGTCCATGATAGTGTAAGTGGCTCAGTGGGAGTCCATCAAATGCATAAGTGGCTGAGTGGCAGTCCAGCATAAGGTCCTATTGCGACCAGGGTGATGACCAGTGGGGAATTCTTCCATCTACTAGTAGAAAAGGTTACTTATTGGTATCTTTGCCTGATCAGCAAGATATCAGGTTTATGCCAAAATTCTTTCCTTTCCAAATTTATTGGATATTGCAATTCTGTTCATACTTTACATGACAGAGGTTTTCAGGAAACGTATGTATATATATAGGTGTATATATATATATCGGGACTTAATGAAGTATATCATAACTTCATTTTCTTCAAAATATTTCAAAGATTGAATCTATTCAAGTCTTATCTTGTAGTCTCATCAGTGTGATGAACTTTTGAAGTTAATTATAACTTGAACGGTGGTAGTTCAAGTAGTATTTGGAAAAAGATATAAGTATATTGGAGTATCTTGTAACTTCATCTTTTAAACTTATATCTAGTAAATGATTATCTTATGTATGACAAAGATTTTCAGAAAAACGTTGAGACAAGGTTAGATATATTAGATCACCTTGCAACGATATTTTTATACAGTTATAAACTGGAACTTTGTGTATATTATGCATGGAAGAGGACTTCCAAGATTTTGAAAAGTATATATGTATATATACTAAATATTTTGCGACTTCATCGCATTAAAATATCAAACTTGGTTCATTTCTTTTGACCAAGACTTTCATGAGTACTATGAGAAGGCTCATATATTGTTAATCATTATACATATTATTTTGGTGGGCTTGCTGTTCACCCTTGCTTTCCTCTTTCATCACACAACATCAGATAGGCAAGATGAACAGGACCAAGCTCCCAATTCGCGAGCGGATAGGAAACATTCCGCAGTTTCCTATAGGCGTTGATGTCGCTTTAGCTGAGGTAGGAACTACCAATAGGCTAGGCTTTCAACTTTTGATGTACCAGATTTATGTATATTTATGAATTGTAATAATGGCAAAGAAATGTAAATTTATTCAGAAAACCTTTTAAGGTGTATTGGCAGATAATTGTGGAATATAATGACTTGTGGTTATTTTTGGATGTTCATCTCTGAGACTATAACGTGTGATGTGTGTGTTTATTGTGGGGTCACAGTACAGAGTAGTTGAGTAATTATTAAGATTGGGTATTATTAAGGGAAATGGAACTCGTGACAACCCGGATCCCCGACCCCGGATTTGGGGGTGTTACAGAAATGGTATCAGAGCTAAGCGTTATAAACCTCAGAGATGATGTGACGTTAAGATAATAAGTTCGTTAAGATAATAAGAACTCTTGCCAAGTTCATAGTCGGGCTACCTAACGTAGCACCGACAGTTAAAACCCTTATGGGAACCCTTATAAATATCGTGATAGAAGCGTAGTTCGTTATCGTATATGGTAGCGGGACTCTGAACCCTGAGGTTGCGGAGCAACAACGCGATGATGTTTTATTACTTATTGTAGATTAGATTGTGGATCCGATGGAGCGTCCTAATGCAGGACCGGATAATGTTGATATTGAGGATATAGCAGTTGAGGATGTTGTCCTAGAAGGGATAGTTGCTGAGGAGGATCCCATGGAGGATCCTGACAAGAATGAATAAAGGACCACTGATGAATTGATGACCATGGTTAGGTCGACTACCAGAGGTAGGATTGGTCGATCACTACCGGAGGTTCGTTCAAGTTTGTAAAGATAGTAGCCCCCTTTAACGTGGCTTACTCGTAAGACTGAGAAGTTCAAATGGACAGAGAAATGCGAGAACAGCTTTCAAGAACTGAAGTAAAGGTTGGTGACGGCCCCTATGCTGGCGTTGCCGGATGGAAAAGGAGATTTTGTGAAGTGTAGTGACGCTTCGCACAAGGGCGTGCTTATGCAGCACGATAAGGTAATCGCGTACACGTCAAGACAATTAAGGTAATATGAAATTCGATATCCCCACCCATGAGCTTGGGCTCGTGGCAATAGTTTTGCCCTAAATATTGGAGGCCCTACTTGTATGGAGAGAAGTGCGAGATTTACCTAAGCCATAAGTGCTCTAGTACATTTTCCCGTAGAGAGAGCTCAACATACGCCAGAGGAGGCGGTTAGAGCTAATCAAAAATTATGATTGAGAGATTCTTTATCATTCGGGGAAAGCCGATGTGGTGGCTGATGCCCTTAGTAGAAAGGAGAGACTCAAGATGATAATGTCCTTGGGAGAGTTATAAGAGATTTTGAGAAAATGGAAATAGAAGTGAAGGTAACCGGAGCCGGTACCGAAAAGCTGTTTGAGATTGCAATACAGACCGAATTATCGGAAAAGAACATATTGTGCCAGAAAAAGTGATGAATGAAGGCAGAGAGCCAACAAATAGATATGAGATTAATACCGAGAAAGATGATAAGGGAATAATGAGGTATTCCTATAGAATTTGGGTTCCAAATGTTCAAGAGCTTAAAGATGAGATCTTAGATGAAAGTCATAGTTCAAGGAATAAGATTAAGGGCAAACCCTGAATGTGATAGTCAGGGAGGACGCCATCAAGATAGAAGGAACCCATAACATAATGAAGTGGAAAATGAGGATTTTAACGTATAAGATAACCCCAAGTATGGGAGAAGGATGAAACATTTCATACTAAGGAAACAGAAAGTCGAGTAAGGAAAGGAGACCCGAGACGGTACTCCTATACGGCAATTTATGGACCTGTCTAGATAAAACTTAGACTATTATCCCCAACCACCACCCTGAGGAAACAATGCGGTGAGAAATTCTTTCAGGACCTTTAAGTCGCTAAGCTCTCAGAGTTCCAAGGAACAAGCTGGCCCAGCCGAGGCAAGGGCCTGGCTAAAGGAAATAGAGGAATCATTTGAGATTCTAAATGATTGACGAACCCCAAAAGACTGTTTTTATCACTTACCCTCCTAAGAGAGAGACCACCCGCTGGTGAAAGGCCAAGGAAGGCATGGAGCAAGAGATTATAATAAACTGATTTAAGTTCAGTCAATTGTTTTCGGGAAAGGAATTCCCAAAGATAAGGAGATAGTGTAAAAGCTTTAGAGCCAGAACAAAGGCAGACGAGTATGATGAATTATGAATCTAAGATGTAAAAGTTGTCAAGATTCGTTCTGAAGACACGAATCCAGAATGACGGGATGTTTGAAATCAATGCTTATGTTGTGTTGGTTCATGAAATAATGATAAGAGAAAGGAATATAACGACAATAGAGTTTGAGGAATGATAAGGGAGTTGGGTATGAGGAAACCCTAAAGACTCGTAGAAATAGAAATAGAAGAGTATGTAATCGTCAGGATGAGGGTGATTCACCATGAGTTAAAATTGATGGTTGAGGGCATAAGAGATACATATATTTTATCCCCTGTAAGTTGGGAAGATTCGAGGAAACCTTGAGATAATTCGAAGGATAAATAATGAGACGCGGATAGACTGAGGAGACAAGAAAGTAAGAAATTAAGAAAATTGGATGAAGGAAGTGACCTTCAAGAAGGTGAAGTGTAAGACCGGTGGCATGATACCCAGAAAGGGAGACGCCAGATATGAAAGATATCACAACATTGAGGTGACTGTTGAGATAAACAACAAAAGTAAATAAGGAATTATTAAGAAGAAGTTCACGTTGAACACGACCAATATCTTCCAGAACATCCTTGTTATCATTACCAGATTAAGCGGATAACCGTTGTTATCTTTTGGAGGCCATTTTGATTGACCTCATTTGGAATACAGATGTTATTGTAAAATTAGGCATATACTATCGAGGTGGGAATGATTGAATAAGACACCCTTATCAGGGATATATGACTTGATTTATCCATGGAAGGATGCATGTACCTTTTTAAAGGTGAAATTAAGGATAGAACATCGGTAACTTAAAATGAATCCTAGGGGAATGCATACAAGTTGGCATTTCACCCTTATTAGGGATAGTATGAGTTTGACAGTATGAATTGGAAAGGATTAAGGTAATAACAACCTTTAAGAATCAGTGGAGAAATTTTTCAGAAGTATATAGACAATGATTCTGGTATTAATAAATGGTATCTTGATATGCCCTGTATTTCAGGGAATACAGGAGGAACGATTCAAGGATAACCTTAGAGGTTTTACAAGGAGAAAGGTAATATTCAAAATTCTCAAGAATAGAAATATTGATAAAGGAAATATGACGTAATTATAATGATGCCAAGTGGGGCACGTGTTACACCACGAGAAAGTATGGATCGAACCAGTAATGGTCGAAATTGTTCAGGGCAATTAGGGCCTAGGATAAAAAATGTTCTAAGTATGATTGAGAGTCAGTCTTGACAGTGATTAGCCTCTAAAGACTGAGGCAATAACTTATGGAAAAATGGTGATATTTTTTTTTTACCCATCTGATTTTAAGGAAAATATCTTCACATAAGCTGTGATTGAAATGAGGTAGAAAATTATTTGGAGATGGTTAAAATGACATTGACTGTAAGGAAATTGTACTATCAGGAAAGGCCAAAGAGGTGGCCGACACTTTAAAGGTAAGAGGATAATTATAGGCGCTTGTGCCAAAAGAATACAGTGATGATGGTTAAAGCTGTGAAGGTTGTATTATGGTTTGGAAGATTGACATTCCTTCTGATGACTGTGTAATACCCAACCGTAATAGTAGTTGGTAAAGGTTTAATTCGTGTAATCGCCATGAACGGGCTATCTATCTTAGAAGGTCCTATCTTGAGATAAGCCAGGACCATGTTTCAAAAAGGACTAGACGAACCTTTGAGTAGGTCTTCTATTTAAGGCATATGATTTAGAATGGTATTAACCTGCTATCGTTGCTTTGATTGAAACTCTTCTGCAATTTTATCTGCTTCATGTCATGTATGTATGTCAGCAGGATCAGGAGTGTTCTTCATGAATCAGAAATGGTGATTATGTTACCTCCTTAGAAGGATTTGATACGACATGTATGGACTCCGTATGGTTAGCTATTAAGACTTCATGAAAAATGAATGACTACAGTAGGTCAGTGGTGGACCATAGTAAGGCAGCAATGATTCTGCGAGTATTGAGCTGATTACAACCGTGAGAGTTGTACTGGAATGGGTGTTGAGATTGAGTACCACTAATCGGGTCGTGGTAGTGTATAAGTTATCATTGATAGACTAATTAAGTAGAGTATCTACCTATTGTATATTTATTCTTTCTTATCAATAGAGAGTCATATTATTATACGAGGAAGGTTGTGGTGCAAGCATAGAACTCTAGTAACGATGATGTCTAGAATGAGATCCGAGGTTCGATTTTCGAAATCGAGGGAGTTTCAAAGGTGATTGTGTATAAGCTCGACGAAGAGCATGGGTCCATAGAATGATGGACGGAATAGCAAATATTTAGGCATGTGAAATACGATGCTATAATACTTGATGTTGATATAAATACTCATATGTTTCGTTCTCTTATGACAAACCTCTATAGTTCAGAGGTAGGTTCCAAGCCAGATATTTTGTGGCAGTATATTTTTTTTCATATATACAATTCTCTTCAATTCGTTCTTTTCTCTTCTTTTCATTTCATGTAAGCTGAGAAGAAAAACCCTTCCAGAAAGGGGAGGTATTGCCGAATGACTATCTATCTGTGTGATAGAAGCCTAGTAGGATACCATCTATTGTTTAATTGCTTGTCAAGTACTAAAGGCTGGCCACCTTCTGTACTAACTATGCGATATAACAAGTGTTCATGATCATAGTGATCTCTCAACAAATTCCTTTACTTCTATATGATTGATCAAACTTTGGGAAATAGAAACATCTGAAAAAGGAGTAGTAAAGTTATGGTGGTATTCAGAATGGAAGCACATTCGTGATACTAAGGTTGACGTGGTTATTAAAAGGTTATAGAGCGCTAACAAGCAAAAGTATAACCAGTATAATATTAGGAACGGAAGGTAGTAGTGATTACGAGCTGGAAAAGAATAGGTATTAAGAAGGAAAAGCTCTAATGTTAAAAGCTATAATAAGAGTCTGTGCAATAGACTTGAAAGAATTTGGAATGATCACTTAACACGGATTAAGTTTTCTTACGACAATAGATCATATGTCATTATCGAGATGTCGCCTTATGAGATCCTTGAGGGAAGACAATGTCGATCTCCCTTATGTTAGGATGAAGTTGTAGAGCGCAAGATGCTCGGACCCGCAGTAGCCCAAATGGCCATGGATATAATAGATCTAATCAGAGGACGGCTGGTAGTAACCCAAGATGGACATAAGAGGTATGCTGATTTGACTCGAAAGGACAAAGAGTATGAAATAGGGGACCTAGAAATGTTATAGGTATCCCTTGGAAAGGATTGATGAGGTTCGGAAAGAAAGGAAAGCTAAGTCCACAAATTGTTGGACCCTTGGATATATTAAGACGTTTTTGGAAGTTAGCATATGAGCTAGCCCTACCCCCGAACATGTAGTAAGTTCATAGCGTGTTCCACATATCAATGTTAAGGAAGTGTAATTCGGATGCCAGACAAATAGGGGCATATGAGTGCATAGACATGCAACCAGACGTAACCTATATGGAGCAACCAGGAAGGGTTATAGAGTGAAAAGGAACAAGTGCTTAGGAGAAGGATTATCAAACTAGGCAGAGTTTGGTGGTAGGACCACAATGTGGGAAAATTTACTCGAGAGTTAGAAAGTGCAATGCTAAGAGAGTATCCCTATTCATTTTCTACCTGATTCCGGGACGGAATCCTTTTAAGGAGGGGAGACTGTAATAACCCCAATTTTTGGAAATTTTTGAAACCCTTATGAATAGTGTTTTTGCTGAATGAGAAAATTTTTCATGCCACACTATGTAGGGTTTCTGTTATGGATATTCTAAGATCGTATTAGTATTCCATAAAGTAAATAAGTGTATGTAAAGATCATCAGAATCCAATTCCGAACACTTTGATTTTTCTCGAAAATCCACCAGATACCGAAAGAATTAAGTATAAGGTAACATGATTAAAGGGATTTAAATTCAAGGATTATAAGAGAGGATTATAAAAAGGAATATAATGTATTGAGAAAGGTAAGGGAACCCAAGTAATAAGATCCCGGGTATGATCCCTCAAACGATCAACGAGAAAGAGAGTTAAGCGAACCGTAAAACAAATAAACGTCCAAGGGGCAAGCACATGCAAGTAACATGAGAAGGAAGCTTCTAATATAAGCTAAAACATGTGGTTAGAAGCAAGGTGACATCATCACACCACAAGAATGAGACATGTGGCAAAGTAGTGATGCAAGCAATGACATAAGCAAGTGAAAACAAGATATTTAGCCAATAATTAACCACAACCATGCATTCTTTGCACAATATCAAGGCAAGACAAGCAAGCAAAAGCTCTCCCCCATTTCTTTCTTCTTCCATTCGGCTTTTTCAAGAAATGAAGAAATAGATTTTCAAAACTCAAGTTCTAGGCCATGGAAAATTACAAGGTTTGTTTCCTTGGATCCTATATTTCATAACTTAGTTATACCATGAGTTTAAGATCAAGATTCCATGGTTTGCATAGCTAATCCACTCATCAAAGATGATGATGAATAGTAGTGAATGGTAACTTACTTTGATTTTCTTGATTTTCATGAAAGCTTAAGGTTGATTAAGCATAGATCAAGGTTCCTAGACGCTTGTTAGTGACTACCCACTCTCCAAGGAAGGTATAAACTCTTGAACCCTTAGTTTTTAAGTTTGGTTTGTTTGGATGATAATAGTGCTTAGATGAATGGGTTTAGTTTGATGTTGATGGATGTTGGATTGTTGTTGAATTGGTGATGATTTTGTGTAGTTTAAACTTTGGAAATCGTTAGGTTATAGCCGTCGTAATGCCCGATTTTCTATAAACTGTTTTGTGATTAACTTTTGGACCCGAACACCCACTTCTATAAACTAACCACTTCCATTCTTAGATAGGTTATGTTTCAAGCTTCGTTTTGATATGTGGTTTGCTTGAATCCGATGTACGGTTTAGGAGAAACGACCATTTTAAGTAACGGTGTTTCGCGAACGAACCTTTACCCCTCGCCTTACTTTGAAACCTTGGTTGAGGCCCTTAAATGACTAATTGGAGCATGAAACATTTATGTAGAGTGTGTTAGACAGTTGATAAGACACTCGCGAAAGAATCGCCTTAAAACTCGTAATGGGTAAATTATTAAAAATGGTGGAGCCGAGGGTACTCGAGCGACTTAAGTAAATCGTTTAAGCGCAAAACGAGCGTTAGAGTCTGAGTTGGTTAGAGTATAGATTTACAAGTGACTTTGGTTTAATTCCAACTTACTTGTTGCTTATAGGTTACCAGACTCGTCCCGAGCCATTCGTAACCCCCAGTCGCTCAGGCAAGTTTTCTACCCGATATACTGTTGTTGTGATGCAAAATATATGTATATGCATTATCTTGTGATAGTGCATGATTGTTATTAGCAAATTTTTGCGATATATTGGAGCATGCTGATATGGTATATATGCATGTCTGTTTCGTAATCTGGTTATCTATCTGTTGATTTCAATGCTTATAGTTGCATAATACCTATGCTAGAAATAAGCACGTAGTTGCGTATACCCTTAGTATAGGGGATAAAAGGTGAACATATTTCTAAACCGGGAGTCGATATTCCAGAGTATATTATATATATATATATATTTATATATATATGGATATAGTTTTTAAAACTATGGATCGAATAAGGTTTATTCGATACCTTTATTTTACTTAATTGAATATAATTTGAGTATTCATTCGAGGGCTTATGACTCAGTTTATTTTATATTTGAATATTATTTGAATATTCATTCGAGGATTATGACTCAGTTTATTTTATTATTTGAATATTCATTCGAGGGCTTATGACTCAGTTTATTTATTTATTTGAATATTATTTGAATATTCATTCGAGGGCTTATGACTCAGTTTATATTATTATTGAATATTACTTGGATATTCATTTGAGGATGTATGACTCCTTTATTTTATGAATATTATTTATAGTATTCATTCGAGGTATATGACTCCGCTTATTACTTAATAATATTTTTTATTGTATTAAAGAATAAGGTGTCGATAATCAAACTTATTTTTGATTATTCAAATAAAGATATTACTTTCGTATAGTATATCTTGATTATTTGCTATTCATTCAAGTATAAGTTTTCCAACTTCTACCTCAATTATTCTTATGGGATATTATTTAAATAATAATATTCAGATATTTCTTTCATATCGGGACTGATTTATTTAATAAATCAGTATTACTCCAAACATTCTTAAAAATGTTTTCGAGTCTTCAAAATGATTTTTAAAAGTTAGAGCGGATCCCAAAACTCATTTTTATATTTAAGATCTTCCTTTCAAAGGGGATTTAAATATTCGCTCAAAACCTGGGGAATCCGGCTCAGTGGTGTATTTTATATTCGCAACGAGGTTGCTGTTTTGGTAAATAAATTGATTACTTACCCAACATTCGGGAAGTAAGTCCATCTATTGAGTCGGCATAAGCAACATGGCTCAGTGGGCGTCCATGATAGTGTAAGTGGCTCAGTGGGAGTCCATCAATGCATAAGTGGCTGAGTGGCAGTCCAGCATAAGGTCCTATTGCGACCAGGGTGATGACCAGTGGGGAATTCGTCCATCTACTAGTAGAAAAGGTTACTTATTGGTATCTTTGCCTGTATCAGCAAGATATCAGGTTTATGCCAAAATTCTTTCCTTTCCAAATTTATTGGATATTGCAATTCTGTCATACTTTACATGACAGAGGTTTTCAGGAAACGTATGGATATATATAGGTGTATATATATATATCGGGACTTAATGAAGTATATCATAACTTCATTTTCTTCAAAATATTTCAAAGATTGAATCTATTCAAGTCTTATCTTGTAGTCTCATCAGGTGTGATGAACTTTTGAAGTTAATTATAACTTGAACGGTGGTAGTTCAAGTAGTATTTGGAAAAAGATATAAGTATATTGGAGTATCTTGTAACTTCATCTTTTAAACTTATATCTAGTAAATGATTATCTTATGTATGACAAAGATTTTCAGAAAAACGTTGAGACAAGGTTAGATATATTAGATCACCTTGCAACGATATTTTTATACAGTTATAAACTGGAACTTTGTGTATATTATGCATGGAAGAGGACTTCCAAGATTTTGAAAAGTATATATGTATATATACTAAATATTGTGCGACTTCATCGCATTAAAATATCAAACTTGGTTCATTTCTTTTGACCAAGACTTTCATGAGTACTATGAGAAGGCTCATATATTGTTAATCATTATACATATTATTTTGGTGGGGCTTGCTGTTCACCCTTGTTTTCCTCTTTCATCACACAACATCAGATAGGCAAAATGAACAGGACCAAGCTCCCAATTCGTGAGCGGATAGGAAACATTCCGCAGTTTCCTATAGGCGTTGATGTCGCTGTAGCTGAGGTAGGAACTACCAATAGGCTAGGCTATCAACTTTTGATGTACCAGATTTATGTATATTTATGAATTGTAATAATGGCAAAGAAATATAAATTATTCAGAAAACCTTTTAAGGTGTATTGGCAGATAATTGTGGAATATAATGACTTGTGGTTATTTTGGATGTTCATCTCTGAGACTATAACGTGTGGTGTGTGTGTTTATTGTGGGGTCACAGTACAGAGTAGTTGAGTAATTATTAAGATTGAGTATTATTAAGGAAAATGGAACTCGTGACAACCCGGATCCCCGACCCCGGATTTGGGGTGTTACACCCGTGTTTATAAATTTCAATATTATCCTAATTCTCACTTCTTAAAAGCTACGGGTGGTTCTGGTTCGAGTTTTATATGGTCTAGTGTTATTACAGCTAAGGAGTCTCTGGTTGAGGGTTTCCGTTGGGTCTTGGGGGATGGTAGGGAGATTGATGCATTCACAAATCCATGGATACAAGGCAAGCTTGACTTTATAGTAGACCAACATACAACTACAATGCGGGGGACCCCTATATGTCAAGTTTTATTCTTCCAATTACGAAGTGTTGGGATATTGGTAAAGTCATGAATGTGTTTTCTAATGCAAAACTTATTCTCTCTACTCGTATTCCTCAGAACAGAAGCTACTGACATGATTGTTTGGCTGAGAACTACCAATGGACATTACACTTGTAAAAACTGGTTATCACCTTTGGCATGAAAAAAAGTAAACACAATATATATTACCCAGTTCTAAAGGGTGGCGGAAAGATCTAGAAGCTCACACTACCTCACAAGGTCAAGGTATTTCTTTGACAATTGTGTAAGAATAACGTTTCTGTTAGAGACAGACTAATGCAATGAGGTATCTCCCTTTCTATTCATTCAATGTCCTACGTGAGAGGTGGATGTTGAGAATCTTCTGCACATATTTTTTGTTGTCCTTTGCAAAAAAAATTTGGCAGTATGCAGGTGGCATTGACTATATGCAAACTGTTGAGGATGTCCTGACCTACTTACTCAAAAAATTAGTACTGTAAATGGTGATGAGGTTGTTCGTATTGCTAAAGTTCTTTGGGGTCTATGATTTTTTAGAAAAAAGAGGGTTTGAGAGAATATAATTGTGGAGTCATATTATTGCTATGGATTGGCACGAAATTCCTATCAGATTGGAAACATGCGAAGGCTAGCAGCAAAAATACAAGCTAGCTGTGTGTCAAATGTTTCTTCCTTAATTACACAGATGGGTGCCCCCATATATAGATTGTTCGAAGCTTAATATTGATGATTCTTTCCGCATTGAATGATAGATTTTCTATAGGCATGGTCCTTAGAGATCATCTAGGTAACTTTGTGGCAGGTAAGGTAACCTGTTTTCCCAATGTCAACACTGTTCTTGAAGCTGAGGTTATGCTATTTTTGAGGGGGTGTAATGGCTGCTCACTATATCTTGTAACCGGGTAATCAATCGAATCAGACTCTCTTCTATTGGTTCAAGCCATTCAGCGTAGCTCATGTGACCATCTTCTTGAAATTGGTCATGTTATTAAGGTGTGCCCTGGGATTGTGGACTCTAGATAGGAACACTCTCCTCTTTAAAGGCAAGCGAACAAGGTGGCCGATGTTTTGGTAAATTCCATGCTCGCTAAATTGTCAAAAAAAATTCTCGTTTCCTCCTCCTGAATTGATGGAGACACTATTATATGATTCATCTTCTTTTTAATGAAAGTTTTTGCTTTTATTCAAAATAACAACTAAAAAATCTTATACTAAAAACATGTAAGAAATTTTTTCATTAAACTAAAGAATCTTATATTAAAAACACTTAAAAAATCTTAATAATTAAGAGAACCTTATATAAAACTAAGATATTATATATTAAAAACACATAAAATGATATAATATTTGAGATCTCCCAAATATTCACTATTCTCTTAAATATTTGATATTTAAGAGAATCTTTACAGAATAAATGTTTAATTTCACGTACCATTTAAAGAAATCTTTCATTAATATATTAATACATTAATTAAAAATAATAGTAAAAAAAACCCGTGTATACAAATTGATATAAGAAGTACCTAAAATATTAAAAAATATAAGTTTTTTAGAGGCAAGTGTCTTTCTTAAAATAAGATACTGTCATCTTTAATAGATCACATAACAATTTTATGTCTGCTCAAGTATAGAGCTAATGGACTTAAGTTTTTTACTCAATACTATTATTATTTTTTCCAAATATAATACAATTTTTAAATATGCTCTAATATGTTTAAACAAAATCTTATTATGTATTTGCATAAATGCAATAGTTTGAAATAAAATAAATAAGAATGTTTAACTAATTTTATGATACAATAACAAATTATAAAAATATGACGATTCATTTAAAAGATGTATTTATATTTGATTTGGGTTCGTACCACTTAAGAGAATCTTCCCTATGAAATAATAATATATATGCTAGTGAATGTTCTAAGAGAGAACTTTTAAGTTATTATTTGTAATATCTTCTTTAAACCAATACAAGTTTTTTTAAAAAAATGGTAATAAATATTTGATAAAATCCTCCTTGTTAGAATAATATAAATTCTGGAAATTTTCTAACAGCTAAATTTTAGAGCAAGTTTAATGCTGGAAAGGACTAAGTATCCTGTCACCCCAACATTTTCTCACCAATTTACTAGGGACACGCTAGCAAGCTTCTTTTTATATAAAAAAAATTGATGCCTATAGCA